>NC_133573.1:20875948-21176896 GCF_048773025.1 Camelus bactrianus
CGGAGGCATGATGTTGAGGAAATGTCTATGTGACAAGGCAGATAGATACTCTGGCATTTCCATCTCTCACCTTCTGAAGGATTTGATTTCAGTACCTCCTTTGCCTTCAACCCTATCTCTCAATTTAGATGGAAGCAATGAAGAGATGGAAAGATCAAACAAATAGATCTTTGTGAAATGACAAAGAAGAAGCAGAGGAACAGTGGGGTCTTGGGGTGGGAGGAGGGGGCAGAGACTGGCTTGCCTTCCTGGCTGGTGGGGTTGTGTGGTGGGGTGGTTAAAGAAGAGATGTGGCAGCTCACAGGAGTTGGAGGAGGTCTGCCTACCTCCCCATCATCCCCTAGTCCCAGCCCGTGGTGATGGACTGCTCTTTAAATACAAGAGCGTTCAATTTAGAGAATCTTCTGCTGACATAGCAGAGTGACTCTGGAACCAGACAGCTCAGTGGGTCCTGGCACATCCATCTCCCAGCTACGTGATCCTGGACCAGTTTCTTAACCTTCCTGAACCTCAGTCTCCTTGTCTTTAAGATGGACATTTAAATTGCACCAACTTCCCAGGATTGCTCCGAGGATATAGATGAGTTAAGATAAACATAAAGTATGCGGGAGATTAAGTTTCAACAAATGTTAGATATTATTAAGTTAAGCCAGTTGCTTAATTGTCTTGTGCCTTGGTTTTTCAATGTGTAAACTTGAAAGGTCATTAAAAAAAATTAAGAATATTGTGAAAAAGCTGGAAAAATATGAACTAGCATGTCAACTTGGGAGACATATTTAGAAAGACTTCATTAACAAACAAGAAAAAAAAAAAACCTGTCCACACTTAGTCTTATTTCTTTTAAACACTTCTCCCTAAGGTATCATTAATTCTAGCTGCTCAGCACATCAGCAGGCAGACAAGAAAACTATCTGCCTTGAGGGGATAAAAATGGAGTTTCTTCATCGACTCTCCAAGTCCCTGTGAAATTCCAGTCCAGATGAGGCTGAGTTTCTGTTCTTTTGGGCAAACTGTCTGAAAATGTAGAAATTAAAAAATTAACTAGAATTTGTTAAGTATAGACGGTCCCCAAGTAAAGATGGTTTGACTTTACCATGGTGCAAAAGCGACCCAAATTCAGTAGAAACCATACTTCAAATTTTGAATTGTGACCTTTTCCAGGGCTAGTGGTACATGATCCAATCTGCTTTCAGGAGGCTGGGCAGTGGCCACAGCTCCCAGTCAGCCATGTGATCACGAGGGTGAACAGCCGATACATTTACAATAATTCTGGACCCAGACAACCATTCTGTTTTTCACTGTCAGTGCAGCGATCAATACGTTACATGAGATTTTCAACACTTTATTATAAAACAGGCTTTGTATTAGATGATTTTGCCCAACTGTTGGCTAAAATTTGTTCTCAGCGTGTTTAAGGTAGGCTAGATTAAATGCATTTTCAACTTAATGGTACTTTCAATTTATGATGGATTTATTGGAAAATGACTCCATTGTAAGTCGAGGAATTCTGTACATTTTACGTGCCAGATAATGGATTAGCTGCATTTCATGTCCACTGACAGGAACCTCGTGAGTAGAGCTATGGTTATTTCATCTTACAGAGCAAAGACCAAGGTGCAGAGAAAGCTGAGTAAATAGTCAGGTCTGTCTGACTCCAGACCCTATTGGCTCAACCACTGTATTATTCTACCTTGTTTGATCCCAAGCTTACTGGATAATGTTATTTTTCACCAAGTAAGTGTGTTGGGAGGGGCAAATTTTCCCCTCTACCCTTCTTGAGTTCTTGTGGCTAGATTAATAATACAATTGACACAAGACAGATTAACAGGAGAAAAAACAACAAATTTTCATTCACACACAAGGAGGACTCATAAAAATAGGACCTAAGAAGTGGTCAAAGCAGACAGATTTATACTTCTTAGACAAACAATAAATTTCTGAAGAACTGCTGACACAAAGAAACTTAGGTTTTAGGTGTTCAGTCAATAAAGAATCCAAACATTTTGGTCTTGGGGTCCTAAATAAAAGAAGTTTGTTTATACAAGCTTCTCAGCCTGAATCTCCTATCTTTACATCCAGATGCAGGGAGAGCACCTTTCTTATGGGAGGTTTATTTCCTGCTTTCAGGGAAACAGGAAGGAAGGTCACAGTGCCCCTCTTGCTTTGGTCATTTCGTAAGTAACTTTAATTCAAAGTAATCAATATGCTATTGTGGCATATTTTGGAGTGGGCCACCCTAAGTTCCAACAAGTGCAACATTTAACATGACTAATGTTGAAATATTTTTCAGTTATCAAATCCATATTCTTAGAAACATTTACAGATTTACTAAAATGTGTCTTCCTGGGAAGGCCTGTCATTCTGAGATGACATCTTTCCTCCATTTGTGGATTAATTGCCCTTCTGAAAATTAAATAATGGTCTCAGGCTGCACTATAGTCTGAGGGTTTCTGTCCCTTCAAAATTCCTATATTAAAATCCTAATCCCAACAGAATGCTCTCAGGAAGTGGGACCTCTGGGAGTGATGAGGTCGTGAGGGTGGAGCCCACATGAATGGGATTAGTGCCCTCATAAAAGAGGCCCCACCTCCAAATACCATCACATTAGGGGTTAAGTTCCAACATGTGAATCTTAAGAGGAAACAACCATTCAGTTCATAACATGGCCGTTAATAGATGGTAAATTTTCCTTCTTTTTGAAGAGCAAAACACAACCGAAAAAATAACTTCTCATGGATCTCGCCAATGATTTATTTTAATTGATAGACTAGAAAACTTGAGAACATTGCAGACTGCTTTGCAGAATCTTCACTAGTTATATAGGCTGAAGACCTTGTCTCTCTAACATTGCTCTGCTTTCTGGAATTGCAAGAACTTATGCAGTCATCTTATTAAAAATCATGCTCATAATTTGATTTGAATAAGCAAGTAAAGAAGATGTTTTTAAGTTAATTAAGGAAACTAATGATGGACTGACTCATATGATACCAATGAATTATTGTTACTTTATAAGGCATGATAATAGCATTGCTGATATTTTTAGAGACAGATACTGACATATGTAGATATAAAATGAGACACCCAGGGAGTTCCCTTCAAAATACTTCAGCAAATTGAAAAAGTTAAAAAAAAAAAAAAAAAAAGGAAGAGATGAAGCCAATACAACAGTCTTGATAATGTTTAATCAGGTTGATAGGGACATTTATAGTTATTTGAAATTTTTCATAATAAAGATGTATGCAATCATATGTAATATTCAAATCCTTTTGTCAAAGACCAGTCTGTTCTTTCTATCATTAACTATGTAGACTTGAATGATTTCCTCTTCTATAAAAATGTAGTTAGAATATCCAGTTTGCAGGTTGTTTGGGGGGTTAAATGAGATGCCTGGCCCAAAAGAGGTCATCAGTCAATGTTACTGCCCTACCCTCCAAATTGTCTCCCCCTCCCCCACACAGTGTACAATTTCAGAGCTGTAAACTTATATTTAGGTAGTAGTTATTCACATTTTACCAAATGAGATACCATGGAGTCTTAAAAACAACACACTTTTCTAGTGCAACTGTATGACTTCACTTACAACAAAACATAAAGACAACTTTTCAGAAACATAATTTGTATGAATTTAAGATATAGTCAGAACAAGAAATGACAATCACTTGACATGGTGGTTGTAAAAGTGTTGCTTAGAAATGAAATTTTTTTAGAAATTCTAAATCCTCTCAAAATTCTATTTTATTAAAATTTTTGTAATAATTATATTTCATTAGTTAATGTTTATGCAGTTAAGTTATAGCTTATTATACGGTACTGGAAAAATCCTTCAGCTTAGATACATTAAGTTGCTTAAATTTCTTTTTAATTTAATGTAATTTTATGGAACACTTTTGAAATTATAAATGATGTTGAAAATCTAGCAACTTTTTTCTGTAGCAAAAAAAAATTGGTTTCTCTATTATTTTAAGTCATTATTAGTAATTTTCATAGGTATATTTACTCTTTATTGGTGCAATATACTAAGGTTCTTAATGAAATAAGAAAGAATAATGTCTAAATTCAAGAAGACATCTTCAGAGGGTTTGATGAATCAAAGTTGCAAGGAACATGTTAAGAAGAAAACTGATCCAGAAGGTATATTTTTCCCTAGCTTATTTCTCAGATCACCCTATTATTGATTTTGAGTGTAAATTCGGTGCTACAAAAGGTACTCATTTTTGGAAATTTCTCAAAAGAGCAAATGTGTTTCCTGCGCTTTTTGCCACATGGATATTTTTTAAATTTTCAATTAAGACCTAACATTCATCATCTTCACTGGCACACTCATGTACCCAGACCCTTTTAAAGGCCATTGGAAAAATTTCATAAGTTAAACCCTGTCAAAAATAACCTATCAAGCCGATGACAAAAGGAACCTTTGCTTTGAAGCTTGGAACAAAAAAATTGCCTTTCACTCTGAAAAATCATCTGCCTTTAGGATCTGTTTCATGTTTCTTCAAACGTTTCATGTCAACCTTTTCCCAGAGCAAAATTTGAGATGAAGTTGAGTAATTTATTGTCAGCTTTAAACATACTGTATTTATTCTTCCCTTTGAGACCTTTCTTTCTCTGAGGTCCTCAGAAGCATTGAGATCACTGTGAATTGACTCTTCCGGTGGATGCTGGGAAAGGGGGCAGGATTGGAAGAAAGGGAGGAGGTGAAAGGAATACAAGGTAGGAGACCAATAATGGGGAAGTGGAAGGTAGCATTTCTGGACCTGAAAATAGGTCAACCCAGAAGTGAACACAACAAATATCAACAGCGGGTATGATCCTTGCATAGCTTCATGAAACCAAACCAAGTCCAATAGTCTGTTTCAAAGAAGAGAGGAAAGGGCCTATATGTTGGGTGTCCTGAACTGTGGTCATTAGGCTCTTTCCATGTTTATCTTATGTCCTCCTCATGACAATGCCATGAAATAGCCACCTCTTTCCCAATATACAGATCAGAGGCTGACACTCAGGAAAATTATGAAATAGCTCTCAAGTGACCTTTGTGCCACAGTGGAACTCCTGTCAGTGAATTCTAAAGCCTGTGATTCTCCCCCAATAGAAATCATCTTGCTAGAACATCAAAGTCCACTTCTCTCTATGGCCTGTTATTTTACTCAATTATGGTCCCAAATCAATCAACAGCATATGATAGAACCTGATGTAAGGAAATCCTGGGAGTTGAAGTCCTTTAAGCCATCAGTTAAAGAAAATCAGTGAGGCAATGCATCCAAATGGGGCAGAGACAAAAATCAGTAACTAGTTTAAATGACCCATTTATTATCTGAATTCTTGGTTCTACTTTTTTTTGAAGTACCATCAGTTACAATGTAGCAATTTCTGGTGTACAGCATGAAGTCCCAGTCATGCATATACATATATATATTTGTTTTCATTTTTTTAAATTAAAGATTATTATAAGATTGAACATAGTTCCTTGTGCTATTCAGAAGAAACTTTTTTTTTTTAAATCTGTTTTTATATATACTGGCTAACATTTGTAAATCTCAAGCTCCCAGATTTATCCCTTCCCACCTCTTTCCCTGGTAACCATTAAGATTTTTTTTTTAGTTGCAGTATAGTCAGTTTAAAATGTTGTGTCAATTTTTGGTATACATCACAATGCTTCAGTCATACAGGGATATACATATATTCATTTTCATATTCTTTTTCACCATTAGTTACTACAAAACATTGAATATAGTTCCCTGTGCTATACAGTATAAACTTGTTGTTTATTGGATTTTGTGAGAATCCTCCTGTATTTTGAAGTAAGAGATCTCTTCCCCAGAGTTCAGTAGGTGTTCTGTGTGATTCAGTGGGTTTGTAGATGTAATTCTTGATGTGTTTGTGGAAAAGGGTGAGCTTTGAGTCTCTCTAGGCTGCCATATTGGTTCAACCCCTCATAAGATTGTGTACTATGTCTGTGAGTCTGTTTTGTAAATGAGTTCATTGTGTCCCTTTACTTTTTTTTTTATTAGATTCCACATATAAGTGATATATGGTATTTTTCTTTCTCTTTCTGGCTTACTTCACTTAGAATGATGAGCTCCATGTCCATCCATGTTGCTGCAAGTAGCATTATTTTATTCTTTTTTATGGCTGAGTAGTATTCCATTGTATAAATATACCATAAATTCTTTATCCAGTCATCTGTCAATAAATGGACATTTAGGTTTCTTCCGTGTCTTGGCTATTGTATATAGTGCTGCTATGAATACTGGGGTACGTGTATCTTTTCAATAAGAGTTCCCTCTGCATATATACCCAGAAGTGGGATTGCTGGATCATATAGTAAGTCTATTTTTAGTTTTTTGAGAACTATCCATACTGTTTTCCATAATGGTTGCACCAAACTACATTCCTCTGAGCAGTGTAGGAGGGTTCCCTTTTCTCTACACCCTTTCCAGCATTTATCATTCATGGACTTTTGAATGATGGCCATTCTGAATGGTGTGAGGTGATACCTCATTATAGTTTTGATTTGCATTCCTCTGATAATTAGTGATATTAAGCATTTTTTCATGTGTCTATTGGCCATATGTACGTCCTCATTGGAGAATTTCTTGTTTAGGTCTTCTGCCCATTTTTGGATTGGGTTATTTTTGTTGTTGTTGTCATTAAGTTGTATGAGCTGTTTATATTCTGGAAATTAAGCCTTTGTCAGTTGCATCATTTGCAAATATTTTCTCCCATTCTTTAGGTTGTCGGTTTGTTTTGCTTATGGTTTCCTTTGCTGTGTGAAAGCATGTAAGTTTAATTAGGTCCCGTTTGTTTATTTTTGGTCTTATTTCTACTGCCTGGGTAGACTGCCCTAGGAGAAAATTGCCAAGATTTATATCGGAGAATGTTTTACCTATGTTTTCTTCTAGGAGATTTATCATGTTTTGTCTTATATTTAAGTCTTTAAACCATTTTGAGTTTATTTTTGTGTAGAGAGTGAGGGAGTGTTCTAACTTCATTGATTTACATGCTGCTGCCCAGTTTTCCCAACACCATCAATTCTTGGCTCTTTGTCTTTGTTTGGATCATAGGACCCTTTGAGATTCTAATGACAGCTATGAAATTGTACATTCACACCACCTTTCAGAGTGTTTAAGGACCACCACTCAAATTTATTTGGGTTAATAAACCCTACTCTATATTATTCAGAGTACAAAATGCATTTAAATGTGACAATGTTTATGCATATAAATTAAGGACTTTTCAGAGACTTTGATGTCCTCTGCAAAACAAATCACCTGAAAGTTGACTATTGGTAATTGTATAACTTTTGAATGGACCATTGGTGATTTGCATAATTTTGGACCCATCAGTGTCCAGTGTTACTTGGGGATTGGACCATAAGTCCATTCATCTTAAGGAAACTTTATTAGAAGGGGGTCATGTTAGAAGACTGTTGCTGGCATGTCAAAACAGTAAAAAGATCACACCCTTCAAAGGTCTGGGGGAATATACCGGAGAGTGAATGCAAATTCAGTTGTTAATTTCATTTTCACCTGTTAGATGAAGTGACATCCTAGTTATTTCATGTAAATTGGTACATGACAGGGCAGGCCCGGAACAAGCGTCTGAAGCCTGACAGCCTACCCACCCCTGCCCTCCCCAGCGCTGAATGCACTAGTTGGCCTCCTAAAGAAGAAAGTTGTGAGAGGGATAGGAACTTCACCACCCACCACCTCCTCTTGTCCCCGAAAAGTCAGAAGCAGCAAAAAAAAAAAAAAAAAAAAAAAAAAATAGCACAGGAGAAGAGTAAAGCAACAGACTGAGACAACAAAACAGCCACCCCGAGAACTTAAAAAAATGTGTGTGTGTGTGTGTATGGGAGTCAATAAAGTGGAGGGTATTAGTCAGCTCTACAGGCATTGTACACATTCTTAGGTTAGAGAAACTGCAAAAAAACTGGTTTACAAACACACCACTTTAGGAAAGTGAAACTGGCAAGTTAGTTTCTTTTTAGTCACTGTTATTTACTTAGCTTTCCATATCTTTATGCAAAGCATCTATTATTTAATAGACCACTAGCGAGTGGTTTCTAGCTTTGGCTCCACCACCAACTTACTGTGAAAAGTCAAGAATTGCTCTTACACGCAAAGGGAACTAAGCTCTTCCCGTTTTTCTAGTGTTCTAAGAGTCTGTAATGCAGTGCAGATACATATGGAAAATTTTCCAGTGGTGCAACAAAAACAGGAAATAGGAAACTGCTGGACCAATTAAGATGAGGATAATTCTTTGCCCCTCCCTGCCCGGAGGAAGGGGACCACTAGAAGTTGGTCTGACAGGGGGAAAACAGTTGGATGTTTGGATGGATAATTTTCTTTCCCTTCAAAGCCTTGAGACGTGGCCAGATGTAGACAAATTCTCAAAGTAGGCAGTTTATTCCTGGCACCATGCTACTCTCTCCTTCGAGGCTGACCAGACCTCTGAACTGCTTAACGCCTCAGAATTCTTCCATACTCCCAGCAAACTTGGTATCCTTTATTTTTTAGATACTTTAAGAAAAGCAACCTTATTGCGCCAGTTTACACTAAGATATGAATGACTAAGAATCTTTTAACACTCAAAGGCATTTGCATTTTTTAAACAATATCCTGCAGAGAGAGAGAGAGAGAAAGAGATTGAGAGGGAGAGAGCCCGCTTTTCAACAGGTAGGATGTTGGGGAAATTAAAATGAGATTTTTTTTTTTTAAGCCTTTAGTTTGAGATATCTGAGCATGTGAATGTGCCAAATACGCTGAAGTCAATTCTTATACCTGTTTTATACAGTCCCTTTTCCTCCTCCTTTTCCAAAACTGGAGAAGCTCTAAATGCTCCTTGCTGACCCCCTCCCTGCTGCATGACAGCTTTTATGGGAATAGGTGAGGCACCAGCATGGACATAAAGAATAAACATTTGCAACTGTCTGTTATTTAGAAGTTGGGGACTGTTTCTGAGCATTCTAAAATTCCACTCCTAAAATTGTGTCTAGTAATTCCTTTCTCAAATATCATATTACTGTTTAAAAAGCAAATCAAGAAATGCAAAGCATCCTCTTTGAATCATTTTGTTTTTATACGGTTTCTGATCTTTTGAAAAAAAAAAAAAAGGTGGAGGAGAAAAAGACACAAGTTAAAAGAGATCCCTAATACTTGATTAGTTAAGAATCACCAAGCACACACTTTAGGAAACCACCTATATTGCCATGGTTTTATGTCCCTTTAAGCTTTTTAAAAAGTGATTTGAAAGTAATGAAAACAGGATCTGCAATTTTCTAAAAATTCCCTAATATTGAAAAATATATGTGTATATATACACCCCCACATATATGTGGAAAGTATATGTGTATGTGAATACATACATGTGCGTAAGTATCTGTATACATATATATGCATTTGAGTGTGTATACTTATGCAGACATACGTTCATATATAGCTGGATTTTATTCTAAATCTGTATCATCCAACTTACCCTACTCATATTAATTGATAACATCATTTTTTAATCCTTTGCATTAGCATGCCAACATTTTAAAGCTATTAGACACAGGAGATCAAAAACAGTGAATATTCTTAACATTGGGCTGAACCTGAAAGTTATAGCTTTTATCCTTACCATACAGTTCAATTAACACCAAAAGTTTTAAACTATTCTGTAAATAACTGTCAACAGAAATAAAATAGGCAATTGCTATTTCTCACAACCTGATTGGAGAGCTGATTCAATCTGTGGTCTAACAAATGTTGTGTCTACTATAGGCCATAGGAGCAATAAGCAGAATACCAGACACACGCACTATGTTTCCAAATATTTGGAATCATCCTAATCTGAACTATTAAAGGGTCCTTCTCTACTGGATCAGCAAGAGGTCAAGTTACTAGACAGGAAAACTTTTAAGATGACAGAGTCTTTGTAAAAAACTTTAGAGAAAACAATATAATTTTTCCTTGTCTTTTTTTTTTTTTTTTGATAAGACTTCATCCTCAATCATAGCAGTGACATGAAGAAGATTTAGGAAATTATTAGTAGTAAAGCAAAAATGTACAGAAGAAGAAAGGAAAATAGAAAAGATCCCAAGGCATCCCTTGGTCTATGAAAAGCTGTTTTTTTTCTAGTGGTGTAACCTTCCCTTTGGCTTTGGGTTAGATCACCATTTAATGAACATACCATCTCCTCTCCAACAGAACCATGTGCTCTGAAATTCACACTGTCAACATCAGGAAGACATGCATTTTCTCTGCACAATCCAAACAAGAGAGGATCAAGGGAGGCAGACTTGGGGAGGAGAAAGACTCTGAAGTCAGAGGTAGCTGAATTCACATCCCACTTTTGCCATTCATGAGTTGTGTGATCAAGAGTACTTTTCTGAGCCTCCGTTTTTCCATCTGTATAATGGGGACAAGAGAGGCTATCTCACAGGTTGTTGTTATATTAATATGTGTGATGCATCTAGCATCTAGCAATATAGTGGCTGTGGTTTTTAGAAGGGCCATGATACAGTGATATAAAAGCTCTAATCTACCCTAATCTACTCTTTATAATCTGTGAGGATTTCATGGCTTTTGTGCACAGGTCTGTTCTTCTGGCTGAGGTGTGATATGATGGAATAACTGAGGTGCCCTTTATAGGCTCTTCAAACAAGCAGCATTCTGAGCAGGAGTGGGGCAAGGTGATATACTAGGTTTGAACTTGCACCTCATGAATATCTTTTTGAATGTTAGCAAAATGGTGGGGAGGGTATAGCTCAGTGGTAGAGTGCATGCTTAGCAGGCACAAGGTTCTGGGTTCAATTCCCAGTACCTCCATTAAATTTTTTTTTAATAAAATAGAAATAATGTACATAAAAGAGCTGTGTAAACTGTACAGTTCTAAACAAATATGATTATATTTGTAACAAAAATTATTCATTCAGCAATAGTAGTCAAAATTTACTATAAAATTACTCACTAATCACAGAATTTAATATATGCCAGATCTTTCTCAAGGCTCATCAAAGATAATTTATGTAAAGAAATACCTCACTGACCTCATTTTAAGGGAATATGGACTATGGATTAGGGCTGCTGTATCGGAAGGCTCTCCTTACTTACCATGTCATGTGACAGAGCTGCTTTTCATATTTGAACTTTAAAAATAATACAAATCCAATGATGAACTCATTGACTATGACTGCTAGTTAAAATGATTACCTTTTTAAAAATACTTTTTCGCTTTATTTCGAAACACTTATGTATGTACATACATACATACACACACCCACACACACATACACACTCATGTGTTTTTGGAAGAAACTTTAGAAAATACAAATAAGTAAAAATTCTTAAAATCACTTAGAATCTCACTACTCTGAGGTAACCATTATTAATATTTTAGATTACAGATTTCATGTCTTTTTAATTTATATAAATATATAAAGTGATAGAAATAGAGGTATCAGCTATAGAGTTTATTAAAATGTTGTCTGGAATTTATCTCATAACATGACTTTTTTGTTTAATAGTCCAACCCAAATATTTCCATGCCATTGCAATATATTTTTTAATTTATTTTTTATTGAAGTATAGTTAATTTACAATGTTAGTTTCAAGTATACAGCAAAGCAATTCAGTTATACATATACATATATTTTTTTCTGTATTACATGTTAATACAAGAAATTGAATATGGTTCCCTGGGCTACACAGTAGATCTTTGTTATTTATCTGTTTTATATACAGTAGTGTGTATCATTAATCCCAAACTCTTAATTTATCCCTCCCCACCCTTTCCCCTTTGGTAACAATAGTTTGTTTTCTATGTCCAAGAGTCTAAATAAAATTTGTATCTTTTTTTTAGATTCCATGTATAAGTGATATCATATGGTATTTGTCTTTCTCTGTCTGACTTACTTCACTTAGGATGATCATCTCTAGGTCCATCCGTGTTGCTGCAAGTGGCATTATGTCATTCTTTTTATGGCTGAGTAGTATTCCATTGTGTGTGTATGTGTATATATATATATACCACATGTTCTTTATCCATCCATCCATCAATGGGCATGCAATCCCATTTTAATGGCTTTCTAACATTTCATTGAGGACACAGCTCACACTGATCCAGTCTAGCCTATACTGTGAAATCTTTTGTTTATTTTCATTTCTTTCTGTTTTGAGCAGCAATGTCATGAACATTCTTATAGCTTCATTTTTCTTACATATTCCTGATTATTTCCTTAGAATAAATTGCTGGAAAAACAATTACTGATTCAAAGAGTGTGTGAAACATTACAACTTCTGGTAAATATTGCTAAATTCCCCTCTGAGGTGATATGCCAATTTGATGCTTTCATTATTATTTTATTAGAGTGTATATTTCCTTCTATTTCTTCTTTTTTAAACTATTATTACATATTTTTATAACCTATTCATTGAAGACTACTTAGAAAACATAAGCAAACAGATTAAAATTTTTATAATCTCACTACATGATTGATCATTGTCAGCATTTTGCTGACATATCTTTTCAGTCTTTATAAATATTTATATTTGCATTTATGTTTCAATATGTATATTGTGTTTTTTTTAATTCTTTGATATATTTATTTTTCTTGTGAATTTGTAAAGGTCCTTTTACAAAATACAAGTTACAGATTTTTTTTCCCTGTTTTTTTTTTTATCCTTTAAAATTTTGTTTGTGGTGTATTTTGATGTAAGTTCTTGGTGTAGGTTCTTAGTCTCATTACCCAAATCTATGCTCTTATCTTCACTGTTATGCTTGAAAAGGCCTCCACATCTGATAAAATTTTCTTTTTTAATATTTATTTTTTTGTTTGTTTTTTAATTTCACTTCTTAATAAACTTGGAATCAATTTGGCATCTAGTGTAAGGCTGAGAATCAATTTTTTTTTGTAAATAGCTAGCCAATTGCTGGAACACATTTTTTAAAAACATCACCCTTTCCTGATCAATAAGAAGGCTCTTAATTTCCCTTGAACTTTCATGCAGTCTTACTTTACTTAATTTATCTTTCTGGCTAGTACTGTACCACTGGTTACATTATTTCAGCTTCATCATAAAATTGCATAGAGGAACACAGCAAATTATGTCTCAATATTTCTCCTTGGGAATTTTTCTTGGCTTTGCTAGAATGCTCCTATTACCAAAATAATGATTGCCTTTAAGAAGCATTTTAACAGCATGTTTAGAGTCTTATGATGTCATGCTGAAAGAGAAAATCTTTTTTCTAATTAGAAATAAGTATGTAATTGCTCCCCCCCCCCCCCCGTCTTCTCATTGTGTCCTGTGCACCACCCTAGATGGTACCTAGGTCTTTGTTTCAGCAGGTTCCTGATGCCAGTGTCTCCCCGAGGATGACCCTCCTGAAAGGAAGAGATTTTGTTTCTTATCATGATTTCCCCACCACACGGCACTTCTCACATTGTAGGCAATCCAAAAAATTTTGAAAGCTTGTTGAATAAATACCTAATTAGACTACAGCACTTTAAATATTTCATTACCCTCTAAGAGATCTTTTTGTTGTAAACTCTGCTTCCATTTCCTTCCTTTTAAAGAGTAGATGTAAAAACAAATACACACACATATGCACACACATACACTCTAAGGATCATACACAAACAGGATTGAGAGCTTCAGGGAGTGATTCATGAGTCACTCCAACTTCCCAACTGAGAAAAAAAAAAAAAGTGACAGAGGAAAAAAGATCTTCCAAAAGTATATGGGAGACCAATTATATATGAAAGAGAGGCAAGTTTTTTCAGTTTTCTCTAATAAATTACATTGCTCATTTTCATGAAGATAGAAAAACAAAGCAAGGAAAAAGCTGGCCCCTTTGTTGTAACTCAACTGCTGGTGACACTGGAGTTGCATCAGCTCTGTCAAGCTGGTGTTCTGCCAACCCAGAGACACACACTGTGGATTCCTCTTGGGACACGCAGGGCTGGTGCTAATTGATTCACAGATTTCTTACCCGAATGCAGTGGTTCTTATGGTTTCTTTATTGGTCACTCTAATTTTGGAAAACTATTTTTAAAGAAATTACTCTACCCATTTTCCACCAAAAAAAAATTCTAAACATTTCTTCCCCTCCCCACCCCTCTGTCCATCAAGTGGAATTCCAAATAGTAGGAGTCTAGAATAATCTAGCATTTCATTTTCTTCAATAACTAATCATTGTACATCTACAATTGATATACATTAGAACTTTATGCAGTTTAAAGCCAGGATCTTATCCATGGTTTGAAATTCATTAAAATTAAGTGACGGATAATAACAAACAGAAGTTACCTACAAAGTACAAAAGGGTTTTTGCAACTCAAAATGTTTTTAAAAGCTCTGGTATTTAGATTTCTATGTTTGAAATGCAACATTATACATGAAGCCAACACTTATATAGTGTTTACCACGTGCCAAGAATTGTTTTAAGTGCTTTTCTCATCCTTAAGATGAAAGCTAAAGATGAATACTAAGATGCATGTACTAGTATTACTCCCATTTTACAGATGAGAAGATGGAAGAATAACAAGGTTAATTGACCAGTTCAATGGCACAAAGCCAGGAATAGAGCTGGGGTTCAAACTGAGGTAGCCAGGTCCAGCATCCATGCACTTAACCATTACACTGTTTACCAATTCTGGCTTTAAAATGCAGAAGCATTCAAAGACCATGAAAGCAGTGAATTTTATTTGACGTAACTGCGTTGGCTTGAAGGTGGTGATGAAAGTTGACTGATAAATTTGGAAATTAGAGTCCCTGAAACTCAGAGCTGAAATTTTTTTTCTATTTTAAACCAGTGTTTTACTGAGAATAAAAGTGATAGGTTGGAGACTTGGAAATACTCAAGAAAGTAAAAATATATACTTATTGAAAGGTAGGAATTGTTGAAATAAAATATTTGGAAGAATAAAGACAGAAATGTCACAGGGCATTGTCAATGAACTCAGTGTTCCTAAGCTTAGTCAAAGAAATGCCATGAGAGGTGAGTGACAGGAGGCAGGAACAGCTGTGGATGCGTAACCCATATCCAGCAGGCATCCCAGGCCACATCAATAAAACTCAGCCTTTAAATACATCGCCGTGCGGCTGCCCTACAAGGCTCTACCTCATTGACAGCAAATCAGACTTGATTTGAATTACAACAGATGGCTGGCCAAATGAAGTCAATGCCAACAGGAGGGGACATTTTAAGAATTAAGTGCAAGGAAGAAGAGCCAAGAACTTTAAATGAGCATTGTCAGTCAATGGACCTAATGATCACCAGCGTTCGTGAGAATATTTAAAAACTTAAAAGACTTTCAATAACCTTAATACTATTTACAACATTATTTGCCCATCTGCAAAGAAATTGCCAACTTTTAAAGATAATGATATATGGAATACAGGTATAAAAATGCCATATACTTTAGAAAAAAACCTATTGGACACTATACCATTGTGTTTTATGAACTGTGTCTGAGAAGCTTCTGGAGATTATTAAAACACTGGGAATTGTGTCATAGAGATTTTCACACAGGTGTGCAGTGAATCCGGGGCTTGACTGATCATTGCCTTCCAGATTTGGATTTATCCTTTGCTTCCCAATTTTTATGATGCGCTAACATTACAGAAACTCTTTCTCAAGAACTTCATAATGAAACTAAAGCTATTTCTCTTTGTTTTCTAAATCTAAGGCAGGATTTTGATGCTTACCATCTGAGAGAAACGATGAATATTTTAAAGTCATCTAGAACAGAACTGGTGAGTAACGCCAAAGTGATCCTGAAGGGTTTAAAAGTAAAATAAATCCTTCCTTTCAGAGGAAAAACAAATTCCAAGAAAAATAAATATATAGTGGCTATTTGTAGAAAACATTTCTCTACTTCCTAAGAATGGAATAAAACTATTAGTCATAACTAGGAACTGAGTACTGGAGGATGGAATTTAAATTTTTTAGAGAGCGATTATAAGTGACATGAAAGAAATTTTAGTTCACTATTTAAACGGAGTGAGCCATGAAATGCAGCAATAACCAAATAGGTGTAACAAGTTTATAAGCATGAAGCAAATGTGCTTCTGGAACTTCGATCTGAAGGCAGCTACTGAAAGTTCAATTTCTGCCACCATGATATCAATTTAAGCAACCCTGGTGGTTTATTGACATAATCTTTTAGCAGTGCTTTTGTGCCTGCTCAGAGCTATTATTTACTGCTTTGATTTGGCCACTCACTAAAGCAGGTGCAAGCTACTCTATATGCTTTTCTTCCTAAAAACCTATTTTAGAGAATCAGGATAGGCAGGGGAATGAAGGCAGTTCTACAAGATTTGGGCAGAAGTGGGAAGTCAGCAGCAAGACAAGCTGGGGAAAGCCCATGGCTGCAGGCAGAAAGCTTTTGAAAGCTGTCCCAGGAGTTGGCACTTTGTCCTGAGAGTACTTTAGGACAGTGATATGGTCAGATAGGCATTTTAGAAAAAGCACTCTGGCAGCCATCTGAAAAATGTATTCGGGGAAATACACTACTAAGGCAAAGAGGCAAATGAGACCCGAAATAGACAAGAAAGATACGATGAGGGAATATATTCAAGGGAAGGGCAACTGTTAGGAGCTGTTACACAGTGGGTTGGAGATATAAGCTGAACAGGACATAACTCCTGAGTTTTTTAGTGTGTCATTGTAAGGAATTGTACAAAAGTGATTGTTTTGGTGTGCCCCCCAAATTCCAGCTAGATGAATGGCATCCAGTCCAGTGGTTTTAAAAACAGCACCATTTGTATTATTTATTTGGGATTAAATAATACACAAAGAAGATAGTAACCCACCATTGGTAGGAAGAGATGATGTGTGAATCTCACATTCAGAAATAATTTCTGGGAACAAAAGTCCCAAGAACTCAGCGAACATCTCTGAAGGCATCAGGAACTTTGAACCAGTTTGAACTAAATCCTAGTGAGATTCTCAAAGATAATGTCTTTAAAGCCTTTGGGCACCATATACACAGATGGCTCAATAGTATGTTTCCAGCCAGACCTCTCATCTACCCAACTGCCTGCTTGGATATCTTTTCAGGATTCTCAAAGGCGTTTCAAAATCAACATGTCCAAATCCAAACTTAGGATAATTCTCTCCAAATTTGATCTTTCATTGTTATCTACATCTCAATGATTTGTTTCATCCACTAAGAAAGGAACCTAGGAGTCAAATCTGAAGAGGCTGCATACTATATAATCCCATCTATAGCACATTCTGGAAAAGGCAAAACTATGAAAACAATAAAAAGATCACTGGTTGTCGGGGGTTGGGAGGGGAGAGAGGATAAACAGGTAGAGAACAGAGGATTTTTAGGGCACTGAAAATGCTCCTTATGACACTTAAATGATGGATATATATTATTATATATTTATCCAAACCCACAGAAGGTACAATACCAAGAATGAGCCCTAATGTAAACCATGGACTTCGGGTGATTATGTTGTGTTAGTGCAGGTTTATCAGTTGTGGAAACTGCTGCACTGCCAGGCAGAATGTTGATCATAGGAGAGGCTAGGCATGTATGGGGTAGAGGGCATAAAGAATTTTCCTATCAACCCAACATTGCTCTTTTAAAAAGAGTCTTTTAAAAATAGACCCTAAAACATATTTTTAAAAATGAAAAAATTAATTGTAATGCTCTTTAGACTTTGTACATTGGCAAATAA
This sequence comes from Camelus bactrianus, assembly GCF_048773025.1. Taxonomy (NCBI): domain Eukaryota; kingdom Metazoa; phylum Chordata; class Mammalia; order Artiodactyla; family Camelidae; genus Camelus; species Camelus bactrianus. The sequence continues at coordinate 20,893,621 of NC_133573.1, forward strand.
ATAATTTGTAAATAAATAAAAAGAAAGAAAGCTAGCAGTCCTTTGCCATGTCCCTTGAAACCTGCCATGTGCAATATCGTATCAATCAAAACACCATAATCTTACTTCCTGACCACCCCTTGCGTCCATCCAGTTCTCCCCATGCCCAGCTCCCATGGGATGCACTACACACATCTAGGGACGGCCACTTTTGTAAACCACAGAGTGAACAGTGATGCTGCTGGAGTTGGGCACGGTTGTGGCCCTACCACCATCACCATCCTGGTGTTGCTATTATGGTCTGTCACCTGGCTGCTGTCACACTTCCCCTGTTCTATTCTGTTCCTGTTGAATTGTTCTTCATGCTTCAAGACAAAATCCAAACCTCACATCTAGTCATGCTTAAAACCCTTGTGTGGTCTCGCTCTGCTCTTAGAATTGAGACTCAAGTCTTTAACACAGTCTCCCAGGCTCTGCACAGTCCTGTCCCTACCCACTCAGGCCCAGCTCACGTCGTCTTCCCAAGCTGTCTGTGCTCCATCCCCATGGCCTCCGTTCAGTCCCGGAACCTGCCACGCTCTCTCCTCACACAGGGATTTTCACGTGCAGTCCTCTGGGTATAACATACAGCTCTGTGCCTAGTTAATCCCCACCCACCTGGATCAGTTAGCCGCTACGGCTAATAAATATTTCAAAACTCAGTCTCGTAAAACTGCAAACCCTGATCACGCCTGGAGGTCGGCGGGGCAGCTGGGCGGCCCAGCTGCCCTGGGCCGGGCTTGTCTGATCTCAGCTGGCTAGCCCAGGGGCCTGTGCTTGCTCAGCAGGTCAGCTGGGGCCTGGCAGGTCTCGGATGGCCACATTCACGTGTCTGGCAGTTAGCTGGTCATTAGTTAAGGGGTCAGGGGAGACTGGGCTGTGGGTCTCTCAACATCCAGCAGCTTATTTATAGAGCAATGTCAGAATTTTCAGAGGGTGAACTGTGAAACCGCTTAAGGACCGAGTTCAGAACTGATTCAACATCATTCTTCCGCATTCTGTGGGCTAAGGTATGTCACAGCGTCAGCCCAGATAAAAATGGCCAGGGAATCGCTTCTCCTGATAGGAGGGGTTGTGCCTCACCTTGTAAAAGGACAGAAATAATGGGAACAATTTTGTAATCATCTACCAGGTTATCTTCTAGATACTGGCTCTGGGTAATCTTCCTCAGGGGAAACCTATCATGGGCTCCCTGCCTAGATTAAATCACACTATTACAGACTCGCTCTAGGAATCCCCCCTTCATTGCACCTGTCACAGTTGGAATTTCATGTGCCTTTGTGTGAGTTTTTGCTTAAGGGCTGTTTCTCCCCCTTCCGACCCACATCACTTCTTCCCAGACTTAGAGGCCAATTAAATCCAAATGTCCCCTTTCACTCGCTCTGATATTCCCAGCACCTGGCTGAGCAGGTGCTCAATAAACATTTGCTTAGTGACTTACCCCACTTGTTATTTTGAGAACATAGTCCCTGTCTCCTAATGAAATGCTTTTAAAAGTGACCATTTGCTTATTTGGGGGAGGCAGCCAGAGGCTACTGAGTGAACCCCCAAGAGATAGAGTATTATCATCTCTTTGGGACATATGATAAAGAAAGAAGTGCGTGGGGAGCCATTGGGGGCTGGAAAGTAACTTTAGAACTTAACATATGAAGATTCATGTAAGGTCATTAACTGAGGCAACATATGCACACATGCACACATGTGCACAGGAAAAGCAGCAGGTTGTTGGGGACAGAAAATGAGTTCCATTGTAGGTTTGCCGAGAACATCTGTAAACCTAACCCCGAGAGAGGGTGCAAGATTGAGAAGGAGATTGGGGACTTTACATTGCCCACACGGGTAGGAATTGCAGCCGTCAAAGTAGAAGTCGATGAGCTTGGACGGGGAAGGAAGGGAAGGCTAAGGATGGACCCAAAGGACAATGACATTTAAGAGGCAAGAGGAACAAGCGAGGTGAGGGGCAGTGAGGAGCACTCAGAGAAAGGAAAGCAGAAGTAAGAAACAGCCAGTCACAGAAGTTAAAGGAAGAAGGAGCCTCAAGAAGAAGGAAGTGGCCACAAGCACCAAATGCGGCGGAGAGGTCAAGAAGATAAGGTGCGAGAAAGACTGGTTTCAAAATGGCACAGGCTTTAAGGTTATGAATTCTTTTCCCTCGAAGGATTCTTTCCACTGATGAGTTTATTCTAAAAGTCTCAAATATTGTGTAAGTTGCAGGAAGGCATTTTACAAGCCCTGCAATCCACATATTGTCCATTTTGTGGAGAGACTTTCTGCTCTAGATGATTAGACAAGCCCTGGTCAAGCTCCTGCCACCTTTGCCCCATGCTGTTTGGCCTCTCATGTGTATGCTTAGGTGAAATTAGTTGTTTTGGAAATGCTCACTGCCACTCACATCAGTTAAAAAAAACAGTATCGCTTAAGTGTCATTGATTCCAATCCTCCACTTAAGTTCAGTGACATCATTGTGGCAAAATGCCTCTAAGAACAACAAGAACAAAAAAGCAACACTATCTAATAAAGCAAAATAGGACATGTTAGATCTCTACCACCAAGTGGGGGAGTTGTTGCCAAACCTGGTACAGGTTCATTCATTTCTTAAATAAATGTTGGCTGGCAAGATATCAACTGAAAGTTGTATAGAATTTTCTCTAAATTCTGTCTTTTCAGGGAATTGTGGTAAAATCAGATTATAAAATCAATGAAAAAAAAAGGAACTGTTAAGAGATACTGAACGTCCTAAGTGTTAAGGATGCTCGTGTCTTTGTAGGTAGTTTTCTAATGTTGAGCTAATCATAATCACAATTGTTTAGCAATTTTTAAAAAAGCTTTCTAGAAATTGTTCTATCAGAGGGTTTTTCAGATCCATTATTCCATTTTATTATATTTTAAATAGGATTGAACTGTGACAAAATGGGCTACGTAAAGAAGTGGTTTGACTTTTACCTACAACCAGGTAGCTAAACAAGAATTTTCCCCATAATTTTCAGTAATTGAGGCTCTAGCTAAAGACTTGATAGTCCTATTCTTGTGTATACCCAGGTTTTGTTTTTGCCATAGATTTGTTCCGGAAGAAAGAATCTGTAATTTTAATGCTGAAATGAAACAAAGATCTTTTTCCCCAGAGCATCTATTGTTTCAATAAAGAAACTGAGCCTTCAAGAGAGTAGGTGATTTGCCTAAGATTGCAAAAGATGAGAGGCAAAACTAAGACGAGCCCCCAAGTCTTTTACCTCTTGGTTTCCCCACTGCACCATATAAGTATTTGTAGTAATATGTAAATAAATTCAGTAAATTGAACTTTATTTTTTCTTTATTTTTAAATTTTTATTTATTTATTTACTTATATTTTTTGGTGGGGGTGGGTAATTAGGTTTATTTGTTTATTTTTGGAGGAAGTACTGGGGATTGAACCCAGGACCTCATGCACTCTACTGCTTGAGCTATACCCTACCCACAAAATGTTATTTTAATCTAATAGGATAACATTAAGATGAGTAACTTTTAAACAAAGAAAAATTTTACAGTGTTGATATTTGTCATTTTGAGGTGGTTGTTGTGGTCTTTATTTGCTTCAACAAGGTACATCAGTAAAAGATTACATAGTGTTTGCATTTCACAGGAGTTCATTAGAAAACACTTCAATATTTACACTCAAGCAGATGTTCTGAGAACATAATTTAACATTGAAAATGTTAATGAGAACTTTGTGCTATACTACAGTGAATAATACTTCATATCAACATAATGTTCATCTTTTAGAGGCTGGATAGATTGTGAAAATAGCCACAAATTCTTCCCTCCCTTCATGGATGCCCTTGTGAAGTGACTTTCCAGATTCTCCTATTGAGAAAATGGAGTCTATTCTTCACTCCTTGACTCTGGGCTTGGTCGTGTCACTTGCTTTGGCCAATGTAACATTAGCAAATGTGACACCAATGGAGACTTGAAAAGCATTTGCACATGAGAGCCTGCTGCTCTTTTTCAGCTCCTAGGGAATCCACCACTGTGAAGCAAAGCCTCGGATATTCTACTGGATAATAAGAGACTAGGTGATGTGGTCCCAGCTAAGAGAGGAGCCATCCTAGCTCAGCCTCCAAGACTGACTGGCCCCCAGAGTCCCTGGAAGCTGACCACAAAATTTCCTTTTGTATTAAAGCAGTTCTTACTGACATATTTTTGAGAAATAAAATGCCACAAATACAGCTGTCCTTTCTTATCCCATTTATCTCTATTCCTCCCTAGAGGTAACAACTAATCTTACTACAGTGGAATTTCCCACCCTGTTTTTATATTTTTATTACATATATATGTCTGCATAAATAATGTATAGGATTGTTTTATGTATTTTTAATACATGCCCTGTAAGGGAGGAAAAAACACTGTTTCCTCTGTCCCCCTCTGTCCCCCTCTGTGGCTGGGTCTCTGGAAATTGAACTGACAAAGACAAATCAATAAGAGAAAAGCATATACATCAAATCATTATGTTGTACACACCTTAAACTAATACAATGTTATATGTCAATTGTATCCCAATAAAGCTGGGAAATTTTTAAAAAATAATAAAAAATAGAAGAGTTCTCCTCCTGGTACTGGAGAGAAGGACACCTTTACAACTGGAAATGTATGTCTTGCTTTTAGCCAGACACGGGGAAGACAGAGACATTTTCTTCCTGTGTCTGCTCTTTTTTTAATTTACTTAAATGAGTATCTTTCTGCAGTATTTTAAAAATTCAAAATAAAGTAGCCAAGCTATATCCATTTATTTCTTCTCAGCTTTACTGGGATATATTTGATTAATAATGTATCTGTTTAAATATGTAAGATTCAGTGCATTCATTTTAGCTGCTGTGAAGCCTTTAATTCAGTGATCCATTCTCCTACTGATAAAATTTAGGTTGCTTCTTATTTTTTGCCATTGCAGTAATTCTTCCATGTACACCTTTGTGTGCACTTTTGTAGGTTTAGGTAAAAGCATTTCCCAGTGAAGTAGGGTTGCTGAGTCATAGGGAATTTACATCATCAGTTTTGCTAGCTATTTTCAGATACTAAGAAGTTACACCAAGTTACATTCCACCAGTGTGGAATGCAGTGGCTGAGATTTATTTCCCCAAATCTTCACCAATTCTTTGTATAGTTAGATTTTTAAAAACTTGGGCCAATCAGATGTAAGAGATGTGGTACAGTTTAGTTTAGAAGACAGTCCTAGGTTGATAGTTACCTTGACCCAGTAATCTGTTGTCATATGTCATCTAATGTTGCAACATTATTGGTTTAAATTATCAGTTAAAGTTATCAGTTTAGCTGTCATCCTTTTTAGATGACTTATTTCTTTATCTTTAATATTTTTCTTTGTCTTTGACGTTAGGCAGTTTACCATAATGTGAATAGGTGTTGATGTTCCAATTCATTCTGCTCTAGACTAAGTATCCTTAAATTAGAGCTTTTATGAACTTATAATGATTGAAAATTTCTCAATCATTATCTTTTGAAACATTGTCTCCTGACTTCTGTTTTCTGCAATGGGGCAATATTTTAGCAAAATTTAACCTTTTCTTATAAAGGATGGATGGATGATGGATAAAAACAGGGAAGAAAAATGTTTGTTTTGAAAAGATGTTTCTCTGCTGTCAAGAAAGTAAGGGAAAACAGTCAGAGGCTGTGAAGCACTTGAAAGCACAATTTCAAATCACTCAAACCAGTGTTTAACCTGAGGGCATCTGCAGGTTCCTGATGGCCGGAATCTGAAGGCCACGCTGAGTAAAGGGCAGACGAGAGGGTGCCCAAGAAAGCCAGGACCTTCCCCTAAAAATGATATTGTAACTGAGTGAACCTGAAAAGATATACTTCAAGAAAGAGTATTTTCCTGCTTTGGCCTTGACTCTGGGCAGCCTAATAAGAGAGGGATGACAATTCTCTAGCATTTTAGCCACAGTGTGAATCAGCCACCCTGGGGAGCCAAATTTGCACTATTTGTACAGCTGAAAAAAGGTCCAAGCTGGAATTCTTTCTGGAGGAACATGCTTTAAGCATAGGTCTCAAGGAATGCCAAAATAGTAAGTTCCAAACGCATAGTTCTAACACCTTGAGTTTAGCCCAGTGAAATCCATTTCAGACTTCTGACCTCCAGAACTGCAAGATAATAAATTTTGTTGTTTTAAGCCACTGATTTGTTACACTCCCCACATTCTTAATCCAAGCTCTCTTGGAGGGACTGCTGGCTTGATCTGATATGACGGAGAAGCAACCACCTGACAACAACAGTGTTCAGTCAGATTTACTGTAATTTGTTACAGCATCAAGACGAAACTAAAAGTCTGGCAGAAATATTTAAGTTTTCCCATGGACTTAGTAGATTTGCGGAAAGTCACCTGCCCAGCACTCACCTAGATAAATGGTGAACTTCTTAGTTGCTGCCCCACCCCACCCCATCACCAGGGTTAGGGTTTCAGGCAACTGAGTGGAGTTCTATTATCCTTTTCATGAAGGGAGGGGGAGACTTTTGAGGTCAGGTTTATTATGCACACAACTCAGGTCTATCTTTCAAACCTGGGGAGAGCCAAGGTCAGGACTCCTAGGATTTGAAAACCTTAGCAGACTGTCCCACAGGCCTTTTGCCTATCAGCTGCAGGCATCATTCTTACCTACTTACATCATTTCATTTTTTAATTTCTGGACTCTAGAGATTTCTTCTTCATTTCTGCTGAGCTATTTAGTAAAAACATTTTTGCTATATTTTGTTATTTCATTTCTAAATCATATTAGTTTCAAAGGGGCATTCAAAATAAAATTACACACTATTTAGAAAAGAACCCCAAATGAGGAAACATTAAACCTGTGAGAGGTAGGCAGAGTGGTAACCAGAAAAGTTATGGACATAAAAGCATATATTAGAAAAGAGGAAGGATTAGAAATTAATAAACAAAACATCCAATCATTAAATTCAAGAATCTAGAAAAAGAATAAAATAATCCACAGAAAAGAATTACTCTAAAACATGAAATTAAAGATATAAAACTCATTTAATCAATAAAACCAATAAAACTTTTTTTGAAAGGACGGATAAAACACCTGGAATTTTGTCAAATAAGATCAAGAAAAAAAACAAAAATACAGCTTGAAATTGTATGTAACTCCAAGTATAAAATATATTAATTTATAGATGATTACTATGTAGAAATTTATATCAATAAAATATAAAACCTAAGTGGTTAATTTTCTAAAAACAGGCATATAATCAAAATTGAGTCCAGAAGACAGAAAACTGAAGAGGGAAATAACTAACAAAAAAACCCTGAGATAGACACTATGATGAGAGTTTTATGAATGGATTCTGCTATATTGTTAATGAACAGATGCATCAGATTTTATTTAAATATAATAGAAAAAAATTTAAAATTTGCTAACTGATCTGTTACCAAAACTAGGTAAGATTTATTAATAAGAATGTCATTATCAGTCAATCTCACTTATGGAGTTAGGCATAATAAAATGCTAGTAAACAAACCAGCAGAGTGTTACATGCATATCACTGGTAGGAAAAAAAAAACAAAATTCCATTGACAAAAGGTGGGGGGGATAAGCAAAATACTTAGAAGTAAACCTAACAAGAAATGTGTAAGTCCTATATGAGGGAAGTTATAAAAGTATACTAAAGGTAATAAAAAATCTTAGAGAGAAAAATGTTCTTAGTTGAGAAGTCTGTGTTGTAAAGTTGTAATGTTCCAATTTAGTCTGTGCCTTTAATGCAAACAATAAGACAGGTGTATTCTCAAGTTCATAGGAAGGAGAAAATGCTTAAATATAGCCAAAATTTGGGGGAAAAAATTGAGTCATGATGAAAAATTTGACCAACCAGATACCAAAACATAAAAATACAGTGATCTCAGTATACAGTCTTAAAAGAAAAATAGATGACAGATTACTGGAATTGCAGAGTCAAGAAATATTCCCTCTAGTTACACCAGCAGGAGCTGGGAGCCGTGCAGGGGTGGGGCTGGGCGCTGACTAGGGCAGGAGGAGAAAGGAATAGTGCTCCAGTAAGGCCGCAAGCAGAAGCGCTGGTCCCTTCCTGACCCCTCTATTCCTGGGCACAGGGCCCCGGGCCTGCTCGGAACCTCTTCTGGGGACAGTGGGTGCAGGGCCAGGGGACCAGGGGTGGGGGTGGGGGGTTATTGCCACTGGGAGTTGAAACACGCAAGTTACCAACAGTAAGTTTCATGATCAACAGGGTAAGGGGCCTGGGCCTTAGCTCCCTCCCATAGAGGAGGGTGTGGTCTGTGCCTACGTAAGCCTCCTGGCAAGGCCTCTGATGGGTGGCTCTGGGGCTCCAGAGCTCCCCAGGATCAGAGCCAGGCATGTAGATGCCAACCCTGCTCCCTCCTGGCCCTGTGACCTGTGGCTGGGGCTCTAGCCTGTGCCCAAGAAGGGAGAAGTACCCAGGCTGGGTTCTCTCCAGGTGTGGGTGTGGTGGGCTGACTCAGGGCTGACTCTGAGACCTTCTAGGCAGGAGGTATTTGTCCTCGTGATAAAGGTACACGTCTGGATGGAGGCTTTCTCGATTGGTCCTTATAAAGGCAGCGGGATGGTCAAGACAGAAGAGAGGAGGTGAGGCAGCAGAGACAGAGGATGTGGCGCTGCTGGCTGTGAGGACAGAGGAGGGGACGCTGGAGAAGGCCGGACAGAGTCTCTCCAGGAGCCTCCAGAGGGGCCAACCCTGCTGGCACCTGGAGAACTCGTCCTACAGAACTCAGTCTGCACTCCGGATTCTGGAACTACCGGGGAATAACCTTGTGTCGTGTTAAGCCACTGAGATGGTGGTAACTTGTTACAGCCACTCGGAAGGCATCCACCCCTAGTGGGGAACTAATCACTAATTTATCCCTGGAGAAGATGGTCAGTAGGTGAAACCAACAGATGTACAACCAAGTGGCAACCCTGGGCCCAGCAACCGCGGGATATGGTGGCTGTGCTCGCAAACATGTGTGCGATGGGCTCCCACCTCCTGAGGGAAGGACTGGTGCCCCGTGGTCAGAGCTCTCCCCTCTGCTCTGGAGAGGACCAAGGCAGATGTGGGTGCCTGATGTGACGACCGAAGCCCAAGAGCTAATATGTGACAGCAGCTTAGCATTGCTGATGACATAAACACCTCTTCAAGAACTTTAAAAAAAAAAAGAAAAGAAAAGAAAAAGAGAAATATTCTCTCTAAATGAAAGTTTTATTCCTAGTGTGTATGCTCATTTACCTCAGTCTATGGAGAATTGTCTATTAAGTATATGATCCTGGGACATCACATCTTCCCATGAACACAAAATAACCTCCAGAGGAATTAAAGAGCTATAGGTATATTTTAAAGCATAGAACTGTTCAAGGAAAATAGAGATATTTTTATAATCTTGGAGAAGAGAAATGGACAAATTTGATTATCTAAAAACATAATAAGTGTTCAAAATAAATGACCCCTTAACAATGTTGAAAATCAGCAGTAGACAGAGGTAAAATATTTGCAACACATATAATGTATAAAGGATGAACATCCAGAATAAAGCACCACTACAAATCAATTAAAAAAAACAAAACAGAAAGACTATGAACAGACCATTCACAAACTAATAAATGTGGTCAGTGTAATGCATGTGTGCCGTGCATCAGGCCTGGAGGATTTACTCCCCCAGCTGCTGAGAGGGTTGCTGGCTGACTGCCCTTAGCTGTCTGCCCTCTCTGGGAACCACCTTCTGTGGAAAAGGGTCAGCTTATCCAAGGGCATGCACCTTCCCGGGGCAGCCCTCATCCCCAGACTGGGGCCAGGGCACAGGAGTGTAAGGATCTGGCCACCATGCTCGAACACAGGGCAACTCCAAAGGGCCATCCTGGCTTCAGATGTCACTGCTTGATAGCCTCCTGCACCCTCATCTCCATCTCAGCATCTCTTCCCGGGACTTCACCTGCAACAGGTGGTGAACACGAAAAGATGTTTGCCCCCATTCTAATTTGAGAAATGAAAAAAAAATTTTTTTTTAAATCAAAGATCCTGTTTTGCTCGTTAGATTGGCAAGATTTTCAAAAACTCGTAGTACCCGGGGTTGGTGAGGGTGTGGGGGAAAGAGCATTTCATACAGTGTCAGAAAGTAAATTGGTAAAGTATCTTTGCAAAGCAATTTGCCATAACCTATCAATTCCACCGGTAGCTACCTATCTCAGAGAAATTCTAGTACGTTTGTATAAAGAGAGGTATGGATGTGTGTCTACATGTTTTATGGAAACATTTTCAATAGTCAAAAACTGCGAAGAACAGTACATGTGCTGTTTTGTAATGTGCTCAGCATGCCTTCCTTTGGGGAATCATCTTTCCATTACACTTAGGGTGGGTGGTGCTGTCAATCACAATAGGCCTCTGGTAGTTCATTTTGTGTGTGAACTTGACTGGGCTAAGGGATGCCCAGAGAGCTGGTAAAACGTGATTTCTGGGTGCGTCTGAAGGCGTTTGTGGAAGAGAGTAACATTGAAATTGGTGGACTGAGTAAAGATGTGTGTGGGCATCGTCCCATCCACTGAGGGTCTAAACAGAACAAAAAGAGGGAGGAAGGACAGATCTGCTCTCTGCTTGAGCTCTGAGAACCATCTTCTCCTGCCTTTGGACATCATTGTTCCTAATTTGGGGGCTTTTGGACTCATACGGGGACTTACACCATTGGCCCCTTCATTCTTAGGCCTTCAAGTATAGATTAGAACTATGCCCCCAACTTTCCTGGGTCAGTCATGGGACTTCTCAGCCTCCAGAATCTCATAAGCCAACCTCTCATAATAAACCTCTTTCTGTATATCTATATCTATGTGTATATCTATGTGTATGTGTATGTGTATGTCTGTATGTCTATGTGTCTCTGTCTATGTCTGTGTCTATATCTATGTCTGTGTCTATGTCTATATGTCTATGTTTGTGTCTATATCTATGTCTATGTCTGTGTCTATCTATACCTATCCTGTTTCTCTATTTCCCTGGAGAATTCTGACTAATACAAGCCCCTTCTTCTTTCTGGGCACAATGGGAGGCCATCTACTCTAGCACATGAAGAAAACCTATTGGTGTAATGAAACCAGCACACACACACACACACACACACACACACAGGCTGATCAAGAGACAGAAACACTGATCTTTGAAGCAAACATTCAGTCTCCACATCCAGCTATGCCTGAATCTTCCACTTCAGTGAACCAGCAGTTTCCCTCATTTTGCTAAAACTAGTTTAAAATGTCTGTAAATCTTGCAACCAAAAGAATAGAGGTTAGAAAATGACGTTCTTCTCAGGAGACTCATGTAGTAGGAGAATGTTTTGCATCATAAACCCATAGCTTTTCTTGTTTCTCCTTAGTTATTTTCCCCGTAGAACATATTCTATATTTTTCTACTCTGAACACTCTATGAGGACAGGTATTTTAATCTGTGTTATTCTCTATCCCAGGGCTTAAAACAGCGTCTGGCACATAGTAGATGCTCAAGATAATATTTGTTAAGTGAATGAATAATGATAACATTTATTGAGCACTTACTCTGTGCCAAGCATGTGGAAAGTGCTTTGTGTGCACTCATACTAATCCTCACAATAACGTGTCTACAGGGGGAGCCATGGTTATCTCTGTTTGATCTATATCTGGGCAGGGACAATGCTGGTGCTTAATGGCACAGAAAAAGGCCAAAGAGCAGAAAATATAAAGCCAAATTTCTCAGCTTTTCCTTCCAAAATAGGTACTTGAAACCCATAGCAAAGGTAATAGCCTTGAGAGCCAAAGTGTTTGCTTGCAAGAGCTGAACTTTAGTTTTTGGTTTTGGTGGGCGGTGGGGTAATTAGGTTTATTTATTTAGTTAGTTACTTTAATGGAGGTGTTGGGGCTTGAACCCAGGACCTCGTGCATGCTAAGCATAATCTCTACCACTGAGCTCTACCCTCCCTGCCAAGAGCTAAACTTTAAAAAAAAAAAAAAAGTAAGAAGGTTTTTGTGTAACTAACAGCCAAACATCCAAAGGATTTGAGCATAAAGTTCATCCTTAAGTAATAGATTGTAATGAGCATATGCCTCTTAGGAGATGGGGGAAAAAAACAAAAACACTTTTGGTGCAGCCAGGAGATTTTCTCAGAGTAGGAGCAGAAGGCTTGGCCCCTGTGTGGGTCAGGAGTCCCAGGTCAGAGAGGCTCTGGGGCTTGATTACTGGGTGTGTCACAGGAGGCTGAAAGCCTAAGAGAACAGCCAGGGAGGGACCAGGGCTTGGAGCAGTGCTGACTGACTGAGGTTCCAGGTGGAAGGGCTGGGTGGCCCAGAGCCCCAGGGATCTTCTCAAGGAGGCTGAAGCATCTGAGGGGGAAAGGGCAGACGGGAAGGGAAATGGAGTTGGGTGGGAAGTTTCCAGACCACAGGTCCCTGAGTAGAAGAGACCATGGTGTGATGGAGGTCATCTTGGCGGATCCCAGGAGGAGGGAACGCCTGCAATCCATCCTGGTCTCCAGCCCCAGGCCAGAACAGATAAGCCTCCCATCCGCATCCTAGGTCACCCCTAGCGAAAGGGGACTTGACGGTCACTGAGGATCTAATAGAGACTGAGGAAAACCCAGAATTGACTGTGTTTGTCTAGAAGGACTCAGTCAAGTTCTCTGCTGTTCAGCTAAACTAAGAACTAAAAGCTAAATGAAGTACAGGATGGATTAAGAAAATGACAGTTTTGTATACAGGAGGTGAGTGATAATGAGATCAGTCCTTGCTACTAAAATAGGGAAACATCTCCGAGGCATCGTGTTACGTAGAAAGGAAGCAAGTCATAAAACAGTATGGAAGGTTGATTCCCATTTACAGGAGTCCCTCCCCTTTATCCTCAGTTTTGCTTTCCATGTTTTCAATTACCTGTGGTCAACTGGGTACAAAATTATTAAATGGAAAGTTCCAGAAATAAAAAATTCATATGTTTTAAATTGTGCACCCTTCTGAGTATCATGATAAATCTTGCGTCTTCCCACTCTGTCCAGCTCGGGTCATGAATCATCTATTTGTCCAGCAGAGCCCGCCCGTAAATCACTTGGTAGCCATCCTGGTTATCATATTGACTGCTGCCTGATGGCAGTGCTTGTGTGTAAGTGACCCCTATTTCACTTAATGACAGCCCCAAAAGGCAAGAGTTGTGATGCTGGCAATTCGGATGATGCCAAAGAGAAGCTATAAAGAGCTTCCTGTAAGTGACAAGGTGAAAGTTCTTCACTTAATAAAGAAAGAAAGAAAAAAATCATATGCTGAGGTTGTGACAATCTGCGGTAAGTGCAAATCTATCCCTGAAATTGTGAAGAAGAAAAAAGAAACTGGTGCTAGTTTTGCTGTTGCTCCTCAGACTGCAAAAGGTAAGGACACAGTGGGTGATAAGTGCCTAGTTAAGATCGAAAAGGCATTATATTTGTACAATATTTTGAGAGAGAGGCCATAGAGTATATGGTTATAATTGGTTTATTTTATTGATCGATTGATCCATTGATGGATTGAATTCCCGTTGCTCCACATTCTCGCCAGCATTTGGAGCTGTCAGTGTTCCGGACTCAGGCCATTCTAATAGACGTGCAGTGGCATCTCGTTGTTGTTTGTACATCCAGGAACTGAGAGCAGTAAGGAGGAAGTGGGAACAGCCTGGGCAGGCCTGGGGCTCTCTTGGGAACCCCTTGTTCCTCTTTTCCACTTCAGTTCTTCCCACCTGGGGGAGGGATTAGACCTGCATGGGGTTAAGCCCTCCTCAGACCCCGGGTACCACCAGGATAGGAAGGTGTGTGTCCTCCGATTGGGAACCACCCATCTCTGACTGTGGGAAGCAGCAGCGCCAAGACAGCTGTGATCCTTTTCCTTATGCTGACCTCAGGGTACATTTCTTTGGATGTGTTTCACATTTACACATCAACCATTTCTCTGGGCTTTCTTTAGGGTCCCACCGGTATAGCGTATACTGTATGTGAGAGTTTGAACTTCCATTAATACAGATTTTAGGGGAGATTTCTCTTAAGTGAAATGAAGAGCAGTAGGCACTTAAATTGGGGTGCCCCTTGGTTGCAAGGATGTTAAGAAGGGCAACTGAAGCAGTGACTGAAGTCTTGCACTACGTGCTTCTTTAAAACTGAGGCCATGTCGGGGGTGGGGGCTGGGAGGAGGGTATAGCTCAAGTGGCAGAGCACATGCTTAGGATGCACGGGGTCCTGGGTTCCATCCCCATGTCGGCACTTTCTCCCCACCCATCCGTGTGAAAACACCACGGCCCCTCCTAGGTGAGTTTGTCCACTTGGCCCTTATCTTTCTTGTCAAGATGTGAGTCAAAGCCCCATTATCTCTCACCTGGATTCCTGTAATGGTTACCTTGTCTCTTCACTTTGACCTTTATGCTCCTTCAGTACATCAGAGGCATGAGATCTTTCTCTAACCAAATCCTCAGCTTCCCAAGGGCTCCCGCCGCACTTTGAATGAAATTTGAATCCTTGCCAGGGTCTGGGTGCTGCCCCCTGCCCCCCTCGCCAATCTAAGCCTCCTTCTTGATCTAGAACAGGAGTTCTCGCCTGGGTGGCCCGTCTTCACCCCACTCGCCATGTGGCTGGCTGCCCCTGGGCTTTCAGGCTGACGTATCTCTTCCTTGGAGAGGTTTTTCCTGACACGCTGCCTATTTTCTATCAATGTGCTGGTTTTATTGTCCTCAGAGCCCTTATCGCAATCTGTAATTATACGATTATCTGTTTACCGGCTTTTACCCTGCCCTCTTGGACTGTAAACTCTATGATGAAAGAAACCATACATGGTACCTACACTGTTCCGTGGCCCATAGTAGGTGCAATCAATCAATAAACGTGAATGCATTTTTCTGAAGTGTCAATAACAAAATAAATAACTGAGGAAAATAACCAAGCACCTTAACAACAGTCAGACCCAACTTACACTGCAGTTGTTAGGGTTTGGGGCAAATTCACAGGGAGCCTGTGGGGTTTCCTATCTTCCTAGTAGGATCCTTGCCAGCCTCCCCACAGCTGGGGTCCCCTTGCGTCCTGCACCTGGACAGCATGGAATTTTCCTTGAGCCACAACAAGAAGTTCAGGCTAAAATCTTCTAATTCTGGTCTTTTCATGTAGCTATGACTTCTGAAGCTTTGTATGGACCGATTTGTATCAACATTGTTTTTTGTTTTTGTTTTTGTTTTTGTTTTGGGGGGTGGAAATTTATATGAACGTTTATATATATATATGAGGGGTACAGCTTGGATGATACCTCCCTTCCTCCCAGAACATAAGTGCTGGGCATTCTTATTTTTGGAAGCTCCACCCTCATTGTATCAAACCTACTAACATGAATTCATATCCCACATTTAATACAATACTGTTACTGTAACATATATTAGAAAAGATGTTTATAATTTTGCTCTTGGAAATTTTGGCTATCTGACATTTAATTTTTGTTGGGCTTTTTATTATCTTTTTAATCAACCATTCTGTATACTTGTAAAACAAAGCCTAACTCACAAACAGCTTGTGTCATGACATTTTTTTACATTAAATCTAATAAACTTAGTAGTATTATGTTATGTGTTGTACACAGTTAATAAAATATTGATTAGAATATTAATTTTTCAGTTTTCATTTAGAGTCAGTCTTTTTTTTTCTTCTGATTTCAAACTTTTTCTAGAAAAAATGAAAAATCATAGGCCCTATGCATTGGGAATATGATATTTAAGAGATAAAAATAACACTTTTCTATTTTCCTCTTATTTTAGCCTTCCTGTCTCTTCAGGGCTCTGTGTGAACTCAGGGGGAGCTGCCCTTCCCCTCACATGTAGAAAAGTGGCCTGTTCCATTAAGACTTATTTTAACAATAGCTGTAATAAAGGAGTAAGTTAAAGCTGGAGTAAGTTAGAAAGCTGTTCTCTTATAGAAATTGGGCTACTATGTTAAATGCCAAAGCTGTGTTATTTATTTAATGAGGGAAGATGGTTGTGTCCTTAGAAATTATTATGAACATAAGACACATGAATTTTAGAAAATTTGGAAAATTTGGAAATGTATTTTAAAATCATCCAAACTATACTTCTCACATATTACATATGTATATATACATATATATGCTAACAGTATGACGTTTATAGTGTTTTACACATATACATACACATACACATTTTATGCTGATCCTAAAACCATACCTATACACAATTTTGTTCTCCTACTTTTTCACTTATATTAATATCATGATTATTTTACGTCCTTACATTACCATTTTTATTGGTGGCTTTATAGTCTGCCACGTGGATCTTTTGTAATTCATTTCATTGCTCTCCCAATGTTGGAAATCTTTATTATAAAGGCATACGTAATAAAGATAAAATCCCCCTACTTCAAAATGACACCTGCACCCCAATGTTCATAGCAGCACTATTTACAATAGCCAAGTCATGGAGACAGCCTAAATGTCCATCAACGGATGACTGGATAAAGAAGCTGTGGTATATTTATACAATGGAATACTACTCAGCCATAAATACCGACAACATAACGCCATTTGCAGCAACATGGATGTTCCTGGAGAGGTCATTCTAAGTGAAGTAAGCCAGAAAGAGAAGGAAAAAATACCATATGAGATTGCTCATATGTGGAATCTAAAAAAAACAAAAAACATAAATACAAAAGAGAAACAGACTCATAGACATAGAATACAAACTTGTGGTTGCCAAGGGGGCAGGGGGTGGGAATGGACAGACTAGGATTTCAAAATGTAGAACAGATAAACAAGATGATACTGTATAGCACAGGGAAATACATACAAGATCTTGTGGTAGCTCATAGTGAAAAAAAATGTGACAATGAATATACATATGTTCATGTATAAATGAAAAATTGTGCACTACACTGGAATTTGACACAACATTGTAAAATAACTATAACTCAAAAAAAAAGTTTAAAAAAAAAGATAAAATGCCATTTGAGATTGACTCCTGTCCTCCAGACAACTTCCTGTCTTCCAACGAGGTGACTGAAGTTCTCCTCCTTTGCGTGGGGAGTTGTGGGGTAGGGCGAGACTGGCTGAGAAATGAACATCCTATGTGTTGGCTTCTTTATATCCTGTCTTGCCCCAGTCCAGTCTCCCCAAGTCAGGCCAACAAAATAGCTGCCAGCCAAGTGGAAGATTCCTGGAATTGCTGCCACTGTCCTGGAAGTCCCAACCAGCTGCAGAAGCCAGAAGAATCACCATCAATATTTCAGCTGAGTGGACAACCCCTTCCAGCTGGTGCCAAACCACAGCCAGCCCTGGAGGGGTTCGGACAGCACCGCTAGACCCTCAGAACTCCCGATGGCAAGCAGTGCTGCATCATGTCAACACCCTGCCCCGCCCCAAAGTAACTCACATGTCACAACTGAATTCTTGGATCCTATTTATTACATTTTGGCTGGGTTCGACTGTATGCACTTTAATAATGGTTGTCCAAAATAATACCATTCTGGATGGCAAGGCTCTGGATTACACTACAGGAGACTGAATGACACTGTCTCACATCTTCATAAAGCAATGAAAAGCTTAAAAGCTTCCAAATAGCACTAAAGAAGTCACTGAGTTCCTTTACTTGAGGAAGAATTCTAATTGGAATGATTCAACTGAGGAAGTATTTTTTTGATGAAAAAGGTAATAAAATTAAAAAATCAGAGCATTCACCCTATTTCAGCCTCCATTTCTGGTACTGCATATTTAAGTGGTCATAAACACTTTCACCACACTCTTCTAAGAGACTAAATAAACTTGGTTACAGTAAAAGAACGTAAAAAAAAAAAAAGTAACAACAAGCAGAAACAAGTCAGTATCAGGGCCTTTCAATCTTCTCAACATTTTCCTTCCTTCTTCTTGATGAACTTGGCTGCTCGAGCATTTCTGGGCCTTGGCACCTGGACGGACAGACACCCCAACAGGACAAATGAAAAGAGTTGGGAACAACCTTCTCCCTGATTGACATGCCCACTTGCCCATGCGGAGGCGGAACTTCCTTCCCCTTCTCTACCCACCGTCCTCATTGAGACCGCTGTTGAATGCCAATGGTTGGAGTACTTCCTCCCTTGACTTCACAAGCAGCCTGAATTAAGTGCTGAACCAAAGACACACGTATTGTTTCATTAACACACAAACTCCAAAGGGAAACTGATCCAATTGCGAGGTTGTTAAATCCTCCATAGTATCTGACCCTCAGGTTTAAATATAATGTCTAACCTAACCTAATTTCCCTATAAAATATTTCTAAATGGAACTTTTCACACACATTTTCTGGGCGTGGAATCTTTACATGCAACTTTGATGTGAAGATGAAAATTTCCTTTTCATTTATTCACGAAAACTATGCCAGAGGTGCTGTGGGAAAGGGAGTATGTTCGGTTCATTGGAGGATACAGAGTGGGTACAACACTGACCCTGCCTTCGCAGAACGTATTGTCCCCCAACGAACGAGTCAGGAAATCACTTAAACTTCTCTGGATCGAGTGCAGGTAATTTGAGAACTGGATTAGGTACTTTCCGAGGTCATCTTTGTGATTCAAGAACTCCTGCACCACACACATCCTCTGCAGCGTACAAAATTAATGTGAAAGGTCATTGGTAAAAATCACTTAATGACCTATTCATGAAGAGCATTATATTAAGTGCCATTCAAAGCAAGTTCAATCACCAAAAATTCTGTCCCTTAACATTACTGTATTACAAACTTGAAGGTTGCTAAGAGAGTAAATCCTAAATGTTCTCATCACACACCCACACCCCCGCTCCACACATAAATGGTAATTATGAGTGATGTAGGTGTTAACTAAATTTATGGTGGTAATCATTTCACAGCGTATATGTGTATCAAATCATCAAGTTGTTCACCTTAAACTTACCCCATGTTATATGCCAATTTTATCTTAATAAAGTTCGGGGGTGAATCCTGTCCTAAATAGCTACAAGGCTCTTTTCTATTTGAAAATACCACGTGGATTTTCATCTCCCGGACTACGCCCCTGCCTGTCCCTAGGAGGGATGACACCTGTGCACTCATCTATACCTTGGCGCCCTCTTACGTGAAACCTCACCTGACAGTGCCCACAGGTATCCATTTCCCCTTCCTGTAGGCTCATTAAACACTTTGTCATCACTAAATTCAGCTTTTAAGTATTGACAGCAAGCCCATTGTCTTGCATTATTAATATACAGTTAAGTCCAATAGAGCTGTCACGGAACAAATAGAGCGCTATGGAAGCACGGAGGTGAACGGGTTAATTTCAACTAGGAGGACAGTGAAAGCGCCGGGGAAGAGGTACTATTTGAGCACAGCTGTTTTCAAGGACAGGACCTGGTAAAGGGGTTTATGTTGAGTGGTGAGGAGAGACAATAATCGATGATGATTCTCAGTGTCTGAGCCTGGGTCAATGAAAATTTGTTAAACAAATGAACTTTGAGCTGGAGTAACTGAGTGATATGATTGTCATTTCCAATATCATAGAAAAAAGAACCAACACGTGAGATGGAGGAAGATGTTGAACTTGGTTTTTGACAATTATTTTTTAGGTCCCGGTGAGCAATTGATGTAGAGATGTTCAACCAGGCACTTGGGAGAGTGTCTGGGTCCTCTGCAAGCACTGTGCATTTGCTCCTGTATCTACCTAGTGCTGTAAGATTTACAGAGGGCTTTTCAGAGCCACCATTGGCTGTTGATTTTGATTCTAACACACATCCTATTAGGTAGGGCAGGATTATAATGACCAGGCCCAGAGTAGTCCCTAAAGTGACATTTGTGTCTGATTATTCTGTTGTTAACACAAAGAACTGGAGGCTCACAGAGGTTCACTAATTCACTCATGTAAGTGGGAGAACTGGGCAACCCCATGTCTTCTCACTACAAATCTAGGTTATTTTTTTTTAACCACTAAGAATGGTGATAGTTGAGGCTGGGGGAGCAGATAACACTTTGGACAATAGAATGAAGCAAAAGAGAAATGGTAAGAGGATTTTGGGGGCAACCCTTATGTTCAAATAACAGTCAAAGAAAAAAGGTGCAAATGAAGGTGATCACATGACTTGTCACTTCCCACCCCAGGAGACTCTTCAAGCTCCTTAAGGGATAAGGGTCTGTCATCCTTTCCCTCCCTGACAGAACCACGCAGATTACCAAGCACACAGTAGGTAACCACTGTACTTGAGAGGAGTAATGATGATGACGGGTAGATAATGACTTGCCCAGTGGGCTGAGTAGGTAAGTGCGCAGGGCAGGATGCTGAGTAGGGGAGAAGGCATAGGGACAGCACGTTTTTAGACATGGGTCAGGTGTTCCCAGCGTTAAGGGCTAAATTAGGTGTACATGGATGAAGACAACTGAACAGATTTCCGCGAAAGGTCAGTGGGATGGCTAAAACGAAGGGATCCAAGAAACATCACGGAGGATTTGGCGTAGAACGTGCAGTTCGGGGCGTGATTCTCCTGGCCAAACCAAGGACTCTAGAGGAGGTATCTAGGGTCCTGTCTCTGGAGGGCGTTAGTGGAGGTGGGGGTCTCCCTTCTGCATGCGTGGGGGAAGGCCCAAGTTCAGGGCCCAAAAGACCTGATGGTTAAAGGCACAACGAGGTTAAAGTTAATCGCAGGGCCACTTTGGGGGGTGGCCAACGATGTGCTCAGGTCTTTTCCCTCGGTGCTGGGGAAGCCCTGGTCTCCACGCAGCTTTTCAGGTCTCACTAGCTCCCTTGGCACCGGTAAGCGGCGGTGCCATGAGCCTCCTTCCTTCGCCTGACCACCGCCTCTGGGGGCCCCTCTGCTCTGACCTCCCCGCTCTCCCCATCCTTCACTCTTTTCTCCTGGGCAGCAGAAGCGGACGCTCGCGGGAGCCCTCACACTCCCCGAGCCGCACGCCCACCCCGCGGCCTCCTCAACCGGCCGGGAACGGCCGCCCCAAAGTTGCCTGCGCCCCGGGGGCGGCCGGGCCGCCGCCGCGGAGCCGGAGCCGGGGCGCGAGGGCGCAGCTTAACGGTCCCGCGGCCACACCCCGCGCCCCGCCTGGCGGCGCCGCAGCTGCTGCCCGCCCGCCCCCTGCGTCAAGACGCCGGCGCCCAACGCGGAAGCCGCTCGCGGCGCGCTTGGTCCAGCCGCGGGCTGAGCGCCGAGCCGCGGCGGGCGCGGGATCCGGGCCGGATCGCGGACCAAGCGCAGCCTCTCTCGCCAGCCGGGCCGACCCGGCACAGCGGGCGGAGCGGAGCGAATACGTTGGCGGGCGGAGCGGGGCACGGCGCGCCGGCGCCGCCGCCGAGGGGGATGCGGCTGCCTCCCCGGGTCGGCGTGTAGAGAGGGCGGGTCCCCGGCCTCGGGAGCGCGGCGGTGGAGGGGACAGAGGCGGCGGCCATGGCGACCCCCGGCAACCTGGGGTCCTCTGTCCTGGCGAGCAAGACCAAGACCAAGAAGAAACACTTCGTAGCGCAGAAAGTGAAGCTCTTTCGGGCCAGCGATCCGCTGCTCAGCGTCCTGATGTGGGGAGTAAACCACTCGGTAAGGGCTCCGGCTGCGGCGCGCAGTCCCTTTCCTCCTCTTCCTCCTCCTCTTCCTCCTCGCTCCCCTCCTCCTCCTGCTGCAGCTGCTGCGGGGCGGGGAGCCTGAGCGGGGCCCCGGCCCTCTGGCTGCTCGCCCTCCCGGGTTGCCCGCTCGCCGCGGCTCGTCGGTGCCCCCAGACTCGCGCTGCGCTCCAACCCCTCGGCGCCGCCGGGTGCCACTTGGACTCCCTTGGACCTAGGGCTGGATGCAGGAGGAGGGGTCCCATCTGCCATTTGAGCCTTGCGGCCGTACCAGTGTCGGCCCCAGTCCGTCTGCTCGCGGCGGGTCTGTCCCCAAAGCCCAGGAACTGGGAAGTTTTTGCAGGGCACGACTCCGCCTGGGCTGTCACCCTCGGCAGGGGCTGTTGGGGTCCGATTCCTGGCGATCGCTTCCTCTGAGGGGGCGGCAGGGGCGGCCTGGTCCTCCGCGGTCTGGCAGGTGTACCTGTCCAAGGCTGGGAGCGTCCGGAGGCTCCCCGCACGGGGACGGTGGTGAGAATATTGGAGATCGGAGAGCTTTGGGCAGCGTTTTAGTGCTTAGGTTTTTTTTTTTTTTCCCCTTTAAAGGCAATGTTCTTAGACACACGGGATCTTTTTGGCAAAGAAAAAGCCAGTGTAAATACAGCATTGGTGTTTAGCATCTTCCTCTGCTCCTCTCCTGCATCGCCCTGCCGCTCTGCCTGCTGACGAGCCGCTTGGCGGGGAGTCTTGGTCCCCACACCTCCTCCCCCACCTTGGGGAGCCAGGCCGAAGTTACCGACTGCGGAAGGGCGGCCTGGGGGTGTCAGCAGGAGCGGGTCTCTGCGGGCGCGGTGGAAGGCGGTCGTGAGTTGACTGCACCGGTTCTGGGGGTTTGTTTCAAAGGCTGGAGGAGAACGCTTGGGAAGGTTAGCTGAACACACAGCCAGAGGTGCTGGAAGATGCCCCGCTGCAGGCTATGCGGACTGCGGTTTGAGGGTCCGAAATAGCCTCTTGCTGATTTTACAGCGAGAAACTCCTGCAGTTTTAATCTCCTTAGGATCAGGAAACACGATAGGAGCTGTTGGCTGAGCCATGAAAGTTTAAATGCGCCTGTGAATTTTGACCGTGACCTTACCCACTGCAGTCAGTCAGCGTCTGAGAAAAAGTGTAAGCTTGCCTTCGGTACTTTTGATTTACATGGATGTCTGTGGGTCCTTTTCGGCATAATAGAAATGACAGAAAATCATGTTGGTTTTTAAAAGGACATTCTCAGTTTAATGAAGTTGGTTGAAATGGTTCAAAAGCATCGTGTTTGTATGTTTCTTTCCCAAGCTGAGCTGGGGAAAAGGTGGAAACTGCATCAGGATTGATTGTGTTTGCAAGGAGTGGCTGTTTTTAAGAAGGTGGAGAAATGATTATTTCTATCAGCCTAATGCCTGACGCACTGAAGTTCATTTCAACTTCCTGACAACTTTTTTTTTTTTTTTTTTTTTTAGCATTTAGGTATGTAAGCTGTTACAACAGCAGACAGTATTGTACCAAAACTCACCTAAGTTTTATTAAGTAAAATGTTATTTTTCCTATGTAATAAGGGTACAGTTCAGACTTAGGTTCTAAATCTGTTAGGCTTTTTATTATTATGTTTTTAGTTGCTTTTAAAAAATAATGTTAGTCCTGCATGTATTGTTGCTTTTATTTCCTTTTAAGTTCTGGTGTTTGGGTCAGGAGAGTGTATCTGAGGGTTTAATCTAGTAAAGTAGTGGGGACAGATAATATGCCTCCGAAAGAGTGTGCTCTCTGGGAGTTAGTTTGAACTTCAGTTTACTTTAGAAAACCTTGTAATTGCATGTGTTTTACTGTCACCACTTATATCACTACTTTGTACTTTTGAATTGCTACTTTTGCATTAGAGTTTCTTGCTAATTGGAAATATTTTGAAATACTTATCACGTATAAAAATAATGTGATTTTTAGATAGTGCTTTTTCATTTGCTTTGAAGAAAAGTTAGCAATTCTAAGTGAAATCATCCAGAGGAGTCAAGTTTCCATAGAATGTTAAATAATCATGTTATTCATTCAACAAACAGGTATCATGCACATAGTGCCACCCCCAGCCTCTGTGCAAAAGATGGCTAAAAACGTCCCTCATGTTTTTGTCCAGATATCTTTATCTTGAGGGCACTGAGCTGACATAGAAAGGTCTGTTTCACAGCCTTCTTTTAAAACATGTCCATTTCCTTTATTATTTTTGGGAAAAAAAAAAGGCGGGGGAGGTGTATATAAAGATGAAATCTAAGCACTTAGATGCCATGTGTTTCTGATTGATTTCACTTTAGGTGACAAAGTCTTAGGTAAACGTTTTCATATGACCTTGCGTGCACCAAAGTCCATAGTATAATATGAGAATAAATTTATCAACATCATTAAGGAGAAAGCCTTGTGTTGTGTATGAATGGAGACATTTGAGGAAGCTTAGCAGAGAAGGAACAGACCATTCAAATCAGTCTTTCCCTGCGTTTCTAATGTGATCAGGATTAATGGGAAAAGATCTGTTATGAATATAGCAATTTCTTGCTTTTAAAATTCACTTGGATTTGTCTAAAGGACATTTAGAAATAACCATATAGTTAAGTAGTCATCTACTGCATGTAGTATCATGTCAGCATCTGAGACTGGGAATCTCCTGTGTACTATACTACATTAAAATCCTCATTGGATCTGTTTTCTAATTCTCTGATTCTGTTGACCTTGGGCCTGTTAACTATTTTTGCATCGATATTTGTGTTTGTGAAGTAAGATGATTGGATTGGATGATTTCCAAGTTTTTTTTCTAACTTCAAGATTCAACTCCTTTTACAGTCTGCTCAGTTCCTGATGTTAAGTTAGGATACCTGGAATAGTAACAGTATATACCAAAAGTTGCCTTACTATCATAACTTTGCCAATGAAGCTGTACTCGGGGAATTTTCAGGGCTGGGGCTGGAGGCAAGGAAGTCTGTGGTGATTGCAAGTGATTGTGTGAACTAAGAGTTTGTTGGATTGATTTTAGTTGGACTGCATTGCAGTCTATTAAGTCAAAGTCTATTTGATAGAAATGTAAAAACTTGCAATTAAGGTGGAAAATTTCAAGTCCATTGTGGTGGTAATTCTTAATGACAAGAGTAAGCTTGACTTTGTGTGGTTAATTTCATATATAACTGCTTTCTGACTTCAAATACCCATCAGTGAATGGATCACTGCCAATTTTTATTTTAAGTATTTTAAGCAGAGAATATAATTGAATACATAGAGGAAAAGACGACTTAAGAAGGCAATTTTGCCTTGTTAAATTCGGAATTAAACTAAAAAATGATCAGGCAGTTAGCTTCTACAATTATATTTGAATAGTGTGAGGAGCTTGTCTGAAGAGAGGTGCCAAGCCTTGTTTTAAAGAGATATTCTAAAAGATTTTTATGCGGAGTGAAATGCGAGCCTTTTAGAAATGAGTATTTAAAAGCCTATTTAAATATCTAAAGAAAGACTTTTAACGTAGTAAAAAAAATTTAAAGAACGTAAAACTTGCTTAAAACAAATGTAGTAGAAATAACCAGCCTTAATGTTAGTTTTTTAGTTGCAAGCTGTAGAAATGTGGATGAGCATAGGCAAAATTTTGAAATATTAGGAGGGTTTCGGAGGTCACAGTGGAAGGATGGAGTGGTGAGCAAACCAAGAGAAATGGGGCTGGGCTTCGGGGTTAAATTGGAACCAGGTGCTTGGGTGCTGTTGGGACTTTGCTGGCTGTTTTGGCTTTGTTCTCACTCATAGCTGTCTGGTTTCTTTCACAGGGTGGGGAACTAATGCTTCCTGAATTTCACATTTTGTGAATTCTGCCCCCCCCCCCCCCCCAAAGGGGCTTTCTGTCTCTGATTCAGTTATACAAATCCCATGGAAGGATTCTGACTGGTCCGGCTTCCATCAGTTGCAACTGGAATGAAAAGGTGGTAGCTCTTGCCTGTTGGAGTTGTAACTGCTCTTCCTAGAGCAGTTCCCCAAAGAAGGGAGAGGATCTGCCCAGGTGGTATCAGGCAGGTATCCATCCTAGTAATGCTGGCGTGATTATCTTGGTGCCTTGTTTTGGCAGATCTGCAGTTTGCTGGATAGGGCATCTGTAGCTTCTGTTATTAAATCCTCAGCAAGGTCTAGGACTTGAAATAACACTGGAGAAACAGTGATGTCTTTTAGATTCATGGGTTCATATATGGGCACTGAAAAAGATAAAGGAAGGAAACTAGAGTTTAAAAAAGAAATAAATGACTGAACTATTGACTGAATGGAATATAATGAGGCAATTAAATTAAAACAATAGTGAGCTAAACGTTAGATGAAACTCAGTGAATGGAACCCAAATAACCATTCATTCACGAATTAGTCTCGCACTGTTTTTTTCCTTCCCTTTACTTTAGAGAAAAGAAGAATGCCAAGTGCACACACATAAACAGTTTATTATTAGGGAAATATTTTTATACCCCCTACCACTTGGGATTATATTCTGAGAACCGAATACATTTTCTTCTCCATTTATTGAATACCTTATAGTGAACTTGAATATTCAGGATGCTAACTCATGTCAAGACAAGGGTTTCTCTTTCTACGACAGGATTGTCTGCTATGTCTTTAGAAAGATTTTCAGCAAGAATTGTAATAAATAAACAAATTCTTCCTTATGTTGATTAGAAAAATGCAGTCAACCAGAGCAATTAATTCTGCCAATATACCCTTGGAAATACAAATTCTGGAATTTAAGGGAATTGGTGCCGTTCAGCTAAATGGCTTGCGGTCAGACAGATTAGGTTCAAATTCTGCCTCCACCATTTATAGGCGCTCTAAGCAGATTTATTTAGACGATGTATTCACTTGAGCCTCAATTTACTCATTCTTAAAAGGGAGATGATGGTTACCTCACAGGGTAAGTTTGAGCGTTAGGTAAGCGAATGTATTTTAAGCCTAGCACTGTAATTGACACCTAATAAGGATTCAGTAATGAATAGCTGAAAATGAACACATTCAGATGCTCTGAGGCTGGTAGCATATTAATAAGCGCTAGACAAGTGCTGCTCAAAATTTAATGTGTGTGTGTGCGAATCACTTGGGGACATTTTTAAAATGCTGATTCTGACCCGGCAGGTTTGGGGCCAGTCCTGAGATTCTGCATCTGTCATGCTTTTAGATAATGTGATGCTGCTACACTTTGAGTAACAAGACAATAGAAGGAATATTGTTAAAAGTAAGAAGAAATATTCAGGATTTGTCCTGACAGCATGTGAAAGAATGGCAACCCTATGATCAAGTTAGAAGAGTTAAGAGGAGGAATTGTGTGTTGAAAGAGACTTTTGATTTGAGAAGTGTTGAGTTGCAGGTGATGGTGGGTGGATATTCCAGTGACACTTCGCACCCGTGGGGTGTTGGAAGGTGGCATTGGAACTCCCGAGAAAGTTAGGGCTGGGATGGAGAATTAACAGTTATCCATGCAGGACTGGTGGGTGAAGCCATGGGGGTAAATTAGATCTGTGAGGAAGAAGTCGGATCACTGGGGACACCAGGCTTTGAGGGAAGGATGGAGGAGGAAGAAACAGGAAACAAGAGAAAAGCAGGAAGTCTCTTAGATTCTCCAGAGACCACGATGGGCACGGATGTACTTTCTGAGAGAGTGGTTGATTGGGTGTGTGTGTGAGCACAAGCTTAAAGATTCATGGAGCAAATGAGTAGAAATGGGGCAGCTTTTCTTTTTAGAAGGTTAGACGCAGAAGGAAGGTGAAAGATGCCATTTTATTTAGGAATACCTGAGCTGCCTCCTTGATCTTTCCATTCTCACCTCTACCACCCTAATTAGATTTGTTTCCTTTCTTGAACTGTTAAAAATATCTCCTAGCTTACTTCCCTGTGTCTGCTCTTATCTATATTTCTTTTTGTGTGTGTGCCGTAGACCCCCATGGCAGTCCATTGAAGGCTGTGCACCCCTTCTAAGAATAACGCTCTTGAACAAATTAATGAAAATACATAGGATACATCCTACCCAGCTCACAGATCCCCTGAATTCTATCCATGGCCACTTTGGGGATTTGGGGAACCAGTTAAGAACCTCGCAGGAATAAGTTAGGGGTGGTGTGGAGCGGGAACCGGGGAGGGCACGCAGCAGCCAGGAAGAATGGTACATGGCAGGGATGGTCAGGGATTGAATTAATTACCGTCTGAGATCACAGTGGCAGTAGGTGGTGGGATTCAAACCATGGAACTAGGCCAGGCTGGGCCCATGAATTACTCATTTCTTGGAGGTCTTTTCTTTCCTTCCTTAGTCCTAAAAGCTTTGACAAAGTTTGCTGTTAATATGGAGGAAAACTGAAAATATTTTTCCTTTACAGAAAGAAAATGATTGCTTATATTCAAAGGTTGTAGGAAGAGAGCATACACATAACTCGTTCATGTAAAGCATTCTGGGAAGCTCAAAACAGTATCCTACCTAAAGATAAGCCTTTCCATTCAAAGTAAGGATAGTTTTTTACCTATCTACCAGGGTTAGGAGTTCAGGCTCTGAAGCCATATGGTCTGGTTGGCTGTGTGACCTTGGACAAGTTACTGAGTCTCAGTTCCTTTACCAAAGGAGATAATAATAGTGCCTATTACAGAGGTTTATTATGTGGGGTAAATATTACAGTTGGTACTTCTAAGATGCCTGAAGATGCACATGGCAAGTTTTTTTTTTTTTTTTTTTTTGTAAAGGTAGATTTATTTAGAGAGATACATACTGCATAGAGTGTAAGGCAAGAGAAAGGCAAGGAAAGAGGTGTGGGAGTTGGATGCTCAGGTTAAAGTAAAAGTAGGTACACACTCCATAGACAGAGTGCGGGCCGTCTCTGAAGGGGAGGGAGTGAAAAAGGGGCGGCAAGTTCTTAATAAACATTAGCTTTCATTACTATTATTTTTTAAATATTTTAAATGATAAAACACGGAAAATTACTACAGTGCATGTTAAATTAATTAATTGTTCCATTACCCTGGTTCTTAGA
This sequence comes from Camelus bactrianus, assembly GCF_048773025.1. NCBI lineage: Eukaryota > Metazoa > Chordata > Mammalia > Artiodactyla > Camelidae > Camelus > Camelus bactrianus. Next base: position 20,922,224 of record NC_133573.1, read on the forward strand.
TAGAATAGCACCATTGTATTTGGAATCCTTGTGCATCTTTGAGCTATAAATCAATCATTTTAAAATTATTTCTGTGCCCTTGCTTTAATGTCTTTTTCTAGTTTGTTGTAATGTTCTTTTCTGTATCTTTAACACTTGCACTAGTGATCAGGTTGTTTGAGGTCTCAAAAATTTAATTCAGATTCATTAGTTGCAAGTTATGTCAGCTATTGATTTGATATTTCACCTTTTTTTTTTTTTTTTTAAATATAAGAGACACTGCTTGGGATGCAAAGTGAATACACTGTGGACCCTACTCTCAAATTGCTCACAACTGCAGGGGAAATAGAGGTGTGCAAGGACATGTATAAACAAGTAGAGTAACAGGAATGCTGGGATGGAGGGTGTTACATAGGGTGGTGAGAGTATAAACCTCATAAAGAGGACATCTGAGTAGAGATAAAGGAGATGAAAGGCTTGGACATGAGGATATCTGGGGAAGGGCATTTTAGCCAGAAGGAACAGCCAGTGCAAAGGCCCTGAGGTTGGTGCTGACTTGGCATGTGTAGGAAACTGCAACGAAGCCTGAGTAGCTGGGGTAGAGTGAGGAAGGGGGAAAGTGCTGGGGGATGGGGGTTGGGACTGGATCATGATACTTCTGCCCAGGACTTTTGGAGAAGGTTCAAGAGGTGCTGACATTGAGAGTAGAATCTGCCAGCTAGGGAAGGCAAGGAAAGGTATATGTGGCCAAGGGGACAACAGTGGCAAAAGTAAGCAGTCCAAGCAGGCAATGGCCAGTGGTCTGGTGCGGTGGTGGCTTCGGGCCTCACCACTCACTCAGTGTAATTCACAGAGCCGTGGTGTCAGTCATCACCCAGGAGCCTGTTGGAAATGCAGAACTGTGAGCCTCTCTGCAGACCTTCTGGGGCAGAACGTGCATTTTAATGACAGGCGATTTGTAAGCACATTCCAGTTTGAGAAGGACTGTCTGGGGTAAAGCTTCGGTTTCAAACCCTGGGGTTCCCTGGAGGTGCCTCCGAGGCGAGGCCGAGGCCAAGGCTGAGGCTGGTGGGAGGGAGTGGAGCCCGTGGGGGGAATTTAGCCCCTCCCTCAGCTTCATCTGGAACAGCTTTTTTGTTGTTCTCATTGTCATCATCTTGTGTGTGTGTGTGTGTGTGTGTGTGTGTGTGTGTGTGTGTGTGTGTGTGTGTGTGTGTGTGTGTGTGTGTGTGAGGGCTGAATATATACTGTGCACACACAAGGGAAAAAAGGTTCTCCAACCAGGAAGGTTGAAAAGCACAGAGGTAAATGATGGGGAATGTTAGGAGATGGTTAAAAAGGTAATTTGAGGCCAGATTTTAAAAGGCCAAGTAGTTGATATTTGCCAGAGAAAAGCTTAACAAGAGTTCTGACAAGGGCCACTTTAAAATTTACCCTGAATCTCATATTTCTTACCTTTTCCCTCTCCTTAAACTTCCCTCTTGTGTTCTGTTCCTTTTGTCCCCCTAACCAACCCCTCCCCCTGTAGCTGATTACCTTTCATGCTTTAGAAAGCTTTGAACAAGTAGAAGCCACCGCCTTCCCCTCTCCCCACTACCCACCCAGTCCACTGAGTTTTGGGTACTGAATCCATCAGCCTACAGATGCGCTGATGGGGGCTGCACTGTCTAGTGTGGTAGCTACTGATCACACATGGAGAGTTAAATTTTACGTAATTAAACTTAAATCTTAGGATTCAGATTTTCCTATCCAGTGCTCGGTAGCCACATGGGGGTGGTGGCCACTGAACTGGAGAAACTGACTTTTTCCACTGTTGCTCACTTCCTATTGGACGTGCTCCCTGCTCCAGAACCTCCCACCTTGACAGCAAAATAAACAGGCATGATGACAAAAACCCTCCTTAGACCATGTAGCATCTCTCACTTCGGCCCCTCTGCGTCTCTGTTCCTTTTTATAGCAGAAGTTGAAAAGCCTCGTTCAGACCTGCTGTGTCCTGTTGTTAGCTGCTCCTCACCACTCCCAGGAAGCTGCTGTTTGAGCGTCCCCAGGGGACCTTCATGTTTTCACATCCAGGGCACCCCCTTTATTTTTGTTTTCTTCTTATCTTCCTTCACTCCTTAGGTGCCTTGTCGGACTCCTCCCCATTCTCAGTCTCTAAACCCCGGGATGCCCCAGGACTCCGTCCCTGTCCCCTGTGTGACTACAGAGCGTATTTTATCTACATGACGTTCTTTAGTTCCATGGCTTCTCTTGCTGGTAATTGAGCAATGTGTACCTTCAGTTCTGACTTCCCTATTCAATTTTTTACTAGACATCCTCCTTCGAATACCTAACAGGCATCTCAGGTGTGTCCCCACTGGGACTCTTGGTTCCTCCCTCCGCCCCACCCCATTGCCCGCCCTGCCCTAAACCCTAGTTTCTTCCTTATCTCAGTAAATGAACCACCATCTACCCAAATGCTCAAGCCCCAAACCCAGGGACCAACCTTGATTCTTCTCTTTTCCTCTCCTGCCCTCCCAAATCCCAATTTTGAGTCTGGACTCTGCCTACTCCTCTCTTCCAGCAGAAATTCTCTTTCTCTAGACCACGGTGGGAGCCCTCAGCTCTGCCCATGGTCACCTTGCCCTGTCTTAGTGCAGATTCTCAACAGTGGTGGCAGAGTGGTCTTTCTGAAATGCCAGTGGTACCATGTCGCTGTCTCAGTGCACACCTCCCAGAGGCTTCCCTTTGCATCGTGAATAAAACCCACACTCTTTCCTGGGGCTTGGAGGTCTCACCGGCCTCGCCCCTGCCTCCCTCTGTGCCTTCTCCCTTCCAGCCACTCTCGTCTTTTTCCTCTGTTCCTTCAGCAAACCAAGCTCAGAGCCACCACCGCGCTTCTGCACTTACTTTCCTCTCTGTCTGGAATGTTCTTCCCTCGGGTCTCTGAATGGCAAGCCCCTACTTGTCATGCTACTTTCTTAGCTCAAGGCTTGCCTTCTCTGATAACTTCCCTGACCTCATCTAAAGTGGCCCGCCCACTCTCACATTACCCTCATTCTCTCTGTGACACTTGACACAATTGGAAACTCAGTTGTTGGCAAGTTTATAATTTATCTCCCCAGACTAGTGTGTTAACCTGCTCACTTCAGGCCCACCGCAGCCGAGACTGGGTCTTATTTATAGCCGTGTCCCCGCACCCAGAACAGGGCTCGTATGTAGTCGGCGCCCAATAAATGTTGAATGAACAGGTAGAGCCAGGAAGTGCTCCGCAGGTGGGCCGTGAGCCCTTCCACGTTAAGTTTGCATCCACGTGTGCACTTGCTATTTGCTAGGATTGAGTAGAGTGTGTAGAGTGCTTTGCTGAGCGGGTTGTGCAATGCCTCAGGGAGCCGGGGAGAGCCTGCTGTGCGCTGGTGATAAGAGGTGTGGTGCAACCACCAGCTGATGACACAAGAGCTCACGTCTGCGGCTGCCTGCCCGCGAGAACTTTGCCTTGTGAACACAGCCGAGAAGGTTCAGGGAGTAAACAGCTTCTCCCCCAGAACATCGCCAAGTGAATGGTGTGAAGACTGTAAAAGCACCTCTAGACCACCTGAGACCTTGTCTTATAGAAGAGCTCACCGCAGTGTTATTTCTGGTTATTTCATGTAGCTGGGTCTTTTAATGGCTTCAGGGATGCCCCTGAAAGTTCTGCTGTTCAGAAGCCTGCCTTAAGTTAAATTTAAGGTTCTTCAAACGCTGTAAGAGAAGTGATGATACTCAGGTCTTCCGGGGTATCTTTCTCCTGCGTTACGTTGCTGCTGGTTCTCAGTCATGGTGCCTCGTTCCCATGTTCGCTTGGTTCTTTTGCCTCTGAGCTGCTCATTTACCTTGGACAGTTATTTGCGGGGGATTTTTGAGTCAAAGTGTGTCCCTCTAGAGAGGGTTGTTTCCTGTTGCCAGGTGGCTAGGGCATTACAGATCAAGGCTATTTTAAACTAAACTCACAGATTGGAATTTTGGGGATTTGCTGGTGACAAATTTAGGCTGCAGTCCCCTGGGGGTGGAATGGGTTTATTTCTGGTTCACCTTTACCCTAGGCTGTGACCCTTTTGGATCCTAGCCTCATGGTGAAAGGGTTAGATTCCCCCACCTTGGCCGGGCTCTGGGCTCTGACTTCTGTTGCCCTCAGCCCATGGGACCACCAAAGCCCTCAGAGCGAAGTGGCTTTGGTGGGAGCTGGCAGCTCTTGCACCCCACTTTCACTCAGGTTTTGCTGAGGTAACTCCTTCCTCTTCAGCACCTGGATGTCTTTAAGAAAATGTTTTAAAAAGTATTTTCTTGTTTTCAGTGACAGAGTTGATGGGAATAACCCAGTTCCACCCTATTAGCAGCAGTGGACATTGCCGGCATTCACGTTTCTGCAGAGACAGGATGATAGATGATAAGTGAGGAAGAGATTGGAGCCCCCAGTGGGTACTGGTTGGGTCCTTCTCGGGCTGTCCCAGGGTTGGGTCCTGCATCCAGAGGAGGCTCTGAGAAAGCCATTGGTGTCCTCTGGGTAAGAGGCCACCAGAGTCTGAACTAGGGCAGTTGCGTGGTGGCAAAGAGAGAGGGTGTGAGGGTGTGTCCAGGAGATGTTTGGGAAGTTGAATCAGCTGGATGTGGTAACCACGTGGGGGAACAGATAGGAAGAAATCAAGGGCAACCCCAGGTTTTCGAGTTTGGTACCTAGGTGGTTTCTTCATTCCTACTTTCGTAACATTAGTGGTTATCTTTTTGGTCTGTATTATCTGCATACATACATTATCTGTTACTCCTGCATGGAAATGGTTATATTTCCTGTTTTGAAGTTTTCACAAATGTTACAGTTTATAAGGCAAATCCAGCATTTGATGGATAATTTAGCATTTGATGTCCTCGATCTAAATAGATTCCTGATACATGGTTTAACTGTCTAGTTTTAACTAATATGTACTTCATTTTGTTAAAAAGGATTATCTTCATATCTAAAGTTCAACTACCAATAACCTGTAATTGGTTTAGATTTTTTTTTTAAGGTGTTTTCTTTAAGACTTTAGAGAAAGAACTCTGAAAAAGACAGTCTTCACTTACAAGGAGTTCATAGTCCTACTTGGAAGATAGGCATGTAATTATGTAAACAAGTTGCTAAATTGGTGAATTAACAGAACTGCCTTCAAGGTTTATTTGGTTGTAAGTGACAGTCACACAAGGCAGATCCGCTAAAGGAAAAAGCAGGAAGGGGTTTTGGGGTAATCGCTGGAACAGGACAGAACCTCAGCTGAGAGCCACACAGAGACCAGGATCCAAAGCACCTCATTGTTCACTTTCTGTCTGATCTTTGCATGACTTTTTGGGAACTTTTGTTCTAAGAATATGGTCTTTTCTCAGCTGCTTTATGCAAGTAGACCCTACCCAGATTCCAAGCTCACTTGCTTCCCGATCCAGGTCCATTCAGATGGCATTTAGCTACTCTGTGTCCTAATTTCTGATTTCTGATGAGTGACAGGGAGGGAGAGAGACGAAAAGTGAGTCAGTGGCCACGGGTCTCCTGTAGTCTGGGCTCGGCTGCTGGGTGGCACCCGGTTGGGGGGACAATGACAGTTCTCAAGCCCTTGGAATCCTTCTGGGCCAGGGACTGCTCTCCCCAGCGCATGTGCATGAATCTGCAGAGGATTCATAAACTGCCCAGGGAGAGTTAGTGCTGTTTGAGTTGGATCTTGGAGAATGAGTTGGAATTAACCTGATAAAGAGGCTGGAGAAAAAAGTCATAGACCGAGTTAAGTTTCCTAGACAAAGCATAATGGGTCAGTGTCATTTCCAGGGACATGCTAAACCTTTCTTACGCTTCTCATCTTCTGTTTTGACAGTTTTGTTTATTTCCATTCTCTCACACGTACTCCTATTTAAATGACTTCTGTTTGCACTAATTCCTTTGGGCTTGGTTATTTAGGATTTGAATCGTGTCTGCAAGTTGCTAGACATCCTAGCCTTCAGAGGTGAGTGCTATTTGTGATTGTAAGACACATGCTTTGTTTTTGTGTCCACCTGCATGTTGAGGAAGGTGTGCTGCATTAATTGACCCAAGAACGAGGGACCACGATGGCACCATGTGTCTGTCACGTAACCTGCACAGAGATGCTCGGGTGGGAGGGGCAGGGGGCCTGAGATCAGTTGCCACCTGCACGCCATGGCAAAGGGCTGCAGTGGCCAGAGACAGGCTCCCTTTTTGTAATTTGCCTGCACAGAGGGAGCTCATTTTCTAGTGTGCACAGAGGTGCCCTGTGTGCTAGCAGCTGCCCTGCTTTTCTTGGGTCATGCATCCAAAATTTCTCCTGTGAAATTCCTAAGTGCTGGTATCCTTGAGGAAGCTTTCAGGTGGTGGTTAGCCTGGACAGACAAAAAGAAAGTGGGGTTTCCTCTGCAGATTTGGATCTACTTTAGAAAATGCGTATTATGTAGACTTTCCACTACATGTGTGTTCCATAATGCAAATCAGTTTACACAAGATTGGTAAATGGGGAGTGGTGTTGTAGGAGGCAGAAATTGATCCATACGCAACTTTCCTTGGGTACATCACTGTTTAATGCCTCCAGGTAACAATAACTGGATGAAAAGATACACAACCTGGCCAAAGGCAGCAGAGCGGGTAGGATGATGGACACCTTGTCCCCTTATCCTTGCTCTTGTCTTGACCCAGGTGGCCAGGTACTAGGTCCTAGAGGAACTAATCTCACAGTTCTGTCCGTCTTTGTGCAGTTGGTTCTACTCTATCAAAGTTTTCATTCCTTATATTCTTTCCATCGATTGATCTTCATGATTGTATTTTTAAAGATAAAATTCCTCCTGTATTTCTTAGAAATTAACCCATTTTGAAGACTGATATGTATAGCATTTAGCATTTTATTATTTTTTTTAAACCTTCCACAGATTTTGAATGATCTGCCTAAAATCTATTTTTGGTGTATATACAGAACCTGAAGTTTTTCAGGAACATATATATTGCATTATAAACAGAAAAATTTGTATTTACAATTTGTTCTGTGTAGCTGGATGCCCAGGTTGGAATCTCCCTCCTCGTGTTACTTCCAGGGATAATCAGGTGGAAATGGGGTTGGAAGCCTTGTTCACTGAGTCATCCATAGTCTTAAAAAATTTGAAGGTGCTGATCTAAATAAGCAGAAGGTGAATTTCTTTACTCTGGAATTTCCCAAGTTATCCTTCTGCCCGAATACATTGCCCTTTCCCTGCTCTCACACTCACAGGGTCTGGGGTATTCATGTGTCTTTCACAAGTCTGCCCTGCCTGCCTCTATCAGTTTCCAAAATGACTGTGTCATTTTGCTGTGCACATTTTCACTGTGGGGCTAATCAGCTGTACCTTTCTGAAAATTTCCTCCAGCTTTCTTCTGTGCCTGGGAGCCTGAGAAGAAGCTTTCTTTTCAACTGACCCCTCCCTCATAGAACCAAGGCCCCAGGCTTTTACTGTGTTAGGACTTGGAATATGTTTCCTCATCAACCCAAACAGCCACCTTCCAAGTGAACGTTGGAACACAACCCATTCATGCATTAGATTCTGCCAGCACATGGCTGAAAAGTTCAAGTGCTCTGGCATAGAAAGAACTGTTCAGAAACAATTATGGTAAACCTGTAAGGCTTTTTTTTTTTTTTTGGAAAATTGAGCCAAAGGTATAGGACAAAGGCAAATTTAAGAGACATTTTAGATGAACGATATAGGTTAAGAGAAGCTAGTGTGCCCCTCTGACTTATTTACTTTTCTCTTGTAGTTTTGGCATCAGGTATTCACAAATTTAAAATGTGCCAATGAAGATTTGATCCAGTAAATCAGCAATAGTGAATATTTTTATTTTGTGTTAGATGGAGCTTCTTTGTTCTTAAGTTTGTTTAGGTGAAGTAGAGATGTTCACGGCTTCAGTGGAATTTAAGTTCTAATAAGAAGAGAGACACGTATATGTGTGTATGGCATATTTTCTGTATGAAAAAATATTGACAAAAATAGGAATTACTATGATCATTCTATCCAGAAGCAACAAGCAATGTTAATGTTTTAGTGGGTATCTTTCCAGTGTCTTTTTGAAAAATCTCTCTGAGACTATACTGTCTATGTATTTCCTCATATCATTATGTATTCTTCACAGCGGTCTTTTTTAACAACTGCCTAATAGTCCAATGCAGGGTTAATAGTCTATACATTGGTTCCAGTTTTTTGCTACCATAAATAATGTTGCTGTCAACATCTCTCTATATAAAATGTTTTCTTTTATTGGGTGATTTTCTTTGAACAAATTCCCCTTTTGGGGAGTGACTTGCTAAGAGGGTATGACTATGTTAAGGCTCTTGGTAGATGTTGCCAGGTTGCTTTCAGAGAGGGCTGAACCCCTTAATGATCCCCATGATGTAGGTGATAGCCCCTTTACCACATCTCCTACTCTGTACTCTGAGTACCTCTAAGTTGAATGGCAAAGATTTGAATAAAAAGATACATTTATCTTCTTTGTTTCTTTTATTTCTTTTTCCTTTTTTTTTTTTTTGAGTAAAGGTAGATTTATTCAGAGAGATACATACTTCATAGACAGAGTGCAGGCTGTTTTAGAAGGCAAGAGAAAGGCCTCTCAGTGTGGGGGTTGGGTGCTCAGTTTAAAGTAAAAGAAAGAGAAAGAAAAATACCATATGATGTCACTTATACGTGGAATCTAAAAAAAAAGACAAACAAACTTATTTACAAAACAGAAACAGACTCATAGACAGAAAACATGCTTATGGTTACCAGAGGGGGAAGAGGGTGGGAAGGGATAAATTGGGAGTCTGAGATTTGCAGATACTAACTACTATATATAAAATAGATAAACAAGTTTATACTATAGAGCACAGGGAACTATATTCAGTATCTTGTAGTAACTTATGGGTAAAAAGAATATGAAAATCAATATATGTATGTTCCTATATGACTGAAATATTGTGCTATACACAACATTGTAAACTTACTGTACTTCAATAAAAATATATTTAAAAAAATAAAATAAAAGTAGATACTCCATAGAGTGTGGGCCATCTCACTCAGAAGGCAAAGTGGCCAAGATACGCTTTTTTTTTTTTTTTAAACATATTTTTTTAAGAGGGTGCTTTTAGCTCATCTCAAGTTCTATTCAGAGGAGCTGTAGGTAGTCTAATAAAAGAGCCACACATGTGGGCAGGGAGGGGGCAGCAGGTCTGGGGCGTGGAGAACAGGCTGCATGGAGGACTGTGTAGTCTCCGTCCAAGGAGAGCTGCTTTCAGCTGGCCCGCTTTTCACAAGTTTGTTCTTCCTTCTGCTGTACAGTCCTCGGGTTCCCTGCAAACAGAGCTGGATGATTTTCCTTCTTTCTTTCTTCTCCTCTCCTCTCCTTCCCTTTCTTTCCTCCCTTCCTTCCTTCAGAGCCGCAAGATCAAATTGTTGCTTTCCTCCAAGTCTGGAAGTTGGGGTCGAGACAGAGTGGGACAGCAGCGGTGTGGGTCACTGGAACTTGGTGATGTGTCGGGCAGAGGGTCCTCGGATCCCAGAAGCAGCGTAGTGTCCACTGCTTATGGTTAACTCATTTCAAGTAGTCATCCCCCACCCCGGAACTTAGACTACACCCACCCTGAGAACGCTAATCAGCAGGCAGGATTCTTCAGCTGGAAGTATCCCAGTCAGGAGTTTGTAGTTAGTTGTTCAGTCTTGCTGCTTCACATTAGACTTGACCTCTGGATGATGCAGATGGATCTGTTCAGAAAATGCAGTGGACGTCCACTGGAGTCTGTCAGCAGAGTGTGTGTGTTTGCTTTGTAAAGGCTGAGTCTTATCACCCACCTGCTGTCCTGTCTGGCTGGGAGCTTGATTCCGCACGCTGTCCCCTCTGCCCGTTATCTGATGTAAATATGTCAGTCACCTGTGCTGACTTTACAAACATTCTGCAGCCTGGCAAGGCCAGGCAGGGGAAGGGGAGCTTCGCCCGATCCCTGTGAGTGCCTGGCTCCTCTCTGCTTGGATAACTGGGATTCAGAAAGGAGAAAGCAGTGGGATGTTTCCTTTCAGCAGAAGCGAATGAGTGTACTGCGTATTTTCGTAGCAGAATACAACTCCCTATTTTAACTAACTCTTTTACGTACTATAAAAAATAACATCGCTCTTTCACAAAAGAAAAAGAACTCCAGAGAACATTTAAAAAAAATTCAAGGAACAAAGGCAGAGCTCTTGGCAGGAAAGGAAAGGTCAGGTTTGTAAGCCAAAGCCACCCAGATAAACTATTATTTCCACTTTATATAGATGTTTCATTATGACGGTAGTGGTTACAGTTGTCAGTTTTCAGGAGGCCTAAATTACTGACTAGTTCAGATGAATGCAGGCTTTAAAATTAGCCCCTGGAGAATGCATTTATTTAAAAATTGGACTTTAATTTTTCTTTTTTTAAAGCTTGAATTAAGTAGAAAGTTAGAGGCCTTTTATAAAAGATGGTAATATATATCTAACTTGGGTGATCGACTACCTAAGAAAGGATTATTCCTATCCTATTATTTTAAAATATTAAATGTTTGACACAAAAATACAAAATATTCTATCTTATTAAAGAAATCTCTTTAATTCATATTTTTTTTATATTTTATAAGTCACAGACCGTCCTGAATAGGCCTTGGGAAGTGTGCTGAATGAGAGTGTAGTCAGTATGACTTCAGCTTAATACACAATGTGCAATTTTTCATTAATTTCAAAATAAGGACTTTTAGGATTATAAATATAAGTCTTTTAGGCTCTTCCTGTTTTTAAGAAAATACCTTGTTTCCTCATGTGAAAAATTTCTTCAAGAGTTCCAAAAAATCTTCAGTGCATGTAACATTTTGAATGCAGTTGTCATTTTCCACTTAACCAGAGTGGCTGAATACTATTTTAGAACAAAATGATGCCCCTTTCTGAACCTCCAAAACAAGAAACCATTTAAGAATTCATTTCAACTTGGTAATTTATAAGAAGAAAAGACTGTTCTGATGATATGTGGGATAGTCCAAAATAGTGAGCTAAAAGCTAGAAATGTTTACTTAAAATGATTGGATACACCAGCTGAGGAGAGAACTTTTATCTTGTGTTTCCTTAAAAAACAAAAATCAAAACACAGATCTTTCATAATAACAAACAGATTGGAAGTAATATAAATGTCGATTAGTGTGATAGTTAGGATGAATGAAATACGATGTATCTGTATATTGAAGTGCATTGTAGCTACTGAACATGTTCTGAGAGGTGAGTGTTCTGCTACGGAGAAGTGACCGTGGAGTAAGAAAGTAGCCAGTGTGTTTTGAAAGTATTATATGTCTCTCTGAGGAGGGGAGGGATTACAGATAACTTTCCTTTTTCTACTTGGATCTTTTTGTGTATGTGATTACCTATCTCTCTTTATAGTTTGATTTTTTCCCCCCACTACTGAGCATGCGGTACTTTTATAATTAGGCAACCAAAGCATGTACTTAGGTGTGATGGGTGGAAAGAAATCTTCTACGTATTGAATTTGATGAGGCAGAAATAACTTGTAAATTTCTGTTTGTGAAGTAAATATACTTGCTTGAAATAGGGATATTTTTCTTTGGGCAGCTGTCCCAGGAAATCCTTTGATGAAAGACATTTTTGATTGTATTGGGAGAAATGATTAAGTAAACAGTGATTCTAAAAGTTCTCACCTTTTTGTGAGGTTGGGAAAAACAAAGATACACTGGCGTGATTACCACCGACTTGCCAGGTATCCAAGTTTTAATTGTGTATCACATCAGTGAAAAAATCTGAGCATATATCCTCAATATTTGAATTTTTATTTATACATTTCATGTGTGGACTATTGCATTATTTTGTTTTACAATACAGAAGTTTTAAAAGGTTGCAGTAAAGATAAATATTAACAGCTAAAAACTTGCTCTTGTTAAAAGTTATCGTTAATTTTTTTTTTTTTGAATGAAGGTAATGGGGATGAATTTCTATCAGTTTTTAACAATCTTGGTGAACACTTTGTGATAAAGCAACTTGAAAGTCTAGTCCTACATTCAGTTTATCTTGCTATTTGGCTTTAAAACTTACAATAGCTGAAAAAAAGTTACCTCACAAAGGTTTATGGGTCCAAATGTATGAAGAGCATTATTGACTAAATTTATTAACTAGTGATTCTCATTTTCAAACCATCTACCAGTAATACAAAACCTTCGGTTAAAATCTGGTAAATTTCTATTTTCATTACATTCTCACAAAAGTTATTAGAGGTTATATTAATAAAGATGAAGAGTTCAAAACAAAAGCTTTTTGTAGTTATTGAAAATGTTCAATTAGACTAGAAAAGTATTTCTAAGTTCTCTGTAGAAACAAAAGCACATCTCTTTTCAAAATATTTTTTCCATAGTATATTTCTTTCCAAACGCCAACTCTTTTCCTGCACTTGTTAAAGCCTCATCTTTACCTTGAAGGGGTTGAGTAAGCTCATTAAAAGAAAAAAAATTACCAGCCACCTGTGATCATAAAGTAGGTGAATAAATTTAGAACAAATTCTTCTATGTATTGTGTCATGAAATAACTCTAACACCTCCGTATAGTGCAAAATATTTTTGTGTTTTGTCTTCACTCTCCACCTCATTACTTAAAGTTTTTTTTTGTTTTTGTTTTTTTAATAAAACCACAAAGATGACCTCCTACCGTAAATAAACCAAACACTTGACATAGGGCCATGGAACACGTGAACCCAAAGGAAGGTGCTGGTGTTGATAATAAGATGCATTTCTTACCATTTAAGGTAAAAAGAATGAGGTGTTCTGGTCATTTGTTTCTTGCACCCAGTAAACTGCCTTGCTTACTCCTCTCCCTTTCACACCCCCTGGGAGATTCTTTTGAGCCCAGTATACAAATGAAGGTGTGACTCCAGAGTTATACCTCTTTGATCATCAGGTTCTCTTCATTTCTTAGATTCCACCTCAAAAATCAGAAAACATTACAACCAGATAGTACCTTGGCTCCCCCCCCCCCGCCCCATAATCTCTTTATTTTACAGATGAGAAGACAGACACAGGATTAGAGAGAGCACTGGGTGATAGGGCTGGACTAGAATGACGGCTCCCAGCTCGGCACCAGGCTAGCTGTTCCTTTAAGTTCATCTCTGGATCCTGTGTGTATGACCAGCAGCTGCCGGATATGAACTAGTAAAGATCTGCTGATAACTGGCTTCCTAAAGATGAATTTCCTTCTCAGATCCTTCTGCTCTGTTCTTTTGCTTCCCAAGCATCTGGCCTTGGAATCATCATTTTTTTTTCTCTTTTTCCTCCCCTTTCATCATAGACACACATGCTTCATCCACGTGTTATCACGTCTCCTTTCCTGAGAAGTGGCTTCTAAGTGAATCAAGATGTGGTGCATCATCACTCTTTGATTCCTTTTAGGAATGAAGATGAGCTCTTTATAACATGTCAAACTCTCCAAAAGCCTTTGAGACTTTTAACAATGAAAATATAGGTAGAATAAAACAGAAAGCAAGCAGGGTAAAAATATCAAGCTGTAAAGAAGGAGAAGGACATACATATTTACCGTAATTTTTTTGCAGCCTTGGCTAAAGACACTGGGACATTTGAACTTGAGACCTAGGTCTGAATTTCATAGCAGCCCTGAGAAAGCTCTCGTGTGACTGTCCTTGTCTACTCAGAGAAGAGATACTGCTTTATTTTCCCTCCATGGTCCTGAGGGGAATTTGCTATGAAAGGGAGTTAAAAGACAAAATGAATGATCCCCAACTGATTAAAAGAGGACAGAAATTATTAGATATGCATAACTGTTTATTACTGACTTTTGTGAAAGCCAAGGGCAGAATGTGACACGGGGCCTCAGTGATGTGTATGGCCCCCTCCTAATCCGGCATTCTACAGAGATAAAGCTTGAATAAATGATTGCTTCAGGAATCAGTTTTTCCAGTCCGACTTGGTGACAGTATGAGGTCATTACTGAGTGGCTTAAGGATGTGTTTTCTACATCACTGACTGAGAGAAGATTCAGACACATAGACATTGATAGGTAGGTAGTGAAGACCATGTTTTATTAGCAAAATGAGAACCTGACTTGTGGACTGATCATAATGAAGGGGTGTATCTGTCTCAGACAAGGTCACAGGCAGGACCAGGATCTTTCTCGGAAGTGTTCAATAGCAATACTTAGTTCAAGTCCCCAAATTCTGAGCTCCAGGACAGGAAAGAGAATGTTTAGGGTAAGAGGTAGCAAGTACCTACCTTTGTAAGAGAAGAATCTAAATACAGGTCCCATAATATGCTTCTTTAGAAGCATATCTGGGGATGAGTATAGCTCAGTGGTAGAGCATATGCTTAGTGTGCTCAGGGTCCTGGGTTCAATCCCCAGCACCTCTGCCAGGAAAAAAAAAAAAGGGAAGCATACTCTACCTTCTGTTGAGCTGTTTCTCAAGTGCTCTGGTGTAGATTTTAGATTATTTTCAGTTGCCTAAGAAACTGATGGGTTTCTGATACCTCCGTGGTCCAGATTGACAACAACAAGGAATTTAGTCTTCACTCTAGTTCTAAAATGCTTTCAGCAGCTCTTCCTCTTCAGTAATTATTACAAATGTTATTAAGAAAGCTCATTTTTGAGACAGAGTTGTACTGCTTTAAAGTTTGTTCTTGAAAGTCACTTACGGAAGCCTTGTGGTCTTGGTACTTGCTGAGAGCAGGTTTCCTTTCTGTCGGGAGCTCACAAGTGAAAACACAGGAAATGACATCCAACTGTCACAATAATGGACAAGCCGCCTCATCTTCTGTGACATCGAGTCAGTCAGGCGCACATAAATAAGGAACAGTTCTAAGTGTCAGAGTACTTCTATTTTGCACAAGTGATGGTGTAAGGACTTATATTTGATAATGAAAAATAAGGAGAAAGAAATTTTTAAAACTTTGTAATCAAAAAGTTCTATGAGTACTTCTGGTGGAGATAAAAACCCAACATTCTCTTTCTGCTGTGATGGTGCATTTACAAAGAAATACACTGGGATGGAAATCGGTAACCCTGAGAAGGAGGAGAGGGTTCAAGAGAATAAGAAGAAACCTGGGGCACCGTCATACCAGATGTGGTGAGAAAAGTGATGGATCCAGAAAAGCACTGCAGGTTTTTGACCTCTAATGTCCTGGGAGACAGTGCTGGATGGAGGGTGACAAGGACGGAGGAGGGTGCCAGCCTGATCTAGCCGGGCTAAGGGCAGGATGGCCAGGGAAAGACCTCTGGGTTTGGCTGAATCATAACCAGCCTGACCGCTCCTAGTAAACAGGGACTGTCGTGCATGGACGGTGTGGACAGCTGCTGTCCTCTGGCACAGATACAGAACAACAGCGTCTTAAGCGTCTTCTGAGCCTCTGGCATTTCTTCAGGCTTCCCCGAAGCTACTCAGTTTTCTGATTTGTAGTCTATGAATTCCACCCCCTCTTCTGCCTCCCCCAGGGTGTTCCTTGGGGAACCATAAGATGATGTGTGCCCAAAGGTTAAGGACACTTTCATCCTTGAGCATGGAGTGAGTGCTGGGCAAGGGGGTGGGTGGTGGAGATGTTTGCTCTGGTGCCCCACAGCCAGTTTGTACCCGCTGCTCTTGTGGTTGCATGTTTGTCTTTGTTAGTTTTTTTCTTGTTTAGAGGAAATACATATATATTGATTTTACAATCAAGGCAGCATTGCATAATAAATGAAAGGCTGGCATTGGAACCAGACTGTTTCAGATTCTGGCCCTTCTCTTTGCCTCGGACAAGTTATTTATCCTTTCAAGCTCAGTTTTCTCATCCATAAAATGGAGTTGATGTTTTTCTTGCCATATTGTTAATGAGGACAAAATGAGATAAAGAATATAAAAGCATCTGGCAGTATTAATAATAGTCATAGTGCTCTCAGTAAATGTTCATTTTTTCTCCTCTTCTTCTGTATTTGTGCTCACTGAAGAAACATTCTCTTGAAAGAGGAGATAACTTTAGTTCTATATCACTCTTCCACAAGAGAGGAAATGAAAATCTTTCAAGATTGTATTTAAAATCTTCCAGTGTGTGGAATACACAGTAAGATGGTAAATAATCTGAGGAAATCTGAGGAGTTGAATGATTTCCAAGGAGGGGGTACCCTAATGATATAAACAGGACCTGACCCTGTATTGAGGACTTATGAGAGACAGTCCTATAAGTGCCCATGAGTTCAGACTTAAGAGCGAGACTGAGTTCAAAGCCTGGCCCCACCACTTATTAGCTTTGGGATCTTGGGCCAGTTGATTAATCTCTCTGTGGCTCAGTTTCCTCATTTGTTATTTGTACAGTGGGGTAGGGGGATAATACCAGCACTTAGCTCATAGGGTCATTCTCCCCACCCCCACCCCCCAGAAGAAGGTAGTTTGGAGGATTCAGTGTGTACACACAAAACCCCTGGGGCAGCGCCTGGTGCTGGCTGCTCTTTGCGTTATTATGGTGATTTTTCCACTGCTGTTGATATAATACTAATAAGATCAAGATTAATACACCTTTAAAGAAACAACTAGGATAAAATATTTTCTTGGGATAAGCCATTACAAGACTCCTTTTTTCCCTTCTTCAGAGTTCAAGTGTCCAAAAAGAGTAGTAAGCAAATTCTGGCCTTGTTCAAGGATGTCCTTAGAGTGATCCATCCATCTTTTTTGACATGAAAGCTTTGCTGAAGAAAAGCTTGAGCCGTCAGTGAAGCCCCTGTGGGGTGTTGTGCCAGCTCCATGCACTTGCAGTGGTCATGCTTTGTTTGCGGCCCTTGAGGGCCACTTTTCCCAAGGTCATGCCTTTATGAGCCAAAGCCAGATTATTCCTTCCATGGTGTTTCCAGAGAAATGCTTGTGTCTGTTTCACCTGAGGAATTAGTGAATTTGCAGACCTATTGGCTTGTTAACATTTTTAGGTGTGTCAAAGGGGAAAGGCTCTGGGAGGGGCAGCCTGGAGAAATGGGGTGGAGGGAAGACCCAGACCTCAAGGGGGTTCTCCCTGAGCGGTTCCAGCAAGCCCCGCTTTGTGAACTCTCCTGGAGGAAAAACATGCCGGGAAAGAAGAAAAGGGCTGGTCGGTGTCTTTCAAGCTATTGACAGGCATATAGATCAATCTGTCATTGACTCCTTTCTTGAATCTAAGTCTTGACTATAACTGATTATTTTGAGATGTGTGATGCATTATAACAAGCCCAGATCTTTCGCTCTGGGTATGCACATATGTAGGGAGCTGAATGGAGCTGGAATGCCTCAGCTTTTGAGAGTAAAACTTTTCACACCTTGAGAGACCGTGCACCTTCCCACCATATGGAATAAACACACAGGTAAATTCTATAAGGTGGTTCTCACCTCTGTGCTTGATATCTGAGGCTGGGAACAGGTTTGTTAGATACTGTCCTTCATTTTAAGTCTGTACAGAATCCTGTTCTCTTTTGCTACTGTATTTTAACTCGTTTGTGTTACGCTATCAACTTTAACTTTTTCTATTCCTAAGGCTTCCTTAATGTAGTCAGAAAATTTTCTTCTTTGAAAGTGTTTCACATTGTTTCCACTTTGGTGGGCCCTTTACTCATCTCTAATGAAATGCGAACTGTATTCATTTTCAGATTTAAACCTTTGAAATGATGCTGACCTGCTTGTTGCCACGCTTGCCTTTATTCCTAGGTTAAAACAGAAAGAAGAGCTTGCTTGCTTCAATTATTCATTGGCTCCTTAATCTAGAGGAGCTGCCAGGAAGAGAACAGTCTTTTCAACACCCATTTATATCACTCCTCTGGTCTCTGAAAGGAACCCAGGGGTTCAGTGTCTTCTCCCTCAGCTCCTTGGTGGGGTTTGATTAAGATGGAATAGGTGGGAATGACTGGGAGATTAATTCCCTTGGGTAGATAAGAACGACTGTCTAGGAGTTCAGGTTGTCCAGGGGTGAAGTCAGCTGCCCAGGAATAATGAGTTTCCTGTTCCCGAAATTATCCGACTCTGTTGCTGGGTCAGTGTATTTCAAAGTTTTGGGGTTTTTTGTTTGTTTGTTTGTTTGTTTTTCCATGGTGGTAGACAAGATGCATAAACATTCCCAAGCAGAGCAACTCCTGCAGGCAGGCAGAATTGGGTTTGGGCAGCATCCTGACCCACCAGCTCTAAGCCCATCCCTACCCCTCAGTCAAGAATGGATATCAAAGCGAGAGGCAAAGATATACAAAGAGATACTCACATTCACATATAAAAAGTGAATTATTTCAGAGCTATAATTATTATTGGTGTCAAATGACCAGGAACACAGTTGCTATCTGAGCATTGCCCAGCTACCAATGTGTGGGTGGCTGGAATTGAGAAGCCCCCTAAAGCCTGTCCTTGGCCAGGAGTGCCGGCGCGAAGTGGGTGATACGTTAGGTAGCTTTTAACTTTCTTTTTTAAATTGAAGTGCAGTTAACTTATAATATTATATTAGTCTCAGGTGTACAACATGGTGATTGGATGCTTTTAGAAATTATACTCCATTTAAAGTTATAAAATTTGGCTGTATTCCCTGCACTATGCAATATATCCTTGTAGCTTATTTATTGTATATATGGTAGTTTGTACTGCCTTTAGCTTTCTTGACCCTGGGACTTTGAATCTGAATCATGACCAAAAATTCACAAGGAGAATTTTATTTTAATGACTCACCTTTCTTCTGAAACTTGTTACAGTTGACATTATGACTCAGAGAAGTAAAGATTTACTAGGACGTCCTAGCCTGTTCAACACTAAGTCCTTGACCCAATACTATGAAAATCATTAGGTAAATCAAAGAAAATCAATTGAACATATCTTTAAATCCTCTCAGATTAAAGCAGAACCATTTTAAGAATAAAAATTCTATTGAAAATGTAAACCTTAGAATTCCAGGAAAAAAAAAGAAAAACATGGCCTGTCTGCCGTAGTTTTCATTAACTGACAAGACTGTCACCAATAATGAGGATTTTTTGTTTCTTTGTGTCTGTCGCACAAGCGTGAAAATAATGCTAGCTAACCCAGTGTTTTACTAGGCTGGACATTTGCCGAAACAGCCAACAATACGAGAAGGGAAGCAGCTGTGCGTGGCGAGCGAAAGAGAAACAGCTGTGAGCAAGATGGGCATTAAGAAATGCTATAAGGACCCAGCAGAGCACAACTCGAAATGATTTGGCAGGGTGGTGCAATGCTAGGAAACGGCAGTAATAGACTGGGCTTTTTCCCAGAAGTTTTCAAAGAACTTGAGGGTACTTTACAAATGGTCACTTTGCTATCTGCCTGAGACATGGTAACTGTTTTTAGCAGGTGAGTCTGCTTCCAAGGATGATGCCCAAGGTGACTGTGGTATCCCATGGACCAGGGATCCCTTTGATAATGGAGCTCGAGCTGATGCTGTGTATTGGGAGGGAGCTTCCAGTTTTCTGATAGACATAAATGATGTTTTACTAATATAGTTTTTTTTTTTGAGGTAGGAAATATCTTTAAGAGGGTAAGGAGAGCTGGTAGGTATATATTTTTTATTATAAATATATGTACACAAAAGAATATAATGACACAAGTACAGTTCAAAGAATAATGGTAAACACACACTAGATGTAAGCTTTGGTTGGGGGGGCACAGAGAGATAAACTTTGACAGTTTTTTGACAATTTTCTTCGGCAAAAGAAGCAGAGAGACCAACTATGAGAGAAGGAACAAGGGATGGGGACAAATTGTACTTAGTGTTGACTGTTAATACCACAGACATTGATGCTGAATTTTAATAAAAGACCCAGCCAGTAATGTCTTTGAATTGCCTAAATTTACATTTTGAGGGCAAGCATTTATAGATAGGAAAACAGGAAACCAATGGTAAAGGTAAAGTGAAAGATGATCTGGCACAGATCTGAACATGCACGACAGGGTGAGTCACTGTACTACGTTGGGTACAGAAAAATGTAAAATGGTGCATTTAGAAAACCACACCAAAAAAGAGTCTATGTTATTCGTAGAAAGTATTGGGGTCCAGACTTAATAGTCTTTCAGAACAGGATCGTTCAGACTGTTTCTGGTGGGTGTTTGGACCATGTGATGACAGAGAGGCGCAGTGCTGGCCAGTTCCTGGACAGTTACATTGCAGGGCCTTCTACTTTGAGTCGTGTGCATGCGCCTTTGCTGTTCGGTGGGAGGGCGACCGTAGAGCTGGGGGAAGGGGTTAAGGGGAGCAGCTGAAAGACGTGCCAAACCCCAGGAAGAAGTTAAGATCTGAAAGGACTCCTCAGTCTTGAAAGATGAAGCTGTGATAAAAAACCAAAACAAAGACATCGGCTAAATGGACTTCTTTACCAGAACCTACAGAACCAAACAAAAGACTGTTGTTGGTGCTGGAGGAGGAAGGTTGATGATAACAGTAAATAGGCTCTGCTTGACCGTTTACAGAGCAGTTGTACCTCTGTCACTGGTGTGACCTTTACACAGTGCTGAGAGGCCAGAGGGCACAGGTCATCACTCACATTTGGCAGATGAGAGAACAGCTCAGAGAGCCAGCTGGCCCAGGTTGCCCCTGGAAGGGATCGGGGTGGGAGGGATGGGGCCAGGGGGGTACAAGCCCAGCTATAACTCAGGTCCCAGGCGCTAGTCCCCCCTCTGTGTTTGGGAAACTCAGGATGAGAGTGCCCCAAGTGTGGAGTCTCTCCACAGTGACTTAAAATGTGATGGCACACTATACATCATGAAGGAAAAATGTAAAATGTGAATAGTATCAAGATCCTAAAGGAAAGCCTTGACCCTGTATTAGCATCACTCTGGAGAGTTGAGGTATAGAGAGTCATCTGTCATCCCATAGCTTCCCTGGTGAGACGCTAGGGATTGAACGGGTTAAGTTTATTGACTTGACCCACTATAAAGTTTCCTTATTTTTATTTGTACCATACAATCATGTAAAATAAGCTCTTTTTTTGTATCAGAGATGGCCTCTGCTAGGCCAAAAAAAGGCAGGAGGATCCAAAAAATCAGTCTTGTGTGAAAAAAGGACCACAGGTAACATTGTAGATGGTTGCACACTGTTCGTTTCCTGGGTTGGGGGTAATGCCAGCATTTTCAGAGGCAGATGATGCGTATTTAAAGATTACTGGACCATCTGTGTCTCTTCAGATGCCTGGTGAGAATACCAAGTGTTCCAGACAAGGGTTAATGTGAAATGTTGACCCTTGCTAACGTCAGGTTATAGCCGTCCCTCCCTGAGTAAAGACTGAGAGCCAAATTCAGATCTGAAGGAGTTCACAAATCAGGCAGGTTTACTGTCAGAGCAGACACTCTTACTATTGTACAGGCTGGCTGTCGTTCTGTTTGTACTTAACAGCTCAGTCCTGCTGCCACCCCCACCACCAATAGTGTTGTTTGTTCCTTTTGTATGTTTTTAGCTAAACTGACAAGAGTTTACTTGCCTACACTTTTTTATTTGGTTTGTGGATACTGTTAATGTGATCACCGTTTCGTAAATTCTTTTTTCTTTTGCAGCAACAATTAATTTCATGGAGGTGCTGGGGATTGAACCCAGGACCTTGGGCATGCTAAGCATGCGCTCTGCCACTGAGTTTTATCCACCTCCCCCTAACGCTGTTTTTTTTTTTTTTTTTAATCAGTTAAACAAAACTATACTAGGAATAAAATGACCAGAATTGGATAGTTTTGTCATTTTTAGATTACAAGCATTTTCTGCTAAATAGAGGTGAAGTGTGCTTCCTTGAGGTTTGAAGGCTGTAATTATTTCCTGGCAAAGGAAATGAAGAGGCCTTACTGTTGTTAGCAACACAATAAGGTAAAAGAAATTAAGAGTTGAAGTAATGAGAAAAGTTGAACAGAAGGTAAAATGGCTCTTAAGTAGAGCAATTTGAGGGCAGTGAAAGATTCAGTAGGTACAGGTTGAACATTCCACACAGGAAGTGTATGTGGTTGGGTGTATATGGTCCTCAGCAGAGTATTTCCTCTTTGAGCATTTTTATTATATATTTTGAATTAACTCTCGCACAGGGATTGGCAAACTGTAGCCTGTGGGCCAGACCTGGCCCACTGCCTATTTCTCTAGGGCCCTTGAATTAGGCATGGTTTTTGCATACAACCTAAGAGTGATTTAAAAAAAAAAAATTAAAAGACTATTTTGTGATAGGTGAAAATTAGATGACATGCGAATTTCAGTGTCCCTAAGTAAGTTTCATTGGCGCATAGCTCCACTCATTTTGTCTGCATATGGCCTGTGGCTGCTGTTGTATTACAGAGCTGACTAGTCGTGACAGTCACCACGTGGCCCACAAAGCCTAGGACGTTTGCTGTATAACTCTGCTATAGCTGAATATTATTCAAATCATAAATTAGCATTTCACCCCCTTCTTTTCTGGGATTTTTTTTTTTTTAATAGTAAAGTTTTAGCAAAAGGAATGTGATTTTTATTCAATAAAGGGGCTGGCATGTTCTCAGTGGAGTGAATCTCGTTTTGTAAGAAAGAACAGTAGAAAAGAGGGGCCGGATGAGAGCCTTTCACCCAGCACAAAGTTGATCTGTTGTGTATCCATCTCTGCCACCAAGGGCTCACTCTTCTGGAAGCTGCTTTCTTCGGGGTGCATGTCTCTAGACCCTCTGCAGCTCCCCCCCCCCCCACTCATGCCTGCACGCACTGCTGCTCTCCTCTGGAGGTGGTCTGCCCCTCTTCCCTTTGAGTCTGGGCTGGCCCCTCTGACTTGCTGTGATCCATGGGATGTGCTCTGGGCCTTCAGGCATAGGCCTCCTTGCAGTTCAGTTTTGCCCTCTTGGCAACCAGCCACCAGGTAAAAGGGGCTTGGGCTGGACCCTCCGGGGATGAGAAGGGATGTGGAAGACAGGAAGGGTGCTCCAGCTGGCAGCCATCCCCACGACCCAGAGGGCAAGAGCGGGGTCATCTTGGAGAACTGAGCTGAGACCTTCTCAAATCCTTGACCCTTGAAGTTGTGAGCCAATAAAAAGATGATGGTTTTCAACCATTCCATTCTGGAGTGCTTTGTTATGCAGTATTATCCAATGGAAAAAGTTGGGGGATGTGTGTGACTTTCTACCATAAAAGATGAGAGGGAAAAAATATTTTGTAATACATGATGTGATTTATAAAGGACTCCAGTTAAATAACAGTACAGTTGCATGCTTGAGTTCCTGGTGCATGTGGATCATCTGAAAAATTAAATGGTTATTTTGTTTTTGTTCTTGTTTTGGGGTTTTTTTGGGGGGAGCGTATTTAGATTTATTTATTCCTTTATTTTTAGAGGACGTACTGGGGATTGAACCCAGGACCTCATGCATGCTAAGCATGCACTCTACCACTTGAGCTATACTCTCTCTACCTAAATGATTATTTTTATGATTGTAAAAATACTGCATGTTTATTGGAGAAAACTTAGGAAAGGGATAGAAAATTGTACAGCACAATATTTATAAATTACTCACAATCCTGCTATTTAGAGAGAATCTGTATTAGTTCCAGCTTTTTTTTAACAAATAAATTCTTATTTTATGACATTATACTTTATGTAGTTTTGTCCTCTGCCTTATTTGTGCAATATTTATACCATCATTAAGTATACTTGAAAAACATGATTTTTTTTATTGAGCTGTAGTCAGTTTACAATGTTGTGTCAATTTCTGGTGTACAGCATAATTTTTCAGTCATACATGAGTCTACATATACTCATTTTCATATTCTTTTTCACCATGAGCTACTACAAAATCTTGAATATATTTCCCTGTGCTATACAGTATAAGCTTGTTTATCTATTCTATATATACCTGTCAGTATCTACAAATCTCGAACTCCCAGTCTGTCCCTTCCCACCCCCTTCCCCCCGGCAACCACAAGTTGGAGTCTGTTTCTGAAAAACATGATTTTTAATGGCCACAGCAAACTATTTAAGTGGATTATGAAAAATTCAACTAATTCAAGGATATTTACTACAAGGGCTTCATTTTCTATTTCTAAATTTGCTAGTTAGGGAATTTTTTTTAAAGCAATCTTTTTTTAAACAGCTTTATCGAGCTATAATTTGTGTACCATACAAATGTACAATTCACTGTCTTCTAGCATATTCACAGGATTCTGTAACCATTATCACAGTCTAATTTGAGAACATTTTTGTTCCCTGTAGAAGAAACCAAACCTCGTCTCCCTCCCGACACCCACTCCCAGCCCTAGGCAACCATGAATCTACTTCCTGTGTCTGTAGATTTCTATGTGGCCTTTTGTGACTGACTTCTTTCACTGAGCAGAATGTTTTCAAGGTTCATCTATGTTGTAGCTTTAGCAGTACTTCATTCCTTCTTCTGGTCCAATAATATTCTGTTGTATGGATAGACCACACGTTATTTATCCATTCTTCAATTGATAGATATTTGGATTGCTTCCATGTTTTGGCTATTATGAATAATACTGCTATGAACGAATGTCATCTACAAGTTTTTGTGTGGACATACTTTTTTATTTTTCTGGGGCATATACCTAGGAGCAGAATTCTTCAGTCATGCCAGTAACTCTGTTCAACTTTCTGAGGAATTGCCAAACTGTTTTCCAAAGCAGTTCTGTCTTTTTACATTCTTACCACCAGTGTAGGAAGTTTCTATTCACTGCATCCTTGCCAACACTTAATATCGTCTTTCTGATTATAGCCGTCCTAGTGGGTGTACAGTGGTATCTCATTGTGGTTTTGATTTACCTTTTCTTAACCGCTAATGATGCTGAGCACCTTTTGATATGCTTATTGGCCACTTTTATAACTTTTTTTTGAGAAATCTCTCTTCAGGTATTTTGCCCTTTTTTTTTTTTGGTTGGTTAATATTCCTTTTTTTTTTTTTAACATTTTTTATTGATTTATAATCATTTTACGATGTTGTGTCAAATTCCAGTGTAGAGCACAATTTTTCAGTTATACATGAACATATATATATTCATTGTCACATTTTTTTCTGTGAGCTACCATAAGATCTTGTATATGTTTCCCTGTGCTATACAGTATAATCTTGTTTATCTATTCTACAATTTTGAAATCCCAGTCTATCTCTTCCCACCCCCCGACCCCCTCCATTTTTAAATTAGGTTGTCTGTTTATTATTGAGTTGTCAGAATTCTTCCAGATGCAAGTCCGTTACCAGAAATGTACTTTGCAAATCTTGTCTCACATTTTGTAGGTTTTCTTTCACTTTCTTGATAGCATCTCTTCACAGCATTAAAGTTTTCAACTTTGATGTAGTCCATTTTATCTATTTTTTGCTGTTGTTGTTGCTTCTGCCTGTGGTGTTGAATTTTCTAAGAAATGATTGCCTAAGCCAAGGTCAGAAAGATTTTTAGAAAAATTTAAAATATGTTATTTCATTCATTGATGTTTAACTCTGCAGCTAGTACTGCCAGGTTGTTTTTGGTTTTGTTCTTTTAAATGCAGACCCCCCCCCCCCCAGGACAATACATCCAGAGCACATTGTTTTAAATAGCTGCATAATGGTCTATAGTGGGAGAACAGACAACTTTCCATAGAGCAAGAGAGTGAAAGAAAGGCAGACAGTTTTGGAAATAGCCACTAAGAAATGTATCTCAGTGTGTCCTATCTTCCATTCGGATTTATTTTGAGGGAGCATAGAAGATACACACACACCCAGAGTATGTTGATGTCAAAACCGATGGGATGCCTCTGGGGAAAGTAAGCCTGTACTGGCTTTTTGCAGAGGTCTTATATTTTATTTCTTATGTATTGGGTTTTTTTTTTTCCATTTAAAAAAAATTGAAGTATAAGTCTTTATGTGTTGTCGAAAAGGAGATTGGCAGGGCTGAAAAGGATGCGCCTGATGTTTTTCAGGCACTTGTGACAAAATAAGACATTTAAAAAATAAAATCAAACAATTAAAATTGAATATAATTTTTTATATCATTTATTTCTACCGGTCTAAAAGGAGTGAAAAACAGAGGAGTTTAACTGATGTCCTGGCCCTGTAAAATCTATTTTAACATAATTACTGGTCAGCTTTTCATTTGAAAGAACCAGAGTGGCAGGGTGTGTTTTAGTATTTTTAGATTCTTTTAAGAGCCCTTAGTGGCCTTAGATATTTGACTCTACAGTGGCACAGACTCAGCCTCCTTTTAATAAATCTTCATATCATTGCTGTTACTTAAGACTCCAGTGAGAGGGCTACTTTGTTGCCATAGTGACTGATGGAGATTTGAAGTTATATTTTAGCTTTATTTGAAAGCTTTATTTTTTTCCTGATGCTTTTAGGATCTGTTATTGCTTGGTATGAGTTAAAGGAAGGAAATAATTTGCAGGAAACTGACAACTAAAGATGTTTTTGAGGGCATTTTAAAAAGAACTTTCTATTAATGGAAACTTTAGGACTTTTCAAAAGTAGAGAGAATAGTGCACTGTACCTCCACGAACCATGAACCCATTCCTCATCTTCAGCCTTTAGCATCTCAGAGCCACTTCTGTCTCATCATTCTGCACAGTCATCCAGCATGACAGTCGCCAGGGCTGTGGCTGTTGGACACGTGAACTGTGGCCAGTTGGAATTGAGATGAGCCTCGAATGTAAAATGCCACTTCGCAGCCCATTTGGACGCTCTCCCTCCTAGGGGCTCCTCAGGGAATTCCTCCCTGACCCTGATATCTAAACCGACCTCCTCCCAACCCTATTCTCTATAAACCCCTTGGTTGTTTCCTTTATAACCACAATTTTACAACTGGTACTTATTTAATTGTTTGACTTGCCTGGTAAGTTTCTGACTTCCCATGATAATGTAACTTTCCAGGAGGGGCGGTCCCAGCATGGACTCGCCAGTGAGCGAACGCTCAGCAATAGGAATGTTCAACACGGATAGATCCAACACCTCCTTCTTTGTAAAACATGTATTGTCATTTCCTTTACTGTCTTGATGTGAAACTCACAGGTTATAAAAACTATCTACACGCTTTTTTTTTTAATGGACAGAATGACCTAACTAGACTGTCAAAGAGAGATGTAAGGAATTTGTAATAAAGTCATGTGCATTTTTTTTTCCTATTTCTAGTATCATCAGGGTGATTTGTATCAGACTAACCTAATACCAGATGCAGTCCTAAACTCTGGCTAATGTCTTTATAAAACACACACACACACACACACACACACACACACACACACACGGCAATAATCATCCTGAACTGCTTGTCCCCTTGGTTACTTCCAGTATCCTCTAAAGAGTTACTAGAGAGGCCTGTCTAAGTCCTGTGTACAGAATTGTAACCCTCATTTCTCCCACCCCTCTTGCCTATGAAAAGCTGGACTGTGGGCACTTGTCAAAAAAAAGGCGTCCCTCTTTGGCCCATGTTTGGGTCCAAAAATTCCCTCAGGTCAGTGTCTCTCCCTGGTTCTTCCATGCTGGGATGATGTATCAGATGAAGGGACTCACCACCTATAACTTTTTCTTGTCACATTCAGATTTGTATAGAACGCCCCTCTTAATCTGGTTGTGTGTGCATTAAATGCCATTCTGTAGAGGTACTGAGGCAGAAAGCTGAGAGATGATCAGTTTGATGGTTGAACTGTAGATTCTGATTCAGGCTGACTGATACTTGACATCTTGGGGCCATCATATTTCCCTGGGAACGATGTGTCATTAGTGGAAAGTTCTGTTGGTGCTAGTTCCTAAAAGAAGGGGATCTGTTTTGATTAATTTAGATGCAGTCTTACCATTATTTGCTATTTAGTGCCAGTTGGTAAAGAGTTTCATCAATAGAAGAAACTTCTGTGACATGAAAATGCACATGATCCGGACCATTGTCCTTGAGCCTCTGCTGCCAGTGGAATAAGACATTCGAAAAATGTTCTCCGAGGACCCTTAGGAGAAGATGGAGAGGCATGAGGAAGAGAAAGACTCGAAGTGCAAACCACCAGTCCAGAGCATGGGGATGGCATGGTGTCCGTGAACTGCCATAGTCTGCCCACCTGCCTGTGAATGGTAGTTGAGAAATACTGACCAGCATTCCCAGAGTATGTAAGTAACAGATCAGGGACAGTAAATTATGTTAGTTTATCAAAATGTAAATCAGTTTCCTTCTTCTAAGTTGAGAAATTATCAAAGAGCATTTAAGGATGACGTTCAAGGACCAGTAAGGCTTTACCTCTTCCTGGCCTGGTCTCTCATCCCTGGATACGACATAGAATGGACGGGGCAGCTTGTTGAAGGGAACCCACCTGCTTCTGCAGGAGACCCCTCCTCTCTTAAATGGCTGGTTTATTGGCCTGCCTTCTTTACTGATTTTTTTCTGAGAGTCAAAGCAAAGGTGTCAGGTAAGTATACTTCATTGTATTGGCAGCCCTGATAGAATATCATTTGCTTGTTACTTTCTCCACTCCTGTATTAGTACACATTCCCATAATCAACGTGCATAAATAATAGGGTCAGTTCTAAGAACGAAGGGCCAGAAAGGTGCCTCCTTGCCCATGGTGAGCACCCTGAGCTATGTCCTCTAAGGTGATTGAAGTTCTCCTTGTGTTCCCTTGGCAATTTTATAACTGTCAAAGTAAAGCATAGTTGGAAATTTCTTACTAACGCAAAACTGGTTGGTAGTCCAAATAAATTTTTGTAATGCTTTAAGGAATCTATAATTACAAAATTACATTTTCAGAAAATGTTTCCATCTGTTTGCTGAAGCTAAGAATAAGAACTGCACCGAACTTAGTGACCAGCTTAAAGTACATGCAACGATAAATACCTATTGAATGCACAACTGGGTGTTGAAGGAACAGGACTTGAAGAGTAAAAGCAGCTAGCCTTCCCTTCTTTATTTCCATATCCCTGTCTCTGTATCTGTCTCTGATTGCTGTAGCATGATTCTTAGGAGTAGAAGTGTCTGAGAAGCATGGAAACTGCTTCTAACGGGGTAATTCACCAAAAGAAAATGATACGAGATGAAAGGGGTTATTAATAGAGAAACGGGTCAATACAGATGTTCAGGTTAGTTAACGTTTTGTAAATACTCTCGCTGTGAGCAAAGAAGGCTGTACCAGTTGCTCTAAATCTAAGATGTTAGGGAAAGTCAAAGTCCGCGTCCCTGCGGTTAAATGTTCGGTTGTCAGCATGTGTGCAAAGCAGATATGACACCACACTGGAAACAGGAAGCAGCATCAGCAAAGCTCAGGTTCCGTGTGGAGAGGGTGGAGCAGAGAGGGCTTGCTTGCACAGCACATTCTGTAGAAAATAAGTTGGGCTTTAGTTGGTGGAATGACTTTTCATTTGACTGTAATATTCCTCTGTGGCGGCTCTGTGAATTCAATAAAACAAAGCTGAAGAAAAACCTATTCTGTTTGAGGGAATATATAACTAACCCATAGAAATTAGTGCCATCCAGTGTATTACAGAGGGAAAAGGATTAAATACTGGTATGAATAAAAATAGTATCTATTATTGTTCTCCGTGGGATAAAATTATAAGGACTGTCAATCATCGTGTGTAAGGGTCTAGTTTATTATTGGCTGGGCTGGGAACAGTGCCTTCCATCTCCCTATTACATAATAGTCCACAATTAGATGATAGTAGGATTTTTTTTTTTCCTGAAGGGTTTGGTCTGAGGTATTAAAGGAACAGAAAAGGCAGCTATGGTTGTTTTGGGATTGTGTTTGGTGTGTGGCTAAGTGCTATTAGAATGATTTATATACCTTTCAAAATTTCTTCATGGGTATTGCATGCTACTTTTGAGTTTAATATGCTCCCAACTTGAAACTAGACCCTTGGACCAGAACTGGGACACCTGGTTTTAATTCTAGGTCTACCTTTGATTGTTATGGTCATTTAAAGTAATTAATTCATAAGCATTGATTGTGTTTTTCTGCATGAAGTTCTGGAATGGACTCTAGTTCCTGCCCTCAAAAAATCAGTTTAGTTGGAGGATCATCCTTATAACATAGTGATAATGTGTATGAACTACTTTGTGACATACGGAAGGAACCAAAATCATCTTTGGTGGGGAGCAGTGGGGAAGACTTCCTGGAGGAGGTGATAACTGAACTCAGTGAAAGGTGCCTCTTTGGAGGAATCAGGTGATTTGTAGGGCATTCAGGCCAGAGGCAATTGCACAGCATATCAAATTGTACCCAGGGATGTTCAGGAGTTACTGATCTAGGGCCGCCTCCTGGACCCAGAGGCAGGACGTGAGGCTGTAGGAATGAGTTCCCTGAGTGTGTTTCTATTCCTGAAAATGGGATTGTGTTGATGTTAGAAGATGTCTAAGGAACTCATTCATTTTCTTGAAGAATATGATATTACCCTTATAGGGAAAGAAACACATCTTTTTTCCCCCTTTACTCATCATAGGTTCATTGACTGGGCCCTGTAAATTAGGCAAAAGGCAGATGAGCAGGAGAAAAACATACACAAGTTTATTAACATGTGCATGGTGCACACACGTGTCAGTCCCCGGTGATGAGTAACTCAAGGGAGCAGTTGAATTTGGGGTCTATATCCCTAATTTAAGAGGGAGAAAGGGTCCTTTTGGAAAAGCAGATGACTTTTTGGAAGTCACTGGAAGTGGCCATCTAGAAGGATGGATTAAGATACGATAGTTTGTGACCACGAAGTCTGGGTGTGGGGCTGACCTCTCTCTTCCAAGAAGGGAAGATCAGAGTTGCCGCCAGGGATGGGCTTCAGGAGAGCTGAGGTCTTCTGAGAGGTAGGTACAGGATTTCAGGAGCTCAAATGCCTTTCAGCTCAAAATAATTCTTATGTCAAAGTGGCATATTTGGGGGTGTCATAGCCTGATCCCCTTTGCTGCTTCTTGTTTAATAACATATTAACCTGTCGGCCCACCTTTTTAGGATGTT
The DNA here is from genome assembly GCF_048773025.1 of Camelus bactrianus. Lineage (NCBI taxonomy): Eukaryota > Metazoa > Chordata > Mammalia > Artiodactyla > Camelidae > Camelus > Camelus bactrianus. The sequence continues at coordinate 20,953,049 of NC_133573.1, forward strand.
GATGGCTGGGTATTTACTGTCCAGACTTTGGCAACATGTCAGATAGGGACATCCCGAATCAGAGTTGGCATGACTCACGTTTGAGTTATCGGATGCTTCCTCGTGTTTCCCTGCCTGTTGGCCTTATCTCCGTGTCTGTCTGGTATGATAAGCCTCTACGTATCTTTTTCTGCCCCTCCTGATCTCTTCTTCTGGAATTTATCTCTGCATCTTCTGGACATAAACATTCATTTCTGTTTTCTCTAGTCCTTGCCCAGATCCCATGTCCCGTACGTGTAGATTTCCCCCAACAGGGCTGGATGTGTCCCCAGGCATATTCTCAGGTACACTCTTGTATTTTCAAACATTTGTGCTCGTGGAGAAATATGCATGTAAAGAAACTGAAGTGAACGTGTTTTTTAAGGTTAAATCACTATGGATAAAGAATCTCTTTATCCATTTTGGAAATTCTCTGGAAACTGGTGTGAAAGTGTAAACAGATGCAAGGACAGTGTCTCGGATTCTGACTGTGCTTTTAGCCCCATCCCTCCCTGAAGGGCAGCTGTGTCTCCCAGGGCCCAGGCTGTTATGTTATTCATGGTGTATTGGAATTACAGGCATTAGATGGCTAGGCTTCTTTTTTCTTTCTTAACAATAACTGCATATTGTTCATTGGTCTTTATTAAAAGAATTAAGAATTACAAGGAGTCTTTTTGAGGAAGAACCTTTGCTTTAAGTTGAGATCTACCTTAAATGGTTTCTGTTGGTAGACAGTATATGCAAAACCTAGCTGCATATTTTCGAAATCGTTTTGACCCACCTTGGAGCTTTGGTTGCCAAAAGAAATTATTTCATATTAACACGTTGAGTTATTTCGATAATTTATTCTTCCCAGTGGGCGCTGTTCCAAACATTTTTAATGTTTCTTAATGGTAATGGGGCAGGTCTAGTCCCAGAAGGAGAAGCTTTCCTACATTTAGCTAGAAGAATATTCTTGGATGAGAGTCCTGCTAGTTTGTGCGTGTGCAGATATGTGTGTAGGTGTTGAGGATCCTCGCTAAATCTAGAAATTAAGGTAATTTAGAGAACTGTCTCTTCTCGGTAACCTTTTTTCAAGTCTCAAATGTCATTTCATCAAGAAGGCCTGCCCTGGCCCCTTAGATGTGGTTGCACCCCTTTGCCCATCTCCCCCCTGGCATCCCGTTTGCCTGCATCAGCCCTGACTGCTTACATTACACACATGATGACTCAAACAGCCTCAAAGCTCCATGGGGCAGCACCTTGCTGTCTTGTTTCTCACTCTATCTCCAGCAATGCCAGGTGCCCAGGCTGACCCCTTCTACCTGCATGCCCTCATCATGTGGTCGCTAGGGTGAAATGAGATAGTTTAGGTCAACGCCTTGGAACAATGGCTGATGACAGTCCAGAATCAATGAACATCAGCTCTTATTAAAAATTGATCAGTGTGTTGTCTCCATCCAGAAGGGACCAGTCATTAAGATTCACTAGATCTTTCTTTCCCCTTCTTTCTTTGCATCTTTATTTATTCATATTTATTTCTACAATTGTTTATTGCCAAGGTCATTCAATAGATAGTACTGAGTTAGCTATTTTGATAATATTTTAGACTCATATATTTTTATTTCATAGATATGTGTATATATTTAAAAATATGTATGTATTATACATACATGCATATGTATATACCTATAAACGTACATGTATTGTGTATACATTGGTAGATATAAAACGTTTTCCCCAACTCTTCTCCGAGAAATTATTGCAAACACCAGTGTTCACCACAGTGCCAAGACTGGACTCAGTAAAGGCAAAGGCATTCACGTAACAGTCATTAGGTGCTTGCTACCCAGTGTGATGATGCCAGGATGAGGTTTTCTCTCTCACTCTGAGTCCATTCATTTTGGGACCTTTGTGCTCACTGCAGCTAAGACTGTGCTTGCAATCAAATAATAGTTTCCAGTGTCACACTTATATCAGAAACTAATCAACTCTTTTGCCATTAAAAAAAAATTAAATGTTAGATTATGTTTCTATCCCTAATGAAAAATTTTAGTGGAAAAAGTGAAGCATTTTTTAGAATTAATGATAAGTACCAGTTCATTGTAATGTGTCAAGTAATCAGTATTTTTTAAGATTTCTGTGGTGTGAAGTGAACTGTTTTTAGGTACCATGGAAAATTATAAAAGTTCTTACTGCTTTAGCTTTAAAAGTTATATAAACAATATATTCTCATGGAAAAAGCAGAAAATATGGATGAGCAAAAAATATAAAAATTACAATCGTTATTAATTGCACTAGTCAGCCCCTAGGATAGAACCTGGTACACAGTGTACACACACAAGAAATAGTTATTGAGTGAGAAGGTGAATAAATGAGCCCGTGGACTTTATAGAAGGGACCCTGCAGAGGAAGTAACAGTTTACATCTGGGAGGAATTAATCAGTTGGCTGGAACTTGGAGAATGGGCATGCAGTCTTACCTTTAGTTGTCAGAATTTATTAAATTACGTGTGTTGTGATCACCCTGTTAAGAATGCACTTGATGGAAACAGTCAGAGACAGTATGGGTCATTGTCATGTTGGACAGTCATTTGTATCTGGATAAATACTGAGACCCCCTCCCACACTGGGATGAAGCCTCGGCTCTTGGTGGAAGGGCAGCCTACCTTTCTGTAACCATGGTCCCTACCTTAGCAAACAGATCATGCTCATTTACCCTGTGCTTCGGCAGATGAACAGATGTGCAGGTTAGAAATCAGAAAACTTGCCCTATTTTTTGCGAGTGATGATGCTTTGGCAAAAATTGAAAAAGCAAACATATCGAATGTTCCAGTCCTACCCTGGCCCAGTGTCTGCACCTGGAACTTTGCGAATTAAAAACCATCAGTATCCTGGCTGTTCTCTGAGTTGTGACCTCCGTTCCAGCAGGCCCACGAGGTCTGGGCTGAGTGTACGCAGTTTTGCCTCTTTCGAGAGCAAGCCTTGCTGTCTTAACTCAGTGGAGATGAAGTGTGCAGCCCAAGTTGTCCTTTCATGGCTTAGTTTCCACTTCAGAGAGGTTTTATTTATTTTTTTTTAATACAAACATACCTTCCCTTCCTTCTTTTTTGATCTTCAGCCTCTCCTCTTTTCCTTTTTATTCTTTCTCTTTGGGTACCAAAACATCTCCCCTGACTAGAGTTGAAAAACATATGGTTAGCACTTGTGACGCCCATGAGAGAATTTCAGAACCATACGTTTTTAAGTAAAGGGAGGCTTAAGTAGCGTCTTCCATCTCTGGAGCTCTTGAAAGCTTCACAGAATTGTTTAAATCAGTCTTTCTCTCCAGTTAAACATGCTTTTCCTGAACAAATTTATACTGATAATTTTCTATATGATAGTAGTGTATTATCAACCAGCAGCGAAAGAATGAGTATTGATACCAAGAATGTTTTAGTAAAAAGAAAACCTATAACACAGATAATAGAGTTAACAGAAACCAGACTTGAAGACACATCCCCCCACATTTGCTATTAAATCATCTTGTTCGTTTGTTTTTACAAAAACAGCCCAAATGGTGTTTTCCTTCAAACCAGGCTTCATGAGCAGTAACAACTTCTTATATAACTTCCATTAGTGTTTTGTTTTTGTTTATTGTCTAATGTTGATGATAAAATGTAGACTGCAAAGGGAATTATTTTCTGCACTGAAACACATGTAATAGCATGTTATTTACATATGGGTCATAGAATTTTGTGGATTGGGAAACCAACTTCTAGTTATAACATTAAATTTGGGGGAAAATGCATTCTGAGTTGGAAGCTACCTAACTTTGTAAGCCTAAAATGGGCTTTTTACTTTGTATCATATTGAAATGCAAGCCAGAAACATCTAGTTCATTTAGCAGACAAAGGAAGGAAAGGGTTTTTTTTTTGTTTTGTTTTGGGTTTTTTTTTTTTTTTTTTTTTTTTTTTGCTAATTACAGGAAAGGCCTTAGTTTTCATCTGAAATCGACCAGATGTCTTTCAGTTAGTTACAGTTGCTGATGAAAACACCTACCAAGAAACTTTTTGAGAATAAAAAAAAATTTTAAAGCAGAGATTTTAAGAGACCAATTTAAAAATATTACTTGTCTAAATCCACTGCAAACCTCAGGATTTTCCAAGGCTAAGAGTCATGTCAATCATGAAAGTGTGACCTACTTCTGAAATATTTCAGAGGGGTTTTAAAACTGGTGTTCAGTGTTTTTTTGTTTGTTTGTTTTTAACGTTCTTTTTACAAGTGGTGAAAACTGAAAGACATGTATCTTTTCTAATTAAGAAATACAAGTAAAGGATTTGTTTTTGAAGAGAGTTTTCATCTTATAACCCTCCCATATTAATGTTTTGGTGTGAAAATGTGTGTCCAGGGAAACACATGTAACATGAGAACTCCTTCCTTTGTTAGGTGTTAATTGTTTTTATGACCGTCAGTCTTACAAATGATCCTTTGTTGAAGAATGATTGAAACCCCATAGATGTGACTTTCCCCTTAAAACTTTTGGATGAAAGCCAAAACATTTAAAGGCAAGGAGTTTATAATGGGATCTTAAGGTATTTGCTACCATAATTGTGATTTGACATTTTCTGAAATAATCACACAGTATTTCAAGAGTAGTATGCTGTATTTGAATATCCACATCAAAATTCACTGGTTACTTTCTTTTTCCTATATGAGAAGTTGATTTCAAGGCTATTTAGTGGAATGTAGTTGAATGCAAGTTATTTTAATTTCCTTGCTACTTGATCAAAATCTTGCTCTTCTAAGCATCGCGTGAAACCACTATTCCCCACACTCTTACGTGTAAAAGTAAGGTGTTTTACATGATGTGGAAAATATTACCTTCAATCTGATGAAGAATTTCTGTGCCAGTCAACACATTATTATTTTTTACAAAGTTATAATCTGTGAGTTAGAAACATGAATATTTTTTCTTCTCACTTTGTTTGGTATAATTATGAATATTGTCAGTGTCTTTTACCTAAGAGTAAGTTTTCCTAAAGCAAGTAGTGAATTGGATTCACCTGCCCTTTCTACTTAGAATGGCATCAGCCAATCATTAACTTCCTTGCAGAGATGCGAATGTCGGTTATCCTGATGCTGTACTGGCATATGGATCTTATCAGCATGGAACTGTTAAAAACTTTTTACAAAGGTCATGGGAAAATGTGGATTTGGGGAGCAAAGGGTCCTAGGGTTTATCAAATGCAAGTGACTGCTTGAAAAGCTCTGTTTTCAGATGGGGCTTCAACTCTGTTTCTGGCTGGGCCTGTGGAAGAGTAAGTGCCCGGAAACAGTGCAGCGAGCTCTCAGATGCCTGAGCAGGACGCAGTTGGGGGTTGTGTAGACTGAAGGCAGCGTTTGATGATAAGCCAGCCACAAGATGCTGACAGAAGTTTCTGTTGGCTTTTGGGTTTGGAGTTGCCTTCTTAGTTGAATTTTAGAGCAGCTCCTTGGTTTTCCCTCAGTTTTTGATTATATCTTTTTGGACTGATAAAATTTCAACATAGACTTTCTAAATTAATGCCTTCCTGCAGCGTAAAAACTATTCTTTAGATAAATTGGGGGGAGGCACCCTGAAGGTTCCTGGTTTCCCTTGTGACTTCTGTATGTACTCAGTGTTTTCCCTGTAGTTCAGAGGCCCAGCCTAAAAACTGTGGTTGATCATCAGTAAGTTTTTCAATGTATTTTAAAGTCAGAATAGCACCCCAGATCTTTCAGATATTTATTTTGAAATCCATGGTGGAAAATTTTATATTATTTTCTGTGTTCCTTAAGTAGTATCAACAGTTAGACAAGAGTGTTAGTGGGAGACAAAGATACTATTAAAAGGAACACAAACCGTAGCATGAGAATTTAGGGAGGATAATTAAAATGTGGTCAGTGGGCATTTAATTTTTTCCACAGGATATAAATGATAAATCAGTCTTTACTTGGTCAAGTTTACTAGAAACGTGTCTCAAACACTGTAAGAGAATGTTATATGTCTACAGTCTTTCTGGAAAATGATCTAGAAATACCTATCAAAATTAAAAGTATATATAGATTATACCCACAGTCCCACTCCTGATAATCTATTCCCTAGAAATAAAAGCACTGGTTAGTAAGGTTTTATATATGCAAGTACATTTATTGCATTATTGTATATAGTGTCAAAATATTGGGAACAACGTGAATAACCTTCAGTGCTGGAATGACCAAATACATGGTAGGGCAGTCAGACTCTGGGGTGTTGAGTAGCTAATAAAAGTGAGTTAGACCAGTTGGGTGAACTCTATGATGTAGTTTAGGGAAAGGAAGTTTCGGAGAAGTACATGTAATAAGATTCTGTATTTTAAAAGCACAAAGTATTTCAGCATTGCTTTTTTTTTTTAATGTAAATAAGTTTTTTTTTCCCTCTGAGCTTCTTTTATTGTCCTGCCTACCAGCACAGCTGTCAACATTGGCTGTGAGGTTTGGGAGGGGTAGGAAGGTTAGGGGAAAAAAGTGAAGTAATGAGATGGGTATATGTACATATATGTGTCTCTATATAAATGTATTGAACATATGCATAAAATATGTATATTAAAATGTTCAAACTATTAATGGTGGTTATCTTAGGTGTTTGTAATTCAGTAATGTTTTTCTATTTTTTTCCTAATTTTTCTCTAAATTTTTTTCCCAAGAACCCCATGTCTATATAATGGGAACCAAAGTAAAACTTCATACAGTAGGGAATGAAAGAACAATGATGTCTAATCTTTTGTGTTTTTATCATTATGGTGTAGGCCCCAAACCTTTCATAGAATGTTCTACCTACACACAGATCCATTTCTTATTTTACAAAGGAAAATGATTTGTGGCTCTGAGAGGATAATGTGTATTAACATAAAACTTTCTTTTGTGTCGAATCTGAAAAACATCTATTAGTATTAAAAATTAAAATAAAACTTCCAAAATTGTAGTTCTTTTTTAAAAACACATGGACACCAAGCTGAAAATATAAAGGGAAAGACTGATAGATGTAAAATAAAAATATCTGATAATAAAAATAAAAATGAAAATATCTGATCATCAGTGCTTATTATAGAAAAAGCAAAAGAAATAAATGGAGAAAATATGTGTACAATCAAGAAAAAACAATTCAGTAGAAGGTGGATAAACATCAACAAGAAAAACCACAGGAAAAGAGATTTAAATAGCCAGTAAACATGAAAATGTTCAGCTACAGTAGTAATCAATGTAAATTAAAATAACAGTTACACATTGCTGATAAGAATATAATAAAGTCTTTTCTGGGCAACAGTTTGGTATATACTTGGTGCCTCAAAATATGAGTATCTCTGACCCAGTAATTCCACTCCTAGGAATTTATTATGATTTAGCTAATTAGAAACATCTTCAAAATATGTATGTACAGTGATTTTATCATGCAGCTCTGTATATAATGGCCAAATATGAAAATTATAAGTGCACAACAGGAAGGATGGTTAAATTATAGCATGGCTATACAGTTGAGTCTTATTAATACTAATCATGATATAACTGTATTTATATATAAAACAGGTAAAGAATTTATTTGCAAAATAATGTATATAGTATGATTTCCATTTTTATAAAATAAATACATATTTATAGAGCATTGCATGGAAAAAAGCCTGGAGGAATACATGTCAAAACACGGTGATAGTAATATCCCTGGATGACTGGAATGAGTGATTTTTTTTAAATCACTTTGTAATAACCTTAAACTTTTAATGAAATATGGTGCTTACATACAAATACATTTCTGTTTGCAAATGTAATATGTAAAATGTTCACTTTCTACAATGAATATGTGCTACTTTTATAATTAGAATGAAATGAGGTTGTTCATTTGATACATTAAAGAAAAGCCAAACAGAAAACCACATGGAAAATATACACAAAGTTTCTTCAGTGTTCGAGAGGAAGAGGAGGGTCAAAGTAGTGAACATCGATTAAGCAACAGTTGTGTGCCAGTTCTTTGCGTCCTTATTTCAATTAAGCATTCCTTTATTTGCTCATTTAGCAAATACATGTTGAATACCTACCATTGTGTTACAGTCACAACAAACAGGCCTCTACTGAAGAGGCAGTAGGCTCAGAAGCACGTCCTTTGAGCTCACACAGCAAGTTAACTGGAAAGCCAAGGATTTAAATCCAGCTAGAATTGCCAGGATCCTCTCAATAAATTGACATGAAGCTCATATGGTTAATCTGTTGGTGGTCACCAGACTGCTGGCAGGATTAGCATCCTAATTCCAGGCGGGTACCAGGATACCGGGGTCTGCCAGTTGCCTCCCCTCTCTCCTCATCCAGGGCACTGTGTTTTGCAGGTTGCAGAACTGCAGACAGGCTGCACTGCTTGTCCCAGGCCCTCCTTCGTGTGTGCGTTCTGCCCTATGCTTGGGCTTGCAGATTCCTATCTTGGTCAGATGGTCAGATTTGTATCCCTGTCTTTAGATGTCCCCACCATGGGCCTTTAGCCATTTCCCCATCTCCTTGTGTCCAGATACACTCTATTAGTAGTATAATTTCTCCATTTCCTGGCTGGGGGTGGGGATGGGGCTAGAGTACCGTGCATTTCTAAGCAATTCAAGTGGTCATCAGATCAGGCCAAAATTTCCTTTTCACATCTTGTGAAAAGCTTTTAATCTAGCTCAGGAGTGTATTTTTCCCCCCAGATGAACAATGATGTGCCCTGCATATTAAAGGGCAAAGCTGAACACTGGAGGCAAGGATCCTTAATTATGTGCAAAATGTTTTCCGTTGCGTCTCTTGGCATGCTCACAGATATCAAATTGAGGTTGCCTTTTGGAAACCTCACAGCATAACGTTTCAGAAATCCTCTTCAGCCTCTAGCGGAATCTCGCTGAAATGTTGGACCCAAACCAGAGAGAAAACTCTTCTGATCTTACAAAAGGCTCTTGGTTCTTTGAATTACATTTAGGAAAGGATTTGGAGTGTGGGAAGAGAGGAGGTAGAACTGATGGAACAATGCAGTCTGATAGAAAAACAAGATTAAATGATTTTAATCTATAAAAATGAAAACATGGTGGAAATGGGAAGTGGAGAATGTAGTCAGTAAGAAGTAGTGCAAACCCGATATTGATGAGATAACTGATATTGATTTGGTCCAGAGATTGGGTAGCTTTTCATTTCTGCTTCCTTCAGCATCAGCATTGGGTACTTGGGTTTTCCTCTTGTCATCCCTTGAGCCCAGCTTTTCCAAGTCAGATGTCAAGGCTGTTGTTTCTACTGGTTAAGGAATTTTTATCCTTACACACTGTGAGCTCCATTTTGGCCTGTGGCTGAATTTCATAGGATTCTTTCCACTTTCCATCCCCCTTCCTCATTTTCCCCAGTGTTTGTGCTTTTCCTCCTGTGACTAGTTCTCTCGTTTTCAGCCTCTTCTCTTTGGTCCTCAGCCCTCGATTCTGCATCAAGTATCTGCAGATCCCTTCTTAGTGACCCTGAAAACAGTATATTCATTTACCGATTCATCCATTCAGACAGCATTTGTTAGGTACCTACTACCTCTACCCAGTATCAGGGGAAGAGCATCAGTAAAAGCAAGTTCCTTGCCCTGAAGGAGCTTATGGCTTAACTTAAAGTACACACTGATTTAGACCATTAGATTCATATGATTAGAAAGAGGTGTAAAGAAAAGTGTTCCAGAATATGAAGGGCAGTGAGCAGGGGAGCAGCTGGGAGAGGGGAAGGCTGAGTGGCTGAGGGCATTCTGTGAGCCTTGAGCTTCTGTCCAGTGGTGATCTCATCACCCTGTTGGGCAAGGAATCCCTTTGCCGTCTAGTCACTCTGCTTTTCTGCTTCCTCATTTATCTTGTTAGTGCTGCCCTTGCATCAGGGAACATTGCTCCCATAGTCTCTTTCCTTCTGACTCAGACTCAGTTTAAAATGCCCTCCTCTGAAGGCTTCTTGATTGGTTCCACCTTGGGGGTGGGGTCATGGAGGGAGGAGGGTGTCCCTGATGTCGGGGTTCCATAGCTCGATGGAACACATTCCATAACTCGTGACATTTCTTATCTTTGTCCTCATGTGTTAAAAGCATTCATACAGATAGATATGATGTAATATACACAAACCTGAATTAAAAACAAGATGAATTTGGAGGATACATATGTATCTTTCATGGAGAAACTTCATCTGATTCATTTTAGGCCCTTGCAGATAACAAATGACTGTGTCATGTTTATGGTTTGCAACTGTAGGGATAAATAAATGGTCTAAATTAAAACACTCCTGTCTTTAACAATGTAGATTAACTGGGTGGTGTCCAGATTCCATGACACTTTTTTTTTTTCTTTAAAAAAGTCCTGCAAATTTTCTTGAGTTACAGAGGCTCTCTGGTATATAAGTATTTATTGTTGTCGGGAGCTGGAGGATGAACAGATAATTAAAGAAAAATTTAAGGAAATGCTCCATTTGAGATTAAGATTCTTCAAAATTGTTAGCAAGGTGAATCAGTATATAAATCTTCTTACCTTTCAGGAATAGGTCTTTTGGGCAAAATGAGACAGGCTTATACTTGGTATGTGTTCAGTGAGATCCTTGAGTCATAAAGCATATAGATCACCAAGATGGTTTTTCTCTTACCTGCCTTCCTCCCTGCCTTAAAAAAAAAAAAAAAAAAAGGAAAGAAAGAAAAAGAAAAATTCAGTGTTCAAGTGGACATTTATTGAACACTCATTTTGTGCCCGGCAGTGTTGCAGGGACAAGAGAATGTTCATGCTCTTAAGGAGCCCACATCTTACAAGGCAGACAGTCACTGAAACAGTCATCAAAGCATGCAGGGCATGGTAAGGATGCAATGTCTGTATCTTGGCAGCTGCTAGGGACTGAGTTCTGCTGTGGCTGGGAGGTGTGTGGGCTTCATAAGATGTGGGACGTTTCAGCTGCACGAGATTTCCCAATACCCCTGTCCTTTCTGGCTGTAAAATGGAGGCCTTCTTTCCAGTTGGTCCTCAGGGTAATTGAGTCATTCTGTGACTAAAAATTATATGGGGTGATATATGCCTAGGAAAAGAGAAAGAAAATCGTTGACACCTGGTTAAAGCTAGGTTTCTCAAATTGAATTCAGCTGTTAGAACCAGAAGGCTCCAGGACCCACGCAGTCCAGCCTCCCCAAGAGCCAAGGCTGGAGGGCTGGAGGTGGGTCTGGCTCCAGATCACTGAGATTCTGGTTGGTGCACATTCCACAGTGCTGAGCTGCCCCCAGCCGCCTCTGGGAGCCTGGAGATCTGCTTCGGGGCCTTATGGAGCCCTGATCAAAAGGGCCTGAAAAGCTTTGGGTTTGGTTGTGTGATTAAATATGACCTTGTGATCTTGGGCAAGTTATTTAACTTTTCTGAACTGCGTTTCCTCTTCTTTAAAATGGAGGTAAAAATTCATCTCTAATGGAATTATTCCACAGGCTTTATGAGAAAATATATGTAAAATGCCTAGGATATTACTAGGTTTAGTATAGCGGCTTAGAGTTAATTAAAAAGGAGGACATCCTCATTTGCATTCCTATGGGATCTTTAGCTACGCAGCAACTATATAATCCCCGGGGGTTGATGAGTTGGAGATTTGGTAAAAATCTAGTGTAAGAAGCTTCTTTTTTTGGAGTTTTTTTTTTTTTTTTTTTTTTTTTAAACACATAGGTTTGGAATTCTTTGAATTGTGATTCTTGAATTTGAGTTGTTTTCACTGTGTCATCGTATTTTGACCTTTTTGTAGTTTAAACTGATTATCCTTGTTTTTCTTCTCAGTATGTTTGCATCAATTCAACATAATTTTTTTTTAAGTCCTCAGATTTCCTATATGTATATAAAACATTAATGGACCGGGGCTGATTTCTCCAGCAGGGCACGTACTTCAAGTGTAAAAGATGGTATTAGGTTGTAAAGTGTTGTAATTCTTTCCAGGAAAAAAATCTCTTTCATTGCTGTTCATGTCACAGGCAACACTTTGAGTCATTTTTTCATAATTGTTGCATGTTCTAATTGGCAATATTTTTGTAAAATGATTTATGTTGTTGGCCTGACAGTTGGTTGCCACACGTTCAGCTTAGAGCAAACCCTTGAATACCTAATTCTGAAGAGATCAACAAACATTTATAGAAAACAGTTCTCCTCTAGGGTGAGTCAAGTATTTTTGCATTTTACACATAGCTGATTACTTAGAAAAAATTACACGTTTCTTTTCCTGTCTGTACTTTTGGTGCCACATATTTCTGTAGTAGTGACCTCTGTATGGTTTGTAACCCCCAAAATAGGTATGTCCCTTTTGTAAGTCCAGTTGAAAATGATTTCTCGGTGGGGGGGCACACAACTCAAGTGGTAGAATACATCCCTAGCCGTGCACAAGCCCTGGGTTCAATCTCCAGTATCTCCTCTAAAAATAAGTAAATAAATGAACCTAATTACCTTCCCCCTCCAAAAAAAATTAAAAAGGAAAACATTAAAAAAAGAAAAGAAGAAAATGATTTCTCAACAGTGCTAGCTTACATCCATAAAATATATATACTGCATCTGAAGTTTAGCATGATTGCACCCATTTAAAAAGTCATAGCAATGCTAACAGTGTTCCCATTTATTCTCTCCTATCTCATGCCTAGGCTTTGGGCTTTAAGCTTTGCCAGTGGACAGGCCAGCTTTACCATATGCGTATGTGATAGAAAAACACATTCCCAAAATTCAAGCTGTGGCATCAAGTCTTACTTTCCTTGGTGGGCATATTCTTTTAGAAGATACTTATAACAAGAGCAAAGAGCAAGGTGGTTAAGTTCCAGAGCTCTGCTGTACAACATGGTACTCGTAGTTAACGATCTTGTACGCTTAAAAATTTAAGAGGGTAGACCTCATTTTAAGTGTTTTATTCCACAATTTAAAAAAAAGAAGAAGAAATATATGATGTTTATTGCTGTAGAATCTAAATTACTTACAGTTTTTAGCTTTTTGGTGTTTTTTTTTTGTAAAAATGGTCTTTAGATGACACAGGTCTTTTTCTTTGCTTTGGAGTGTGGAGATTAAAGACATCCTTTTGGAATCCTTCAGGTGAAGAGAGAAATCTGAAATTGCTCTTGGAGGAATTGTAGAGCCGCATGAAAGTAAAAAATAAATCCAAGAAGTTCTTTGAAAAGGCAAATATTTGTCCCTTGAAATTCGGAGGTATTGACAGAAGACTGGTGCTTTGTTCCCAAGAACCACTCATTGTCTTAAGTGATTTGGGGTTATTCCCACCTGTTCTTCTGGGAGGTCCCGAGAGATAGGCAGAGGGTGGGGGGGTACAGCATTACCAGCAGCACAGTCTCCCCCAGCAGGCTGTGATGGGATCGGTACTTAAGAAAGTGTCTTCTTCCATTTGGAAGCCTGAGTCCTGAGAAGTAACAGATGTTTGATGTGTCATCACAGTATTGGGTGCTGGGACAGAAACAAAGTGAAATAAAACATGACCCTGGACCCAAGGTGTACATTAAACATTTGAACCCTGTTCTTGGTACTGTTGGGAACCAGAGGACACTTCATCAGGCTCGGGGATTTTAAAATTCAATTGGCAAATGATTTAGGACTCTATTTTTTTAAACTGGTTTTAATAACTCAAGCTGATTAATCAAGAAGGGAACTTACCAACCTTCGTGTACAAAATCCAGGTGTCGTTCAGCCTAGAAGCTCACAGAGTTTGCGGCTCCATTTCTTTCTTTCCATCTCAATGCCTCTTGCTTGGTGTTGGCTTTATCTTTACCCTCATGGTGGTAAGATGGCTTCAACTGCCCCAGCCAGAGACATTTTTCATCATTGAGTCTAGCAGGAAAGTGTCTTTTGCTCTAATAATAGTTTGAATAGAAGTCTTGGGGCCTGACTGTCACGGGTTCAAACTGGGTCCTGTGTCTGCCTCTGATGCAGTCACCACATCCAGGGGACGGAAAGTGCTTATTTCTTAAGGACAGTTCACGTGTTCCCCTTGTGGGGCTGGGCTGGGAGTCAGAGAGGGGCTGGTTGCCCCAGTTAAGGACACGGGTTGCTGTCACCAGAAGGAGCTGAATAGATAGATACTGACTGGCAGGAACAGCAGGTGTCTGTCACCGGAAGACAGGGCTAACCCAGGAGGAAAAAAAATAATGCGACATTAAACAGAGGTGATTATATAATTGTTTCATTATGTGAAAGCTTCTTAGAGTAGAGGCACATGAACTCTATTCTTAAGGCTGCGTAGGGTTTTTGGTTTGTCTCCTAAGATGCTGACGAGTCTGATGACAGTGATGCTGATGTTGTCAGAACTGATGGTTTCCATTCCAATCCTTTGTGAGTCTCCAGTGGAACGATGCAACACTGTGTAACAGACTCAGCCCTTAGCCTGATAAAGGAACCAAGAATCTAAACCCTCCATCTGAGCAAATCATGGGTTTATGACAAAATATGGGGGTCAACAACATTAAAAAAGAAAAGGGAAAAAAGAAGGATGAATTATGGTACAGGTGCTGCATGTTAGAATATTTTCTAGCTATTTAGGCATGTTTACATTTCAGTTAATATTTACTGAGCACCTACTCACCATGGTATTTTGAAGAATATTTACATGAGAAAAAGCAGGCTGCGGAATGGTTTACTGTATGGGCTGAGACATCTGCAAACTACTTTAAACCCCAAAAGCCTAGAAGGAAATCCCATTAAAATGATATGTGGTTGTCTCTGTTCTTGAGACTCAGCTGTATTTTCAAAACAAATAAAGTAGACCGTGCAGCTGGGAACCGGCTAAGTCAAGAGAAACACGGGGCATCCGGCTTCTGCAGGGGCAGAGCAGGAGTTGCAGTTCTGAAAGCAAGGGCAGCGGTCACAGGCAGGCCTCCCACTCCTGCAGGGAGCTCCAGCCCAGAGGATGCTCTCCGTCCACGTGTGTAGACACAGCAGTGACAGCCGAACTTTCTACAGTGCCCATTGGTTTAAGAGCTTCTTTTTCCCTAAAACTCTAGGGAACGCTGGCTCCTTGGTGTTGGGTCTAATTATTTTTCCACCCGGTAGTACCCCAAGACCTCCATCTACTTATCTGGCCTGCGCCCCACCTCCACCATCTCATGAGGCATGATTCCCTTCATCCACTCATTTCTTTTTTTTGTTTTAATTGAAACACCATCAGTTACAATGTGTCAATTTCTGGTGTACAGCACAATGTCCCAGTCATGTATGTATATACATATATTAATTTTCATATTCTTTTTCATTAAAGGTAATTACCAGATATTGGACATAGTTCCCTGTGCTATACAGCAGAAACTTTTTTTAAAAGCTGTTTTTATATATAGGGGCTAACATTTGTAAATCTCAAACTCCCAAATTTATCCCTTCACACCGCCTTTCCCCGGTAACCATAAGATTGTTTACTATGTCTGCAAGTCTGTTTCTGTTTTGTAGATGAGTTCATAGTGTTTTTTTTTTTTCAGATTCCACATATAAGTGATATAATATGGCATTTTTCTTTCTCTTTCTGGCTTACTTCACTTAGAATGATGATCTCTAGGTCCATCCATGTTGCTGCAAATGGCATTATTTTAGTCTTTTTTATGGCTGAGTAGTATTCCATTGTAGAAATAAACCACAGCTTTTTTTATCCAATCACCTCCATTCATTTCTTTCTCCTGCCTTTTCCTCAGTGAAGCTCCAGAGCCATCCTGGCAGAGCCTCCCTCTTTGGCTTTAACTGGAAGATTCACAGGCATAACCCTTCCAGGTTTTCAATCTCACGTATCTCATTGGATACCTTGGGGTGTACTGGATCATATTCTAACCCCTGTTACCCAGTGTGAGTAGAGGGTTTTAACTCACTTGGAATTACATATCCAGATCTTGTGGCTCCATTTTCTCCAGCATGGGGTTGCTTCAAACTTCTGCGATGTTTGAGTCTAACCAGCAGAAGGACCAGATACTGTGTTGGGAATTACATGATGACCACCCCTGCATCTCTCTTTATAACTTACCTTTTTTTGAAGGCTTTGCTTCTCAGAGACAACTCAAATAGTTCTGTCCATTCTAGCTAAGCACCTTCCCTCCTACCGCCTTTTAAATTCTGAAATTGGAGCTCATGTCAAGAACACCTTTCACAGGTATAGTTATTCATAGAATTCTCTAATTTATAATTTTTTGCACTGAGTTGAATCATTCATCCACTGTAAGGATCAGTGTTTCTCTATTTTTCTTTTTCCCTCCTCACACTGTAAATTCCTGGAAAGCGGGAGCTGTGTTTTCCACTCCCTTCCCAGCCGATGGTTCTCCTAGGGGGTGAGTGACTGACCGGCTGACCTTGAGGAAATAAAATAATTTTCATCCTTCAGGAGCATTTTCATGGCATTTTCTGGAAATAATTACGAGATTAAATTTTCCTGAAAAATTTACGGAAACATCTGTTTTCCAAAATTAAATTGGAACGAGGAATGGCCTAGGGCATCTGTGCCCTGCAGAAAGTCATTTACCATTCCAGAACTCCCGGCCCGGGACTTCCCTTTCTTCCCCTGTTGTTAAATCTACTCCCGGTGGCAGGCAAGCAGGGGACACCACTGCACTTGCCAAAACACCCACCCTTTACAAATGCACAGTCACTTCAGAGGCAGCAGCTGCTCCGTCTTGGCATTAATACTGACCTCCAGACTCGTCCAACCCACACTTATTCTCAGACTGATAGTTAGAGCACTGCCTCACCGTGTTATTCTTCAAGCCACCCAAAGAGGTGTCCCTGCAGGTGTATCCCTGCCAGTGGGCCGTTCTTTCACCGCTGATGACAGGCGGGAACCCTCTTCCTATTTTCTCTTGTCTCCTGGCCCCTACGCGCACCGTGTCTCTGCTGAATTTGAGCCGTTAAGAAAAGATGAAGGTGGATGGATGAAATCTGTGGGCCTGCTGATGCTAACACTTCACCTCCCCAGTGAAATGGGCTGTGCAGAGAAGACAAAAGGATTCAGAAGTTTGAGAGTCAATTTTCTTCATCGCCCTGGCCCCAGGGCATGGATCCTTCACTGTGACTCAGGTGGGAGGGGGAGGATGGGGGAGGAAACGGCTTCACTTTGCAGAAAGTCATCCGCCTGCCTTTGCTTTCTTATCTCCCACGTCCTCCCCCACCCCGAACCAGGTCTGAGACAAGAGGGAAGGATGCTCCTCCTTTTCCATACATTCTCCCTTATCTACCCTTTAAGCCATATTTTCCTTCTCAGAGTTGTCCTTGGAGTGGCCCTGACCTTCACTTACATCCAGTGTGATCCACACCCCCCGGGCGTGGCCCTTCTCATCAACATTTTAAAGCAACATTGAAGTAGAGCAAGAAGCAGCATTTTCCACTGAGAATTACTTGTATATTGTTTGTCATTGGACCAAATATCATTTTCCATTTCCCTGTGTTGCACATATTGAATATAACGGGAGTTCAGAGAATGAATTGCCCACTTGGTCGACTTTTTCGATTTTGATTTTTAAGACACATTTGACTGTCTTCAAAGCAAATGTTAACCTTTGAAACATGAAACCATGAACTAATAGGCTTGATGACTCTTATCACAGATATTTAAACTTTCTGATTTTAATTATTTCTTATGTGAACTATAACCACAGTGTTGATCACTCTGAAGACATTGCTTTGCAAAAGGAATTGCCCCACAAAATACCACATTTCAGTGGTCTGTAAGAAAGTGGGCAGTTAAAAATTGTCCTGTGTGTAGGTTATAAATTTGATCATGAATGTCAAGTGGTCATTTATCCTGTGTCAAGCACCATCCAGGTCAGGGCTTAGTTACAAAAACCGGAAGCTCCTGCAGCTGATCTAGATAATAAGAAATTAAATGGATTAGTGAGTATTAACAATGGCTCAAAGAATCTTTGCAAATGCAGAAGCAGCAGCTCTAGGTTGAGCTGGAGGTTGGGTTGTGGTTTTAGATCCAGATGGCTGCTGTCAAGGAAGTTTGAGAAATGTAATTCTTCGCCCCCAGCCTGGGCAGGACAGGAAGAAGGCGCATGGGAAGGAAGAGGGAATGAGGGATGGGTGCCGGCCAGGCCTTCCGCTCCGCTGAGCTTGAATCCGAGCTGGCGCCTGGGTGGCGCTACACTTAAGAGTCATGGTCTGCTCTCCTGGGGAGACACTCCAAACACATCACACAAATAGCAATAATGACAGTCACAGTGAGGCTGCAAAGGGCACATACATGATGCTTGAAAGTGACTTAGTAATAAGGGACTTAATCTGAACTGGAGGTGGGGGTGGGGTGCTGGGACGACCCCTCAGGGAAGATGCCTTTCAGCCTTAAAGGTGAAGGCGAGTTTGCCAGGTGAAGCAGGAAGTGGGGTGGGCAAGGAAATTCTGGGCATGAAGCCTGAGGCTCATTGGAAGGAGGGGAGAAGGCCAGTTGGGTGAGTGACCGGTGTCCAGGCTGCAGAGTTGGGTAGCGTCCTAGCACGTAGGGCTTTGAGGTCCCAAGAACGACTGTTTCCCTAAAAGCAATCAGAAGTCACCTTTTGAGAATGAGAATGAGAGCGGATGAGTGTTTTTAAATGATCCCAGGAGAGACCAGTTGGGAGCCTGGTGCCGTAGGTAGAGCAGGTGGAAGGGATGGCTTGGATTAGGGTGGTGGCTGCCGAGATGGAGAGATACAGGCTTGGATGTGTATTTAGGAGACAACCCTTCAGGACTCAGGGAGTGATTGAGTGTTGGGTGTAAGAATGAAAGGAGTGTCAAGAATAAAACATCCTGGGTTCTGGCATTATTAACTGAGTAAGTAGCCAGTGCCTTTGAGCCATCCATGTGGAGCTCTCAAGAAAGCCATGGGATCTAGAGGTCGAGCTCAGAGGAGAGTGTAAGCTTTGGTTACAAATCTGGAGGTGGTCACATCTTGCAGTGGAACATGAGAGGGCTTGAACCCAGCCAACTATGACAGGCAGAAATGGGCTAGAGCAGAGGCAGCCAGTACAAGGCAGAAAAGAGATCAAGTAAAATCAATGAATTTTCAAAAAAGAGGAAACTCTTCATCAGGTTTAGTGGGGAAAACCTTTATTTTTAAAAATTAGACCACTTTTTAAAAAACTGTAGAGATTCGTGTGTCCAATTCTGCCACCAGCTATACCATGCCTAGAAAAGTTCATTTAAAATTGTGAATTTATTTCTGTTCTGTTAACTGGCATGCCATACCATGAGTGATACCTAAATGAGAGACTACACTTTTGAGACCGGAAACCCGGATTATTAACAGAATCTAAGACCTTACACTGATAGAGCACTGATGTATTGTACCTTGATATTTCACGGTGAATTGTGGAGGCAAATGTGCCTATTTCCATTTTATAGTTGAGAAAACTGGGACTGAAAAAAGAGTGAGTGACCTGACAGCCAAACATTTACACCCACTGATAAATTCCTCCGATGGATTGTCAGGTCAGCTGTCTGTCACCTGAGAAGTCCCCAAGGGATGGACAAGAACAGATACAGTAAACAGTGAGACTGGATGCTCTTGTCAGTTTCCTGCAGCCAGTACAGGGGACCTTTTGTGACCTGAAGGGAGGGGAGGTGGTATGAATGACCTTGAGGGAAACACAGAAAAGAAGTGGCTGAAGAATAAACCTACTTAAGTGTTGTGTCCAGGGCCAGCCCTCCTTCATATGCTGCACAAGGCACTGAGGGGTCATGTTTTACTCCTCCTATTGAGTTAATCCCCCGTTTTGTTGTGTAGCTATGGCCTCTGGGGCCAGACATGGTACCAGATGCAACATGGCACTTGCATAGAAAAGAAATGGCAATTTGACATGTATTTTGGCTCAGAATATTTTCTCACATTCAGCAGTGACTCCTGTCACTCTGCCCTTTTTATGCAGAACATGAATCATTTGATAGCCAAGTTAACATTTTCAAAATGGGAACCTAACAAAGAAACTTTTTTTGAATCAAAAAATTACAAAGGAGAGAGAAACTTAGAGACATTATAGACTCATCTGATAGTCAGTGGAATACGGGAAAATGTTAAATTATTCATAAGTTGCTTGATAACTGGTGAATAAATGCATGATGGAATGTTTAGCATTTGGCAAAGCCTTCTAGAGAATCCATTAGACAAACACGTGCATGTTCAATCTCATATTTGCAAGAACTTCTGGAGAAATTTTCTGAAAGATTGCATCACATGTAGCTAAATGCCAGTTAACACTCTGAATGAAAATATTCTAATGCCTGTATTAGTGGGATTTTTGTTGTTTGTTTGTTTGATTTTCTTTGATTATTTAAAATTTTTTACACCTTTATTGTGGTATAATTCCTGCACATTAAAGTATACATATTTTGGATGTAGAATTTGATGAATTTTGATAGATGTATACAGCTATGAAACCACCACCATAATCAAGACAGCTAACATTTCCATCACTCCCCAAGAGGTGCAAATTCTGAACTCCTGATTTATCCTTTCCCACCCTCGTATACCCCCTGCTAACGAAGTTTGTTCTCTATATTTGAGAGTCTGTTTCTGTTTTGCATATAAGTTCATTTGTGTATTTTTTTTAGATTCCACATGTAAGCAGTATCAAGTGATATTTTTCTTTCTCTTTCTGGCTTCACTTAGAATGACAGTCTCCAGGTCCATCCATGTTGTTACAAATGACATTGTTTTATTCTTTTTTATGGCTGAGTAGTATTCCATTGTACACGTACACCACATCTCCTTTATCCAGTCATCTGTCAATGGACGTTTGAGTTGTTTCCATGTCTTAGCTATTGCAAATAGTGCTGCTGTGAGCATTGGGGTGCATATATCTTTTCGAATTATATTTTCCTCTGGATATATGCCCAAGAATGGGATTGCTGGATCATATGGTAGGTTTTATTTTTAGTTCTTTAAGGAACCTCCATACTGTCCTTCATAGTGGCTGCAGCAATTACATTCTGACCCGCAGTGTAGAAGAGGTCCTTTTTCTTATCAGGGCTTTCTGACTTGTAAAAGTGAGATTTTGAGGGAAGTCAGATGATGGCTTCTTGATGGTAAGAGATTAGTATCAAAGATGTGTTTACTGCCCCCAAGCAAATATCTTTGATCCATATTCTCGGATCAGAAATATCTTTTTGCTTTCTTATTTCAGGAATGTGTCCCTAGCTTTTACTGGCCAAACTGACCTCTCAATGATGTTGTGGTCTAGCTAAGGCTTTTCTTGCTAGTTAGGCTTGGAAGATGTTTTAAACAGTTACATTCAATTATATTTGTTGCCTTGAAGCATGTGGAGAAAACCCGCTGGTTTCAGACCACAAAGAGCAAGGGATTTTTTTAAATGTTTGATTGTGGTTAATCAGTTTTCTCTTCTTCCTGGAGATAAACTGCATTTAAAAAAAAAAAAAGATAAATGTTTCAGGGTCCCCTCCCATAAAATTAGAGAGATGTACGAGTCAAACTCAAATTAATGAGTGTTTTTCAGTCTGAGGGAAAATACTTGGAACAGGCAGAGAGTTCATTGTCTGGAACAAGTGGTTAAAGATTTTCAAAGATATCCATAAAAATCTGAATAAGAAGAATGATGAAAAGAAGCTGTTCCATGGAATAAATTTCCTTGAGATTACTTTTCCTCTTTGATACAGTGATAACCTCGGGGCCAATCTCAGGGTTAATCTTAGTTAACAGAATATTCACAGAATGACTATATTATGCAGATTTGTGCCTTAAATTCAATGAGGGATAGTTTTTTGGTTGTCTGAATATGTCCTATTATCACTCATTATTTGGTGCCTTTTTTTTTTTTTTTTTTTTTTTTTGCCCTTTCTACTTCACTCAGTGTATTTTAAGATACAACCTTTGCAGGAAAAGAGAGAGAAAACCATATATATAAACACCCCAAACGGTCTATTGTATCCTGCAGAGGCTCCGAGACCCACAGGAAGGTCAGTCAGGCTGGAATATCCCAGGATGGCTTTGAAGGGGAAGGAGATCAAAATTGAACAGCCTGGAAGATTGGATAGATGTAAAAAAGGATTTGGAAGGGTTTTTAGATAAGAGAGGTTCACCAGGAGTTAAAGATATGGCTGAGATGTTCTCCTTCATGTTTTATTTTTATCTTCTAACTGCTTTTCTTGGAACATAATTCTTTTCACACATTGTTTTTGTTTTGTTATTCTCAGCCCTCTGTTTCCAGGGCTAAGGCTGAATTCTCTTGCTACTAACAGGAGATGTTATTGTGTGAAATCCCAAAGGGTCACTTCGCATATACTTGGTGTTGGTAGCATGTTTTCTTCGGGTTATTTACTGTAGCTTAATTCACCAGCTTCCTCAGTGGACCCGATGTGCACAGAAACTCTCCACAATGCTGTCCTCTGTGACCTTACAGGGCAGTTCCCTTGTTACTGGGAACACAGATGCAATGGCCAGTTGTGGGAAGAGGCATTCCCTATCACCCATCGCACTTGTCACTTTGTGTTTTTGTTTTTCCATGTAGTTGAAGTCACCCTGAATTCTTGCCATTTTTTTTCTGCGTTATTGTCCTTCACGCTGTATAGATCAGATGGGTCTCGGGGTTTAGGCGGGGATGCCTGGGCCATCAAATGGCAGGAGCGTGTGTTTATCTCTAACTAAACCCTCCTCATGCTCCTTTCATTTTCTTATCTGTGTCCCTGCGTCTACCTCCATTCCAAACCTTTTCACAAAATAATGACACATGTACTTTATGAAAAACCAGGAAAACACACATACACAGACACACACACACACTATTTAGGCACCAAATTATCTGGAAAGACTTAGAGTGTGATTCTCCCTCCCTGCAGGTGCTACTGAAAGGCAGGCGTGTGGATGGACGGACACACACACACACACACACACACATACACACACACACACAGCTTCTTGGAGCTCAGGAAACCATGGGAAAAGTAATGAAAATAGGAGTTATGAAGCCTTGTATTTTTTCTTCTGCTTTTGCCAGAGAGCCATAAAGCCTCTTTTGGAAAGTGAGTCTCTTTCCTGGTTTGGAAAATCTTTGTAGTGTAAGTAAACATTATTGTTTATTTATTTTAAGGAGAGGAAACATCCTTGGGTCAACTGAGTTTAGCCTAGTCAATTTTCATCATCCCATTTTTTTTTTTTGCCCCTTCAGATGCTTTTCTGTAAGAAGACTGCATCTACATACATAGAAGGCAGTAATTAAAGAGAAGTGCATGTCAGCCAACTTATCTTGAGAACAATCTTGCTAGATGTTCTCCATCTTTCTTTGATACGTATGTTTAGCACTTTGAGTCAGTCCTGACTCTTGTGCTCTGTGGTTGGGGGGTAAAGAGACCAGCTTCCTGGAGATGCTTCCAGGAAGTCCGCATTGGCTCTGACCCCTGCTCAGGTTCAAAAGGGGAGGAAGACATGTCCCTTCTATGTTAGAAGCTCAGTGTGTGTACTATAGCTTTTACTGTCTGATAAACAGATGGCACTCACAACAATTATTCTCGGCAGAAGTAAGGGTGGTCTTGGTTTTTGCCATCCAAACTAATCTGCTTCCTGCCTCTCAGAGCCCAAGACTGATTGTAAGAAAAATAAGTGTGCTTAAAACCACCACCTATTAGCTGTGTGCAAGATATGTAGAAGCAAAATGTGAGTTCTTAGCTTCTTTTGTGTGAGATGGAAGAATAAAAATGCAGTATTAGACCGTCTGAGTGATTTTTTTAAAGTAAGAATAGAGTCAGAAGTCCAAGGACATCTCAGCCTTCCTTGTCTTCTCTCATCTCTTGGCTCTTTCTCCAGCTGCTTTTGGGGACAGATACTGTCTTCACTGGGAGGCACGTCATGATCCAGGGGTGGGCCCTTCGTGACCAAAGAGCCAGCCTGCAGAAAACAGAGATGATGTCTCTTGATTATGTCTACGGAAAGTTGGCTTTCAGATGTAGTTCTGATAATTCACTGCCAGGGTGATCGGTTTCCTAGGGCAGTTGATCATGAAATTAAAAGTGTTTTACCTGGGTTAATTATATTATTAAATATTATACGCAATTTTAGCTGAGGAAAAGGAGAGCTTTGTCTCGAGGATACTGGGGTGCATTCTGGAGGCCAAAGCCTGCAGCGTGGTGGGAACCAGGGCTGCCCACACTGCCAGGACCTCTCTGTTTCATCTCTGCTTTTGTCAGCACCTCTGCCTCCTCTGGGCCCGATTGTGGAGGACGCTGACGGCCTCCGTTCTTTATATCTTATCATTTCAACCATGGGGAGAGGCCGGCCCTGGCCCGGGCAGCTGTGGCAGGGAGGAGGGAACTCTGAAGGCTGGGGATAGGGTCACAGTATATAGGGTCTTCACTCTGGTGGTAACCAGCTGGGTGTGGGGAGGGACGTGGGTGGTGAGCTGGGCATTCAAAAGAGAGGGCTGAGTGTACCTTAGATGAGTAAATATCAGGTCTCTTGAAGAGAACAAAATTTCACTTTTTATGCCAATGTCATCACCTTAATGGGATCTCTGAGGATCCCTTTTCTGAGACTGTTTGGCGGTGAGCTCAGGGCCATTTACAAAGGGCTGTAAGTAAACACAGAGACCTGGCTGGGCAGTCAGGTGTAGATCAACTTTTCCATAAATGTCCTTGAGCCTCAGTTTCTTTTATAAAATGAGTTAGATGAGAGGGTCTGCAGGGTACTGGCTACCCTCCAAGACTTAAAACTGCTCTTCTGTCCACAGCATCCTTGTCAGAGAATATAATGCATTTACCAGGAGATTTGATGACACATTTTTAAAAAGCTGCTGCCCTATAAGCGTATGATGTGCTTGGCTATTTGATAAGGTTTGATCTTATAGGATAGAGGCATTAAATATTCTTTTCAAAATGGAATGTGAAAAAGATTAGTATTTTCCCCCCAGATCTTTCTCTTGCTTATTGGACTTGTGTATTGCTTTTTTGCTTGATTTTTTTTTTCCACTTTGCATCAGGGAATACAAAACTGAGCCATGCTTAAGCAACTTAGTGTCAATCACTGGAGTCTACATTCCATTTTCCCACAGGCTGAGAAGAAGGTAAATAAATTAGATCCAGCAAGAAGCCTGAATATTAGGATGTGCCCATAATTGTCTTTTTCAGCAGAACTCCATGAAGAGGGCAGGCAAACCCCCAAGGTGGTGCCCAGGTCACGGGGAGTCCTGCTTTATTACAGGGCATCAGCATAATCCATCCCAGGGTCCTTTGTGGGGCAGGGGGTGTCGGCCAGCCCGTCTTCCTGCCACAGCTGTCATCCTTTCATTGACTCTGCTGCTCCCTTTCATGTAATTTTTTATTCCCATAAAAAAGACATGTTAGCCAACAAGCTGACACATAGGCAGGATGACTCTCATTTCTCCTTCTGCCCCGCCCCGTCACTGGGAGTGCCCCTGTGTCTGCAGAAAGGGCACCTGACTCTGAAACACCTGGTGCTTCTTGCTACCACGGGAGACGCGGAAGGCGTGAATTTCCCAGATGGAAATTCATCAACCATCATCATTCTGCCGTGATTTATGAGTCCCTATTATGTTAAGCCAAATAAACATTTTCTTTCAATATTTTAGACCTAATAAAAGATCCAGTGAGCTTCATGTAAAGGATTGTGTTTTAATAAAAGTGGTAATTCAAAACACCTGTTTAACTCGTGGCTCTCAATTCTCATCAAAGCTCTGTTAATCCTTTGCTTGGGACATCCTGATTTTTTTCCTTTTGCCTTTGCTTTAAAAAAAAAAAAAAGACCACATACCCATTTAACTGAAATTTGATTCTTCTTAGTAAAACTGCCAGTTTTAATTAAGTTTGAAAATTGGAATACGGCTGGTAGTTGGATGGCAGTCAGCATAGTAATTTCTTTCACATGTTCTTCATGTTCTGCTGGAGGGACTGTGAATTTGTGCAGAGGAAGACATTACATGACAAATTTTTCCCACTTCTATGAGTTAAACAGAACTCTTTCGTTGGTGTTCATAAAAAATCCTTTTAAGCACATTGAAGTAAGAGATCACTACAAAAGATGTTCAGTTTTAAGCTCTGGCTACTTCTTTTTATTAGCTATAGCAAATAAGCAATTTTAATTAGGAAGATTAGAGGCATTTTGGGTTGTGAAAAATTGTGCTAATTTTAAAGAGATTTTAGATACGGTATCCTTCTGTGATGGTGCAGGACCCTCTGTCTGTGCTTTTACCAGTTTGTGTTCTTGGGTACATTATCCACTTTTTTCCTGGCTCATTTCTAAGTCTATTTGGGCCTAATAAAAGTTGAGGATGTCCTTACCCCTTGATTCTGACTCTTGAATGGATGAAGTAAGAGAAATACATTTGTTTTGTATCTCTCAATTAATTAAAATGTTATTTCTTTTAAAACTTCCTTTGATTTCTCTTAAGCATTAAAAAGGAAGCCCAGGAGGGCATTTTTGGCAAGCTGAGCTGTATTTTCTCTGAGTAATACCTTTTGGTTTGCATATTTTTCATGGTAAAAATTGACAATGACCTAAATATTCTCCAGGTATTCTTTCCTGGCCTCACTGGATTATCTCTATTTACCTTTTATTGACTAATTGACATACATTCTTTTTTTCCCTCTGATATCTTTGATTTGGTGGGTGTCCTTTTACTGAGGATTCCCCCCGCCCTCTTTCTCTTGGTCATATTTGACCATGAGTAATTGGTTTTCCTCTCAATATAATGGAACTATTTATTTATGTACTTATCTGTTTTTTATTGAGATTGATTTACAGTGTTGTGTCAGTTTCTGGTGGACAGCATAGTGATTCAGTTATATATATATATATATATATATATATATATTCCAGATTCTTTTCCATTACAGCTTATTACAAAATATTGAATACAGTTCCCTGTGCTATACAGTAGGACCTTGTTGTTTATCTATTCCATATATAGTAGTGTGTATTTGTTAATCCCAAATGCCTAATTTATCCCCCGCCTCCCTTTTCCCCTTTGGTAATCATAAGTTTGTTTCCTATGTCTGTTAATCAAACTAATTTGATTTTGCCGCCTCTTGTTGAAGATACGGGCCAGTGTGTCTGGCTCTGGCCTCAAGAATATACCTTCCAGCTTAGCTGCCCTGTTAGTCACAGGACACCCTCAGGGTGGTGTTAACAAAAATACTATTATTTATTTTTAAACAGGTGCCAGAGATCTGTGAAGATGAAAAAATGTGGATAGTCAAGAAAGATTCTTACTCGGGTGTACTCCTTCTGATCTTTAAGAAAAAAACCCGTAATAATGATTCCAAGTCCTCATGAGTTTTTAGACCTTCTCTGAACTTGAAGGTCGCACAGAATTCTTTTAAAACAAAAACCAAAAAATTGTGTCAGATAATTTCTTGTGATTGAATGCAGAAGAACAGTAGAAAAGTCTTTTTTTTTTTTCCTTTTTTCTTCCCTTTAAAAAATGGATTCCTGCTCACTTAGGGAAATGGTAGTATTTTTAAACACTATTTTAAAATGTTTAATTTGAAAAATGTTTAAGTGGGGTCAAGAGAAAGTAGGGAAAAAGAGGGAAGGATGAATATGAGTTATGGTAGAACCTCCCTGCCCCTTCCTTTTGGTTTCATACTTAAGTATATGTAATACTTTTTAAGACATACTTCAAGGATAATTGAAGACAAGATAATTGATTCTTTGAGAGAGGAGGAGAGGAGTTAATTGAGAGAGGTTATAAGCTTAGGTCAGATTAACCAAAGAACATGGCCGTATGTACATAGAAGCCTAATAGGGAGGTATAAAGAGATTATCCAAAGGAAAGGGACAGTGTGGTAGGGACAATGGAGTTCATTTAAACTGATGTGCATTTTAATATCCCTACATCTAATTTTATATCATATGGTGCTTTAAAAGTCAGGACCTAATGATTTTATTTTAATATATTAACTTATTCTTAGCAAGTACAGTCAACCAGAAAGATGAAATCTGCTTCAAAATGCCAGTTATGAAGGGACAAATTGGAAGTTCAATATTTGCAGATACTGACTAGTATATATAAAATAGATAAACAAGTTTATACTGTATAGCACAGGGAACTATATTTGATATTTTATAGTAGCTTATGGTAAAAAAGAATATGAAAATGAATGCATTCATGTATGACTGAAGCATTGTGCTGCACACGAGAAATTGACACAACACTGTAAACTGACTATACTTCCAATTTTAAAAAAGTGAAAAAAAAATGCAGGTTATTACCCAAAATGCAGCCCTCCTGGAGCCCCATGGAGGATCATTAGTGCAAATTCCATGGTAGGTTTTGTTCCCCAGGGACTGTTCAGGGAACGGGGTGACGAAATAAGGCAGCCAAATCTCGGAGCTCTAGATCTCCAAAGGGCAGATTTTCCAGAGACGATGTTTGCTTGTGGATCCATCACAGAACTGCCTTCACACTTATTTTCAGATTATCCATTCAAATCATCCTGTGAATCAGAAATGCCTGTTTCAAAGTGGAATGTGAGACCCTTCCAGTAAAGAAGCACCACACATCCTGAGACTCAGCGTACATCGAGGCTTAGAGTGGATGGAGCCTGGTTTGCAATTAGTTTGGTGCTGGTGGCCTGAGTTCTGTTCTTGTCTCAGCCACGTGGCGACCATGACCCTGCAGCCTGGGTGCTTCATGCGCCTTGCCTTGCTCTTTGTTGCTTCGCTGAGCACCACCTGGATGGTTCCATCCAACCATGGAGCCTGACTTGACAAAGAAAAAAGACCAGGCGCCCCATGTGCACTAGGGCATGAGAAAGGCTGGCTTTCTTGGGGACGGTGAATCTATGAATAGAGTCCTTACGGGCTAAATTCTGCCAAGAGTGTCGTTCTGACGGGGCAGGTTTTTCCAGCCCACAGCATGTGTGGCTGAGCTCTGGATTCTGGTTTTGACACTAGAAGTAATTAGTTTGTGGTGCTTTAGAAATGAGTCAGTTCTTTGGTTTTAATTTCCTCATTTTTTTGGTCATCTGTAAGACCTTTTGGTTCTGAAATTCGGAAATCTCTATTTGTGGATTTTTATGGATGCAAATGACAGGTTAGAATGTAACAGTTTAAAAAGAGCTGTCTGGACAAAGTGCTCAGTGCCAGAGGGACAACCCCCAGTTTCAAACTATGGGGCTATTTTCCATCTTCTGTGGGTGGAGAGATGGACTGATGGCCTTTCATTCTGAACCTTGAACTTCTTCCACATTTGCTCTTTCTCATCTCCCCATCTATGTGTGCTTTGCCCCCACCTTTAAAATGTCCTGCAGTGGTTAGTTATTGCTGTCCAATAAATCACCCCAAAACCTAGTGACTTAAAAACAACAGTTCCTTATTTGCTCATTCTGCAGTTTGGGCTAGCCTCTGCTGGGTGGTGTTTCTGGTCTTCTGTGGCTGCAGTCCCCTAGGGAACTGCTGGCTGGCCCTTGGTGGCCCCTCTCAAATGCCTAGCGCTCAGCTGAGGCTGTCACATGAGACACATCCCAGAAGGACAAGCCCAGGGCACAGAATGCTGTCAGGCTTGTGCGTACGGTCCCATCTCCTCTGCCAATAATGTTCCTCTGGCCAAAAGAAACCTCATGCATGGCCAAGACCAGAGTCACTGAGGGATGGGGTCAGGATGCTCTAAGGATCCTTACCTAAGATTGTGGATACAGGAGATGGGATTCACTGAGGACCATTAAAATGCAGTCTCCCACATCTTTATCCCCTGAACTTGTATTTTCCCAGTCTGTACTTCAAATTTGAAGTACACATCTGTATTCCCTGTCCTGGATTGTAAGCGTCCACAGAGTAACACTAGTTTTTGCCCCACAGCTCAGCGCTCTGTCATGAAATGGGGAGGGAGCATAATGAATTCTTGGCAATGGTAGAGATAGGCATCTGTGTGCCCCGAGTGTGGCCAGGTGGGAACATTGCCTGTTCCTTCTGGTTCTTCTATCTCTAAATATTGCTTTTCAGACTCCTTTGCTGAGTCCTCTTCCTGAGGATTCTGGCCATTTTCTTTTCTTTCCCTCTAATAGGATTTTCCTTGCAACAGTATCAGTTTCTGTAACTACAGCTCCTCCTCAGTCTTTTATTAATATCTCTTTGGAGGTGACCTCTAAATTCTTTTGGCCGCTGAACCACATTTGTAGCTGCATGTTAGACCTCTCCACTTGAATGATCTGTGCACACCCAAAATAATACATCTTCTATGTACCCGAAATCTACTTCTCTTTCTACATTTCCTATTTTCAGCAATGGCTTCACTGTTCTAGTCTCAAAGGCTCCAAACCTCTTAAGCATTCTTAGCCCCTCCCTTCCTCCCCTCCTGGGTCCTAGCCACCACATCCTGTGCCCCAGCTTGTGGCCTCAAGCCCGCAGGGTGATGATCTCCGGACCCCAGACTTCATCCTTGCTCCAAATTCCATCCCACACTTTAAGGAGCTGAATCCTTAGAGGGTCCTTGTCTTAAAACCCCCTGGCTCAGAACCTTCCATGACTCCTCACTGCCCACAGAACAGAAACCAGCCTTCTCAGCCTAGCATTTTAAGTCCTGTCAGTTGGTCCCTTGAAGTCCTCTACGTCATCCCCCAAGCTGGGGGTGCATTGTCTCGTTCCAAACCCAAGTCCCTTCCCTCCTCCAGGCTCCAGTATCTTTTCAAACTCCATGAATAACAGCCTCTTCCTGCTCGACGCTGTTACAGCATTTTGTACTGATCGCACTTATTAAAAAATTTTTGATAGACTTTATATTTTGGAGATGTTTTAGGTTCAGAGCAAAACTGAGGGAAAAGTATGGAGAGTTCGCACACACCCCTCCTCCCCGACCACCATCGACATCCTGCACCAGGCAGTAGATGTGTAAGTCGATGAAATGGTCAACACTGGCACCTCGTTACCAGCCAGAGTCCATAGTTTACAGTAGGGTTCACTCTGTGTCATACATTGTATTGGTTTTGACAAATGTACAATGACATGTATCCACCATCAGAGTATCACCCAGAGTATTTTCACTGCCCTGAAGCCCCCTCCCCTGGGCTCTACCTCTTTCTGCATCTCTCCCCACACAGCTGCTGCCACTTTTCCCTCATATATGTCGCTTCCTGTGACTTGGTTTTGAACCCCCCATCTTACTCTCCCTTTACTCCATTGATCTCTAATAAAAGATACGGATACCTAGATTACATCTTTAAAATCTCACTTCAAAAGCAGTAGTTATCACCTGTGAAAGGTCTGGATTTTACACAAATTGGAATTTTTTTTTGTTGGTGGGGGGAATTGGGGATGGACATACCACCAGGTTTAGAGGCTGCTTTTGGGAAAGAACCGTGAACCTTGGCGGGGAGACATTCTTCAGCTTAATCCATGTCAACAAGTGTTTGGTGAAATTAGAGGCCATCATCACTTCATGTAATAGTTGGATGTGCTCCTTCCTAAACGGTTTCTCCAGAGATAAAAAAAAAAAAAATCTGTGTTTCCTAAAAAACTTTGCAGTCAGTTAAGTGGAGAAGCAGAGAATTGGGCTGTGGCAAAGAACTCTTCAGTGCATCCTTCTTTAAAGCAATCTTCTTTTATAATGTGGAATAAGCACCTCTTAATTAGTTTGCTAAATTCGGAGTTTTTAAAGATGCTCTTTAATTGTAATTAAACAGCGAGTCAGTACCGAGCAGGTTAGCAGTAATGTCTGCAGAGCATGATACGGTTGCAGAGAGCCAACAAAAACGTGTACAGCGCTCTAACATCGAACAGCCTTGTCAGCAAGTGTCTAAATGCTCTGCACACCTGCAACCACTAAGGAAATGAAGGCGCGCAGAGAACGGGAGGTACTACGGGAAAGGAAAGTGATACAGCAGAGAAAGACATCACAGTTTCTCAGAACAAAACGTGTGATGTACCGTTGTCTGACGTTTGCTAATGGTCACGAAGGGAAACAGGCAGCGAGCACTGCTTCTGGAACGTGGTCCTGTTTTGGTCAAGCCTCCTTCCCCCATCCTCTTGGGCTGAGTTCCTTGGTCTGGGCTGTAATTTGTGGTGAGACATTTTCCAGGCGCTTGAGCTTGCCTCTGACTCAGCTGCAGTGTCTCTGCTCTGCGGAACGTCAGCTGTAGTTTCTCACTTAAGTCTCAGGCTTGTCAGGTCCCTAAGCCAAATAACCATTTTTTTCTTTCACTTTTATTGAGATATAACTGACATACAGCACTGTATAAGTTTAAGGTGTACCACATAATGATCTGACTTACGTACATCATGAGTGATGATCACAGGAAGTGTGGTGAACATCTGTTATCTCATAGACACGAAATTAAAGAAATAGAAAAAAAATTTTTTTTCTTGTAATGAGAACTCTTAGGATTTACTCTCCTGACAACTTTCATATATCACATACACCCGTGTTAATTATATTTATCATGTGTACATTACAGCCCTAGTACTTACTTATCTGAATAATCACATTTTGATTTCACCCCATTTTGTTTTAAATGCAAGTCAGTTAAGATTTACTAAGGGTCTCCTCTGGAGCAGCACCCCGGGGATACTGATGACAATGACAGCAAGGCACACTGTCTGGGTGCCAGGCAGTGTTGTAGACTCCGTGGGCCCTCCCAGCAACCCCCAGGCACATGGGCTCAAAATCCGTGCTCTGAACCCTGCATCTGAGATGCCTTACACTGTTTGCCTACGTGTGGAACTTTCACTTCCTATGCCTGCTTGCCCTCACGCTGGGGTGAAGATCTGAGGAAACAAAACAACCCGAAAATGCTCAGTATTTGTTGTCTTGCTTCGTTGGTTATCTCTTTTATGAAATGTTTTTAGAGCATAAAATTATGAACAGCTTTTGGGTGTGGCATCAAGGAATGACAGTCCAGTAGAGAAGGGATCAGGACCACCCAGGAGGGGAAATTTCCCCCTCTGCCCTTACAAGTTCTTGTGGCTGCGCTCATAATAGAGTTGACACAAGACAGATTCACAGGAGAAACAAACATTTTAATTCACATGCATGGAGGAATGGGACCTAGGAAGTGGCCAAGCCAGGCAGCCTTTATACATCTCAGACAAGAAATTATAAATATGTGAGGAATTCACGAGACAAAGAAATTTAGGTTTGGGGTATTCGACTCGTAAAGAATCTAAACAGATTTTTGGCTTGAGGTCGTCAGTTAGGGAAGTCACCAGGTTTGTTTCCATCGGCTTCTCTGCCCGAATTCCCAGTCTTTGGTGATAAGGGTGTCTTACTTCCAGATACAGAGAGGGCACCTTTCATGAGAAATTAACTTCTTGCTTTCAGGGGGACATAAGGGAAAGTTGGAGTGTCCCTCTTGGGTTGACTGTCTTCTTGAGTAGCTTTAATTCAAAATAATCACTATGCCATTGAGACACATTGGGGGGTGGTCTACCCTGGGCCCCAGCAGCGCCCCTTCCCTCTTGGGCTTCTTGCCCCCATGCCTGCCCCCACCCCCACCTGGCCCTTTCCCCCTGCACCCTTTCCTCCAGGCCTCGAGGGCTGCCCAGAAGCCGCAGCCTAGGCTGAGTGATGACTGTCACAGTGTATTTTCCCTGTCTTCCCAGCAGATGAGGCAAACCTGGGATTTTTTTTTTTTTTTTTCCATGAGGAATTTTCACTGTGGGTGACTGGGGAAAATAAGAGCAGGAAATTGCGTAAATGTAAAGAAAGTAGACAAGTGTACTTTCTTTTTTGGTTTGTTTTAAATTTTTAAAAAATTGAAACAAGTATACTTTCTATCGAGCTTTTGTGTTTGTTTTATCTAGTTGCCATCTGTCCCTTAAGCAGTTTTTCTCTTGTTACTTTAATTGGACAGGTGGGCTTTTGTTTTGGTTTTTGTTTTCTTTTAAAAATTTATGTCCTTTTTATTTGTTTATGTGTATATAAGACAAGAGGCAGTTGAGTGCCCTGGCTGAGAGCCTGGGTTATGGAGTTTGACCGACCAGGTAAACAGAATCAGACCACACCATGTAGAGGTGATTCTGACCTTGAGTCAGTTACTTAACTGCTCTCAGCCTCAGTTTCCTTACCTGAGGGGGGTTGAGGAGAGTAACAGTCCTGTTCATTTCACAGGGTTGTTAAAATGATTACATGAGAAAGACTGTGAAGCAATTTGCAGATCCCTGACATATCATAGTAAGCCCTAAATAAGTGTGAACCTTGGGGTTGTGTCGTTACAGTTAATTTTTACAAATGATGACTACTGAGGATGAAAAGGTGCTGCACTGTCAGAATGGCCATCATTCAAAAATCCACAAATGACAGATGCTGGAGAGGCTGTGGAGAAAGGGGAACCCTCCTACACTGCTGGTGGGAATGCAGTTTGGTGCAGCCACTGTGGAAAACAGCATGGAGGTTCCTCAAAAGTCTAGGAATAGATTAACCATATGACCCAGGAATCCCACTCCTGGGCATACATCCAGAAGGAACCCTACTTCAGGATGACACCTGCACCCCAATGTTCATAGCAGCACTATTTACAATAGCCAAGACATGGAGACAGCCTAAATGTCCATCAGTGGGTGAATGGATAAAGAAGATGTGGTATATTTATACAATGGAATACTACTCAGCCATAAAAACCGACAACATAATGCCATTTGCAGCAACATGGATGTTCCTGGAGAATGTCATTCTAAGTGAAGTAAGCCAGAAAGAGAAAGAAAAATACCATATGAGATTGCTCATGTGTGGAATCTAAAAACAAAAACAAAAACAAAAAACCCACAAACAGCATAAATACAAAACAGAAATAGACTCATAGACATAGAATACAAACTTGTGGTTGCCAAGGGGGCGGAGGGTGGGAAGGGATAGACTGGGATTTCAAAATTTTAGGACAGATAAACAAGATGATACTGTATAGCACAGGGAAATATACACAAGATCTTATGGTAGCTCATGGAGAAAAAAATGTGACAATGAATATATATATGTTCATGTATAACTGAAAAATTGTGCTCTACACTGGAATTTGATACAATGTTGTAAAATGATTATAAATCAATAAAAAATGTTTAAAAAAAAAAAGAAAGAAAGAAAAGGTGCTGCACAAACAGAAAACCAAATAGGTTAAAAGGAAAAGAAAACAAAAATGAAAAACCCAACTACTTTCCAAAAGTAAGGCTTTTGTTTTTTTCCCTCTTGACTGTGGATTATACAATTTGATGATGTAACAGAATCAAGAATATTTCATGCCCAATCCCCTTGTCTTTTTTCCCATAGTTTTAATTTTTAAAAGATAAGCTTTCAGGATTCATTCTTGCACTCAACACTGAACCAGGCACTGAGCCTGGTGCCCGGGATGTAAGTAGATGTCTTAGCACCAAGGGACATGCTTCTTGCTCATGGGATAGAACAGATGGTCCTGTTTATCCCAATGGGGCGTGAGAGAAATATTCCAGTTAATACTGTACACAGTGCAGGTGTCGGGTGAGAGCCACACACTGAGGCAAGACCAGGTTAACTTCAGTAAGCAGGGTGCAGATGACTGGGGAGAGAAACAGCGATGGATGATCTGTACTAAAAACACAATTTTAATGGTCTTTTTTTAACTTTTTATTTTGAAATAATTTCAGACATGTAAAAGTGTTGCAAAAAATCGTACAACAAACCCTGCAGACCCTTTATCCAGATGTTATTGTCATACATTAGCAAGAGTACAGTTAATGAAGATCAGAGCATTAACACCGGTGTGATATTATTATGAAAGTGATGGATCTTATTCACATTTCCCCACATGTCCCACTTTGGTTTCCTTTCTGGTCCAGGATCACATGTTGTGTCTGGTTGTCTTGTCTTCTTAGCCTCCTTCCATCTGGACCAGTTTCTCTGGCTTTATATGACTTTCTGGATCTTTATATTTTTGGTGAAGAACACTGACCCATTGTTTTAGAGAATGGCTCTCAATTAGGGTGTTTTTCCTAATGACTGGGTTCAGATTATGTGTTTTTCATTAGAACACCAGGTCATCGATGCCATGTCCGTCACAGTGCCACATCAGCGGACACGTGGTGGTGATTTATCTCATTACTGATGATGTTAACTTTGATCTGTTGATTATGGTGGTATTGCTCCTCCACTGTACAGTTACTGTTTTCTCCATTGTTCTTAATATTTTATGGGAAGATACTTGGAGACTATGTAAATATCCTGTTTCTCACCATACTTTTGCTCATTCACTTTAGCATCCATTGATGATTCTTTCCTTAAACAATTATTACTGTAGTATTTGCCAATCGGTGATTTTTAAAAACAAATTTCCATCATTCCATTTACATTTATTAGTTGGAACTGTATAAGAAATCACTTCCTCTTCTCTTCTGTCTGTGTATCTATCTTAGCACAAAGTCATAGGTCCTTATTCTATGGGTTACAATCTATTATTGTCATTATTTACATAAAGGTTATTTAAAGATAGTCAGGAGTGGGATTTGCAATACCGCCGGCACGTGCACATCACTTGGTGTGCGGAGTGCGCCGTGGTCTTACTGTGCTGCTTTCCTGGCAGCCTGTACGACTTGGCTCCTGACCTGTGAGAAGTTGTCATCTTATTTCCTGCCAACCTGTCCCACCCGTTTCCATCTCACCATTCATTAGTGTTGACTCTTATAAAAAAGAGTGAGAGAACGGATGTGTCAAACTTGGCCTGACTCTGCTGGCTCAGTTGGGATGGATGGCAGAGGGAAGTGAGCGGACTCAGAACTCAGGTACGTCACCGTCATTGGCAGGTGATGACTCAGACCTCAAATTGGCACATCCTGTCTGAGTTTTAGTGCATGTTGTAGTTCCTGAAGCGAAGATTTGTAGAACATGAGTTTTTTTGTTAGTTGTGTTTGAGTTTTTTTATTTTTTGCTCTCCTTTCTGGCTCATGCTTATGTTTTGCTGATAATGATACACTTGCCAATGTCTAAAAACAGAACACTAGGGTCATTGGTGTGAAGTGAACAAACATAGCAGTTCTAGAAGCTGCTGGCTTGGTAGACTTACATTTTTACAAAGTAAAGCAGTTTGCATTGTCAGAACTCCATTTCATGTGTTTTCCCAGTTATGTTTTTTACAGTCATTTAGTAATTCTGTATTTTAATATCTAAGTAGCAATATGTAACATTCTGAATGGGTACAAAGTAGAGCACTTGGAACAATCTTTGTAACATCACAGAATACAATGAACACTGCCAGGACTCAGTTTTAGTGTTCTGTGTCAGAGGGTTAGAGGAGAGAGTAGAAGCTACATGATTGAACTGTTACTGTGCTCATCAGGGGCACTGTAAGTCATTATTGAAACTGGCAATTGGATGGAGGAAATGGTATGGTATCATTAACAGCTGATCAAACAATAAGGCAGTCTGTCCTCCAAACTCTATTCATGCAGTGGCCTCTGGTTGGAAACCCACCCTAGTGGGCAAGCAGGTTAGTCAGGCAGAACCTTGTTACCAAGCACAGAGCATCATGTATGCAGTCCAGTCAACTGAAAGTTCAGGCTTCTGGGGACAACACCTGTCTTAGTCCATTTGGGCTGCTGTATCAAAATACCATGTACAGAATGGCTTAAAAATGGCTGGAATTTACTTTTCACAGTTCTGGAAGCTGGAAATCCAAGATCAAGGCACCACTGTGGTCTTGTTTGGGTGAAGGCCCTCTTCCTGGTTCAGAGCTGGCATCTCTTCTCTGCGTCCTCCCTTGGCGGAAGCCCCTACAGGGATCTCTGTGGGGTCTCTTACAAGGGCACCAATCCCATTCATGGGGGCTCCACCCTCATGACTTATGCTCCTCCCAAAGGCCTCACCTTGGATCTCATCATATTTAGGGGTTAAGATTTCAAAATATGCATTTTGGGGAGACACACAAAAAAGTAATACTTTACATAGGAAGTGTATTCCCTCACTAGAGTATGTTTAAACAAGACAGGAGAAATTAGTGAGATTCGTTAACAAATCAACAGATTAGGGAAATGATACTTTTCTAAAGCTTTGGTGAGGTTAGGCCTGTCGCCTCAGTGAAAATGGGAAACCACCTGAAATTTCACATTTGGCTGTGTTATTATTTGTATTTTAAATTTATCTTCAGTATTGTCTACATATTATCTTAAAGTCACTCTCGCTTTTTGAAATATAATAATAGAATTTTTTTTTAATTGACAGCCTAGTTTATAGTTAACTTGGTTGATACATTGCTTTCCTTGACATAAAAATGGTCATTCCCCCTCTAGCTTCTGTGCCACTTGGAATATTTGTTTCCTGGTCTTAGAGTAATGCATTGTCTAGTGAGCTCTTTATGAATCCACATTTTTAAAGAATGCAAGGAAGTAACATTTAACTGCGTGTAAGTAAAGGGCTAAGTAAAGCATACATATAATAGCTGGCTTCTTTTTCTTTTTCCTTCCCCCTCTCCCCCAGGCTTTCAATGGTGTTTATTTAGAGATGGTGAGATTAAAGGAGTTTATGTATTAAAACAATACATTCTTAAGCACTATTGAACTAAGTCTGATAAATGTTCTGTTCTGACAACAAATTATGTGGGAGTGAGAGAGTAACTTATTTTTGGTTTTTTTTTTTTTTAGGGTGAGGAATTACTGTTTCCTTCATGTACAGTAACACTTCAGAGCACTTAGGGTACCATTTTTCCTGTGATTTTTAGGCCTTTAGATGATGACAGAGGTTCATCTATTATCATGATGATTTAAAAAAGAGGTGTGAACATTCTTTGTAAATTTGAAATGCTGTGCAAATATGCCAAAACAAACATTATCTTCCTCAAGGTTGGCCGAGCTGGTTGAATGAGATAGTGTATGGAGAAGAATTAATTTATTTTATGGCAGTAAAATAATCTTTCCGTAAGTCATCTTGCATTCTTTCACTCCAAACGTTGAGAACTTGGTAAATAAGAATTTCATCATTGGTTAAATTGTAGCTTTTGCTCTTCTGAGGGATCGAGCTGAATGTCACCATTTTTCTTTGTTAGATAAAATAGTAAAGTCCATTTTAAGTTTCTAAGTGAAATTTGTTCAGCACCTGTTTCTTGTAGTTGGTCTCTAGGGTGGACAGGAATGTACAAAGATAAAGAAATTCTAGTTCCCATTCTTAACATGCTTATCATCTATTAGGGGGAACAATGACTTTAGGTCAACTTTTCATATTATGAGAAGTTTTGTTTCATTCAGCTGTCACACCAAATGCCTATAGTCTCATAGTTTCTTTAGTTTGTCTTCAGATAAGGTTCATCTGGGCCCTTGAATAATTGCAATCCCTAAGTGGGAGGATTCTTACATTCAACTATAAAAGGCCTTGCTCATAGTTAGCAGACTTTGTCACATATCATAGCAAAGTTTTAAGTGGCTTTCCTTCTCTTTCTTCACATATTTGATTTTGGTTTAACAAATGCAGGTTTATTTCAAATATTTCTTAGATCTCACACCCTTGATGGGCAGAAAAAGAAAATGCAACAATTTTTGGCCGCCTTCCTGTTTGCAGTCTACCACAGAGAGTTTGGTTTTGGTTTTGGTTTTGATCCTGAATCAGTACCAGTGAGCAATGGTTAAAGCTCTCACTCTTCACTCTCAAAGGTATAAGTGGTTCCTGCGTGTGATCATGGAACATTTCTGTGGCCTCAGTGGCTTGCTTGTGGCCAAAAATGTCCTTTCTTGCTACTGAAGGACATAGTAAATTCAGGTCCTTTGGCCTCTCCTGAGATGCATGTGATGACATGTGACAAAAGGGAGGAAAAGGAGAGCATGAGAAAAAGTAATTATTAACAATGAAATAATAAAATTATGGTTTTCCTATGCTAGGATTGAAAAAATGTTCATAATTTGCATGGAATTTCACACAGCATTCCCTTGATTTTACCTTAAATATGTTCAGAGGTAGAAAAAACGAATTACTAGGAATGAACTTGTTTGGAGCTGACGGCACATCAGCCTGGAGTTATCGAAATCACATTGTTCTCTTATAAATGTACTTTCTAACTGAGAGGTGACTGATAAACTTCGTTTGGCTCTTTAAATCATGTTTTCCAAAGGCAATCATGCTTCAGACTCTGAACTTCTAGCCTTTAAGATCAAGGAGGATAATATATCTGAATGCAGAAGTCGACTCCTGAAGTGAAGGTAGAAAAAGACATTCCTGAGGAAATATTTAGGAACTGCACCAAAATACATCATGGAAGAACCATTTTGGGCAGCCCTGAGTCCTCTATGGTCCCTGGGAATATATTTGTAATCCTGGCGCAGGGACTGGGTTAAATGCCCACCGTGGTCTGCTCTGTGTCCTCATGAACACTGTTATCCTCAAATGATTGAGAAGAAAGATGATTGAAATACAAGAAGGAAAGAAACATTTTGATCTTTTGTAACAGCAAAGATTACCTTTTAGAAATTTCTCTGTCTGGCCTTTTAGAAATTTCCATATTTAAAATCCAGTGAGAAGTGTCTGGATTAAATCTGGTGTGTCACAGCCTTAATTCATGCTCCTAGCATATGAGAATGAGAAACTCATGTCAGTTGATCTAATTAGGAACTAAGCTTCTCCGTCATCTAATCCTCTGGGGAGGCTTGCCAACTATTTTTATAGTTAGTAGAATACATAGAATATAGTGGGAGGAGGTGGGAAAAGGGGAGATTCACTGATGTAAAACCCAGGAGATGGCAAGTTCTCTTTTTCTTAAAATAATGAAAACAAACAGCATTTTTTTTGTTGATAGTCTGTGAATTAGGAGTATTTGTGGATGGGAGATATATATTAATTGGTGTGACTTTTTTTGAAAAGAAATCATGACATGGTGACTTTTTTTTATGCAGGTTAAAAAAGAAGTGTTTGTTATTTTTATTATTTGTAACATACTTCAGGGGAGTATATATGCATCTAAGTAAAGGGTTAAAAAAGATCCTGTTTTCAGTCATGAATTAGAAATTAGCTGAGCTAATAATTCTTGAAACCTACCCTGGTACTTTACAGCAAAATAGAAAATAAGCTCATATCTCTGCAAAAAAAAAAAAAAAAAAAAAAGATTCTCTGCAGTTCAGTGTGATGGAAGTGGAGGTATTCTAAAAACCTCAGCTGAAATCTAAGTTGTGCTTATCTTCAAATTTCAGAAACGTTTTTAGTGACAAAAGAAAATTATATAAGAAGTGGAGTTTGGTATGTCTTAGAAACAATATCCTCTTGTTCTGAATAAAATAGCTTTGGACTATTGTTTGCTAAACAATTATTTCTTTTTTGGGCAAAACTTGCGTTGCCTGTTGGCTTTCATTTTTTAGAAAAAATACATTTACACATGCTTGAAATAGTCTTTTAGGTTAAGAATGTAACTCACTAGGAAAACATGACTAATTCAGTACATCGGCTACAGCAGCTCAGAGGCAAGTTACTCTAAAGTTTTTGAACAAAATATATTTCAGAAATGGGGGAGGGGAGGAGAAATTAACCTAGGAGATTGTGATTTAGATACCAAAACTGCTGTTGATCCCTTGCAATCATTGGATATAATTTTTTTTCTTTAATGGAGGCACTGAGGATTGAACCCAGTGCATGCTAGGCATGCACTCGACCACTGAGCTATACCCTCTCCACTGGATGTAAATTTATATTCCCAACTTTCAAAAGTTTTTGCAAACACCTAGCATGTAACCTCCCACCTGTGACTCCAGGGCACATCCTTGCACAGACCCACAAATGGGTGCTCAGCTGGACCCTTGCTTCCTTGTAAAATACAGGACCACTCTGGTGGCTGTAATGCCATCGCTTTCCAAGGGGCACCCTCTTGAGGACTGTGGGGTCCAATGTCAAAAGTGGGTATGTGAGGTTGATGAGAGCACAAGACTTAGCAGAGAGGAGTCCACTTCTTTTTTCATGATCTAAGGGAGGTCATTTACCCTCTCTGCTGAGTTGCTTAACTTTCTCATCTGTTTAGTGGGAATAATCCTACATCATTGTTATGAGGCAAAAAACAGGTGTATGTAAACTTTTGGGGGAGACAGTCTTTAAAATGAGCTGTGGCTGAGTCTAAGTGGATGCTGTGTTGTATGCCTGCCTCTGGCAGCACGAATAAATCAGAATTAAAATTTCTTTCTCAGTCGTGCTTACTGAATGCTCAGAGCACACAGAGGGCCTACTGCGTCCAAGAGTGGGGGTGAGGGGAAGCAAAGGAGGAGAGGAGTCTGTCAAAAATATCTGGGGACTTTTTATTCTCCAAACACAGCCTAATTCCTGTCCCGGCCAAAGGGCTAGTAGGTGAGTTAAGATTTGTGTATCTTTTGAAAAATCACCCGTAAAACAGTGGACTCCAAATATTTTTTATCACATTTCTTGGATGAAATTTAAACATCCTAACATGTATACTTATTAATATGTTATATTTGTATGGAAATATTAATGTGTACATGTTACAGCATGTCTAAAACTAAAAATGGTAAGATTAAATATTTTAAAATAATTTTTAACACGATAACAAGTCTTTTGCTCTCATTAATAATGGTTAAATTTTTTAGGGAGAGCAGTATATTTTGTGTATTTGAAAAAAATTTGTTTTAATATTGAGTTTTTTAAAGCTACCTCTAAGGTTCTATGTATTTTAATTCTTGATTTTAAAGGCTGTTGCTTAATGGCAGAAAATCATACTCACAAAGATGTATAAATATATATAGAAGAACTGTATCCCTGTCTCAGCCCATCCTACCAGTTTTATTTGACTTGACAAAAGCTTTTAGTTGACTTTCAGATGTTACATTTTAATTTCCCTGAAACCTTCTAAATTTACTGGAAGGTACTGTGATTTTTAAAGTTCTTAACAAATGGGTTCAAAACCCAGTAACAAACAAGCTTTGAAACCCTTTGGCAAGATTTCTAATAGGCTAGAATATTCTATTTCCAAGTTTTCTAGTGTGCTGATAGAGGAGTTTCCAGATGACACAGTTACATTGTTTTTGGCTACAAGATCACAAAACGGTGGAAACATTCCCCAACATCTGGTGTTTTTTTGTTTTGTTTTGTTTTGTTTTTTTTAAAGAATCTTCTCTTTTGAAAGCTTTGGTTTCTCTGGAAAAGGAGTTATTTTTCTGACTCAGTGTTGAGTCTCACCTTTACTTTGAAAGGAAGCTTAACATGAGTTGATTTTTTTTTTTTTTTTTTTGCTGCCAGGTACCATGCTACTGATACACACCTCTGACCCCTGCAAAAGCCATGATTTGCAACACTTGTCTTTTTGCAAAGGAAAAGAGTGTGACTCATGCCTTAAATTTCACACCTTTTTAAAGCACTCGGGCTCTCCTTCCCTTTCAACCACACAGTAGTTCTTTGAACATATGGGATAATTTAGCAAATACCCACAGAAGCAATATGGTAGGCTCCTCTGCATTTTGAGCTATAATGCAAGTCACCCAGGCTATGTCCTTTGCTCTCATCCTCAAGTCTTCAAATATTGACCAGTATTTTCTATGTCTTTGCCGGTAGTGTTTGCTGACAAAAGAACTCATTTGGGTTTGGTACCATGTTGGTTTTCATGTACTTTTGGCCTTTTTTTTTTTTTTTTTTTTAACCTTGGTAGGAATAATGAGTGGTATGTGCTTTTTAGTCTTTGGCTTTTGAAGGAACCTAGAAAGAAACTTATGTACATTAATTGTAGAATCAGTAACATTTTGTGGAGTGCTAAATTTGGTAGTTTACTATTACATGATGTCAGACATCATTGAAAAAACCATGGCCATTTGTCTTCGGTTGAGTGCTTAGATTTTAAATGACTCGCCCATTTTGATAGCTTTACTATCATTGCCTTATGTCTCAAAACACAATGTACATTTAGGGAAGTACACCGACATCAGTCAACCAAAGTGGATGGGAGCCCACGTTTTAAATAGTCTTCTCAGTAATTTCAGTGGTTTTTGAATGTCTTGTCACATCTGATTAAATCATCAGTTCTTTATTTGACCCCATGATTGGCCAACAGAGAGAGAACGTACTAGAAGCTCGGCCATATTCTTGTTAACTGACACTTATGTTTTTGGTATTTGCTCCAGTTGGTGGTTTCTTTTCAGGTGTGCTCTCCAGCACATGTCTGTTTTTTGAGGGTTGATTTAGCTTGTTAAATCTGGATGGTACATTCTGTAAACCCACTCAGGTGGGCATGTGTAAAATGCAGTCCATTGTGATACACTGGGCGTGGACTGCCTGGGGTTTCCCACTGCCAGCTCCTCCAAGGTGTGGTTTCCTACCATTTCTTCAGGTTATCTCCCCTACAGTGTGACTGTTTGACATATGGGCTACGGAGGCCACATGTCTAACTGGATAATACATTTTACAAACATTGATTTTCTTAGATATAAAATAAATAAAAATAGAAATTCTCCAAACTCCTTGCAGGAAAACATGCACCCCTTGCTGGGAACCTCTCACTTGGGGTTATAGGATATGCCCCTGAGGTAGAAACTTTGAGAAGGCTTTGGTTTTTCCCTTCAGCATTATTAGGAAAATAACCATGAGAGGAACTTCACCTCCACCCCAGATCCCCAAACCTGTTCCTCCAGCTTTTAGTTCCTTCCTGTAAGTTTCCTATACAAATATATGAATGCCTGACATTTCTCAAAAATGTAAATGGAGGCATATTAAAGATATTTGGCTTTTTTTTTTAACTTCATACTGTTTCTTAGAGAATTTTCCATATTAGCACGCACAGATATACGTGATAATTTCCCTTATGTTTACCCCTATGTTTCTAGGCTTATACGCTTTTTTTTTTCATTGAAC
Organism: Camelus bactrianus; assembly: GCF_048773025.1. Lineage (NCBI taxonomy): Eukaryota > Metazoa > Chordata > Mammalia > Artiodactyla > Camelidae > Camelus > Camelus bactrianus. Next base: position 20,997,713 of record NC_133573.1, read on the forward strand.
AATTACTTAGGCAAATTTATTTTTATCTTAGAAATTATTAGTCACGTAGGTTCTTAAATTCACCATGAAAATGATATTATTTAGAATGCATTTTAAACACACCCCCACAAAGTCCACTTACTTTGCTGGTTACATTTCTCAGTGTTCAGGGCATTGGGCTAATACTCTAGTTTCTCAATTTGTCAGTTACATTCTCTGTTGACTTTCTGCCTTGATAGAGAATGTTGCAGCTTCCCTGCACCTTTTCATTTCTCCTCTCATCCCTCCCTTTGGCTAAAATAATACACAGCTTTTGGGTAACTAATAGTATTTACTTTAATGTCTCAGTTTATTTTGAGTACTTTATGAAGTATTGAATTTGGGAATTTAATATCGTGTGATGTTCAGTATCACTAAAAAATTATCGATTTCTTTCAGCCATTCTCTTCCATTTTAGAAGCTTTCCTCCCACACCTGGCAGGTCACTGCTACCCCTTCAGATGTCAGAAGAAGACGTCAGGAAAGGCCCCAAGTTCTGGGTAAATGGAGGGGCAATGCTTGGCCTGCTGGGTTTGTACATGCAGGTGGTTGGCGGCAGGCCAGCCTTTCTCTGGGGGCTTTCCCCCTGAGAGGAGTCCTCCAGTGTCCCCGGAGAGCATGGCCCCAGGCTGCAGGTGTGATTGTACCAGAGCAGGGGGTAAGGGCTGAGCTCCCAGGGGTGGGAGTGGAGATTTCCACCCCTCCTGTGCCCCAGCCGGGCTCTGCTCTTTGCCTGGTGTTCCCAGGACAGCAGGCCCCCTGGGCTCAGTTCTCTAAGGAATTGATGGGGTTGGCAACAGGCAATGCACTTTCTGTTACCTGATCTCCAGGCGCTTGGAAACTGAGAGCGAACTGGCTACGGGCTCTTAGGCGGCTTCTTTCTCGCCTTGCCTGTCAGTTAACAACCCTCTCTCCAGTTTTTAATCTTTTAAAGATTCTTTGAAATTTCTCCTCCTCTGCTGTCTACATGACAGTTTTCTTTGTCTTCATTGTTTTTTCCATCTCAAGCTTCCTTTCTTGTCATTTTAGCAGGGTTTCTGGAAGGGAAGGAGATAAAAATGCACGGTCAATTCATCACTTGAAACGGGAATCCGAGAAAGCTCTATAAACTGCATAATGGTAACCTTCCTCATATTGTTCAGGAAAACAAGCTGCCCCTCCGTTCTGTCGAGGGAAAGGAAAACAGAAGTCCAGCCCTAACTGAATCAGGAATTGGGTACTTCCCTTCTGGAATCTTAATATAGGTCCCAACTGCTGAAGAAATCTTTTTTTTTTTAATTCAAAAATGCTGAACTATACGTGTCCACCCCCTTCTGCATCCTCTCATTGGTCTTATTGATCCTGTGTGAGTGATGGGGATAGGTTTTCTAAATGCAAGGTGGACTCTCATTGATTTTCTAGCAGATGTGGTCCTCTGGGTATGCTGGTGAGACAGCCACCTGTCTTGTATATCAGACTCTTTCCCGTCTTCTCCAAGGCCAGCCAGACCCCATTCCCCAGAGGGCTGTGGGAGTTAGGGCCTCCTGCCAGAATTGCTGACAGCACTGGTTCTTCCAAGGCCCTATGGAAGCCTCCTTTTCACAACCCATTTGGGGGACTGTATACTTTTAGGGTGATATCATTGCAGGATGAATACACAGAAAGCCATCAGGAAGTATTACATTATTTTGGCATGTTAGATATCTGACTATGGAAAGTAAAATACGTTCATTTGAAACTTTCATGATCAGTTTCTTGGGGTTGTGTCATTGCTGCTTCCATCCACCCCCCCACCCCCCGATGAAGGAAATTTGTATACATTCCATCTTCATGGAGTATTTGAGGGTTGTGTTTGGATGTCTTCAATTGCCAGTGTGAGAAACCTAACCTCCACTGGCTTAAAGGGTTGGTTGGTTGGTGAATCTGGGAAGGACGGCAGGGGTGGGCTGGCCTCCAGACCCACTGGGTCATCTCCACCTAGTTCTTGTCTCTCTCACCCGAACTTTCCTGCGTGCCCACCTTGGTGCCCCTCTGGAGACAGGCTGAAGACATAATCACAGGCAGCTGCAGGCGTGCTGTCTCGTTTAGCATCCCTTCCGTGTCTTTATGTCAATTTCAAGGAAGGCCCAAGATCATGCCGTGTCCTTGCTTATATAATATTGGAGCCATGGCTTCTCTTTCTTGCTCTCCTGTACCCATATTAACACCACCCTTCCTGAGGTCATCCGTTACTTCTAGGGATAAAGAGAACCTCCGTGGACAGTGGTTTCATGATTCATTTGTATTTGGGAGACTGTCTCCTGCATGGCAGGCACTGGAGCCCAGGGGTGTCTGAAACCCTGAAATGAACAAAGACATCTAGGCTGAAGGCTGTAGGGAATGGTCGGGCCTGTGCCCAGCTAGAGGGTGCATCCTCGCCACTACTCAGCACCGGGTGAGTGATGCCAGGCAGGATGCCAGATCTTCCCATTTTTCAAAGAAGCCAGAAATCCAAATCTGTATGTAGATTTCCTCCAGTCTGAAAAAAATTGGTACTCAGTGCAAGCATTTTCTAAGTCACTGTCTCGGCCAGACTCTACGTCATTTGTAACCTCTTTATCTTCTCCAGTTCATTTTTTAAAACTGTAAAGTGAGATCAAGAGAGCTGGAGTGATTTGCTCAAGGTTAGGTGGTGATGAAATGGCAGGAGGCTGAGGGCTCTGTCAGAGATCTCCTGAGTCCATGCCTGGGGTCCTTTAGACTGGACCACACTCACAGTGTAAGATCTTGTTTTCATTGGCAAAATTTTTCTTGAATTTTTTAAAGATTTGCATTACCTCTGTAATAGCCTATAAATCTTTGGCCGACTTCAATAGTTTCGTGTCAGATTCTTTGGGAGGTAAATTTTAATGTGACTTCATTCTTTTGAATAATTTTGGCCATGGGCCAGCCAGTGAGGAAAACTCATCAGAAGCCTGTGATTGAGCTTGAAGATACCAGGTTGACAGATGGTCTGCGGTAGAGTGTATGTCTGTGTTACAAAGTAGATTCTAAGCAAGAGTTTAAATATTCCTAATGATGTTTTAATTTTAGTCAAGGAGCCATTAATCAAAAGATTGATTTAATGGTCTGTGTTCAACAGAAAAAAAAGTCCCCTTAAGCATATTAACTTGGGCTTTGAGTTGAGAGATGTGGAATGGCAGAACTTTGTACTCTGATTCACATCTCCACCCAGCTATCAGAACAGTTTTATTTGGCTCGTCAAAATAAAACATTTATTTTCTAGACATCTGAAGTTGGCTCACATTTCAAAAGAAGGCTTTCATTAAAATATACTTGCATCTTTGATTTTGTCTTATCTGCACATAGAGAAATATTAACTTTTAAAATATGGTCTTAGAAAGTGAGTCGTGATGGAGCAGGTGTAGAAAATTGACCTCTTGCCTCAAGACAAATAAAGACACTTCACAAACATTTTCAACTGCTTGTTTTTTCCTACCTTTGTAATTGACTCTAATTTGCTGTGCCTGCCCCCTCTGAAAGCTCGGAACTTTCAAATTGCCATTCAATTTGCAGTGTAAGTGGTAGTGAGAGCCACACCATTCCAAGAGTGGGCTTCATGCTAGAGTCACATTGAGACATCATTTCTTAAAATTTTTAATTATTTCAACCTATATTCACTACAAGATTATAAAATTATTTCCAAATGAGAGCTGACGTTCATGTTAATATATATATTTTTAAAATATGGAATGAGAAATAATAAATAGTTATCAAATAGTAAAAATCAGATAAAAAAATTTAGGTGCTCTTTCCCCACCCCCATCGCCACAAACTTGCTAAGAAAATTAGTAGAAAAAAGGAAGAGAAAATGGTGCCTTTATGATATTCTTTGTTCTACAGACATGATGGTTGCTACCACAATCTAAAATAGGAACTGTGTAAGTGTGCGATGGTATCCCCATTGTACAAATTGATGCAATACAAGAATGTTTTAGAAGTCATCCTAGGAGGTACTTGGCAGGGATGGTCATAGTTATTGCACCTAATTTGGACAGTTCAGTGTAAGCCAGGCAGTCTACTTAATTTCTTAAAGTTTATTATTATAACCCTTAATGTTATTATATCTCTTTGCTTCCTTGCTCCTCCCCAAGCTCCCGCTCCCCACCCACTCCAGAAATAGTGAGTGCAGATGGTCTGGACAGGAGCATGGAGAGGCACGGACAATCTTGGTGACCTTTTCTAGGTCACGCTATGGAAAATACTCTTAGAAATAATCCTGAGGTCATTTTGTACACCTTTGGGGGGAGAACCAGTTTAAAGTCCCGATTCACATTTAAATGGCCCCTGCTGTTTGTGGAAACAGGGACCTCAGCGTTAGAACTTCCAGCTGTGATTTGTCCCAATAGCTCTTGGAATACCCTCAAGTCTTATCTCTGGTAGTAGCTATTTTAGTTTTCTACTCCTTCACTTCCTAAAGCTAATGAACCCTAGGGCAGAAATCTTGAGAGTAAATTATTTGGTGGGAGGAATCCTATGCTCATCAACCATAGAGTCACAAAGGAATTCTTTTTTTAACCCAGTAAGTGGGAAGTATCTATTTTCAGACACTGATATGAAGAAATATGGAGGGAGGAAAGAGTTGTTTTGTTTTGTTTTTTAATTAGTGGTACATTTGTATCCCTTTTTATATTGTGAAGTTGGGATCCTTTTGTAGAAGCTGGATGCAGTTGGAAAACTGATAAAGTTTAGGGAATCTGGTATGACATATTTATTGTTTGATTTCCCTAAGAAATTAATTAAAGTTAAAACAACAGCATCCAAAATTATAGTAGTGTCAAGTTATGCTTTACAGTTCTTTCTCCCGTTGGGTCTGTGCCCATCTTAAGTCCTTTGGGTTCATCTAGCTCAGTTTTATCAGTGTTCAGTCTCGCCCTTTATTGTTATTACAATTGAATTGTGTTTCAAAATATGCACTCCTGTTTAAGTGGTAGGAAATGTTGTTTGGGAGATAAAGCCCTCTCCAGTATGTGTCTTGAGATTTTTGAGGAGAAGTAAATAGGCCTTTTAAGATAATTCCCACTCTTGCCACATCAGTCTTTCCCCCAACCTGGTACCCAGCAGCGCCCTCTGTGGCTTCACGTGCTGCCTGCCTCCCATTTCATCTGAATTTGGCTTAATTTGTAGTGAATTGTCTTTATAAACAGATTAAATATCTCAGTGTCTACTACAAGTGAGAGATTTCCTTTTCTGGGTTTGTCTTGTGTTTTGCTGATCCTTTTTGTTTAAGCTTGGCTAAATGAAAACCAGTACAATTCTGTTAGTCTAGGAACATGGTGTTTAGGGTGAATGTATCTGAATTAATTGCCATTAATAATGCCTCACAATTTATAAACATATTCTTGATTTAGTCATATGAATGTGGAAAGTTGATTTTTTAAATGTCTCAGTGTGAAATGCTATGGTGGTGGTGGGGAGGCACTTCTGTATGCCTTGATTTCAGAACTATTACCAGCTGGGTCTCATTTATTCCTTGTCCAGTAGCTATTTATTATTCCCATTTTAGCAACTTAACTGCAAACTCAGTTTTCTTGCCAGTGTGAATTCAGTGTTACATCTGCAGGAATGACACTCGTTGCAGTCAGCAGATTTAATCCACAAACAAACAAACAAAACCCGTTTTACAGTGTTGGAGGTAACTTGAGTGCGATAGAAATTTGAATGTTTTGCTGAAGACAGGAATCAAGATACCTTTTCTGAGTTGGGACATACAGTATTGTAAAAGGAAAAGTCACATGAATTTTACTCTATCGTGTGTTAATCATATTTTTCATAAAGGGAAACTCAGTAAGTTGCTTTAATAAATAATTGCTTTGGAAATTGATTTTGTATCATTTAAAGATATTATTTATGAGTCATTAAGATTTAGTGGAACTTTGAGGAATATTTATTTCCCGCCCACCCTTTTTTGTATTTTTAATTGAAGTATAGTTGACTTACAATATTTTCCCTTTTTTTGAAATATCAAGGAATGTCAGAGAAATGAAAACTTTTCAGTGACACAGGTCTTTCCAAATTTAGCTTGCACTTAACAAAATCACAGCTGATCGCAGTGCATATTCGATTACACATGCATTAAATCACTGACTCTAAACATCTATGTAATTACTCCTTAAAGAAAAAAGGAAAGGACTCCTTTGGAAGTTTTTAAGACAATGAAGACTTGAATTTCAGGCAGGTGTCTTCTGAAGTTGTTGTGACCCTTACCTCATAGGCTGTCAGGATCTCCAATGGATCTTAGGGTCAGCCAGCCCCAGTCTCTGAATTGCGTATTTGAGGTAACTCAAGTGAGTTGCCTGACTGAGGAAGATTTAGGCTGAATTAGTTTACCTAATTTCACAAAGCCTGTTTTCTTATCTGGAAAATGGAGATAATAATAGTACTTACACCATTTGGTTGTAAAAATCACATAAGATACTATGTCTAAAGTGTTTAATGTGATGCTCGGCTGGTGTCCGTTAAGTATAAGCAGCAAGGTTAACAACAAGTGTTAACGTGCATTAAGGCCAAGGGGGGCCTGGACCTCAGTGGCTCCCTCCGCCCCCCACCCCATGTGAACAATACCTTCCCCTCTACACACTGTATCCCGATCAGGAACATTTGAGTACTTTGTACAAAACCTTGGACTCACCCTCCCCACCCCAACTTGGCCCTTGTGTCAACTGATGTTAACAACAGAGCTTCTTTATTTAACAACTTATGTTGGGCCCCAGCACTGTCCACACTGATGCCCAGTGGCTAAGCGGAAAGTCTGGGCTGGTGCATGCCAGGCTGGTTGGGGGTGACTGGCACAGCATAACCAGGAACAGGCAGCTGTCCCCGGGGCACCGGGGGACCCAGCCTGCAGCCTTTCTGTGTGGGGGCATCTACAGTGTATTTTTCCCATCATGAGCTGTGTAGGTCTGTGAATGTGAGAAAAGAAAGAGAAAATGAAAAACTATTTGCCCAAGTGGTTTGACAACTATTAAGTACTTCACAAGTTTAAAGTGATATTGCACATTTGTTGTGAGAGTCTATTAAATATTTGCAAACTGAAGGAACCTTAAATGTGGCCTTAATAATAGATCTAGTGCTTTCAGTTTATTATTTAACTAACCTAATAGTTTAATAAGTAAACTCCAAAAGCAGTTTTGTTTCCATAAATTAGAAACTATTTGGATTTCATGATACGTGCTTAGTCCAATGGTGGTGTGGCTTTCTTTCTTCAAAATGGTAATGGTTAACACAAATCTTTTTGTTTTCTTTCATGAATATTAATGTCCCATCTATAAACGAAATTATATATGTGTGTGTGTGTTTCCTATGTATCTATAAAGCATCTTTAAAGAAAGAAAGAAAAGTATAAATGCTTTAATAAAATACTGTTATAAGCTAATCATGATAAATGATTATTAGTTTTGCTGCCAATTTTGAAGTAGGCCATATACAGTGGTTGGGCTAGGCAGAACATCAAACCAGTAAATTAAAATTTTCTCAGACTGAAGACTTTGAAACCCAGGAATTTTGTCCTGAGGTCTGCAAATTCACAGCCCCATTCCTGTGTGTAACATAGGCATTAACAAATAGGATTAACTCAGTTTTATTCAACATTAATAGCTTACTGTCGTTATCTGCATCAGTTCATTCAAGTGAATTAGAGACAAGGATATGTTTTAGTTTGTGTGATGTCAAAGTCATAGGCTACAGGGGAGAATTATCCAGGAAGTTAAATGGCTTTCAGTTTGTTATCAGGAAGCACTATAGTTAATACATTTTGGTAAAACTGATGATTGACTCATGAGCCCCCATATTAAAAAACTAATAAAATGTGCTTATAGGAAGAAGAAATAGGGGCTTATGGATACATTCTTGAAAAATGTTGTTTTTACTAATTAAGAGCTTCATTTAAGTGGTAGATCCCCTGGTTTGTGAAAAATTTGTTTACAAGTCATTAAATCTAGCTACTCACCTGACCAAGGGGCGTGGGGAGAGAATTTGGGGGCAAAAGAGAAGCCCAAAGGAAATGTGAAGCCATTGTGAAGGAAAGACAGCCTGGGAGAAAGTCAAAATGCCCACGGCTACTGCTGTCTCATAAACTCAGTGTCAAGTTCGTCCTTGACCATAAAGGTACAGACAGACCAGGATGTATTGTAATCTGCAAAACGAAGGGTTAGAGTGGGATCACTGAGTCTCTTTTGATTTCATCATCTTTGATTTCTCATGCCTTTTCTCCCCTAACAAGGGCCAAATGTTCCCTCCTTCCTGGGGAACTCTTGATTTGTGAAGGTGGAACCTTCTTCTCTTTGTGTTGAGAGTCGCATTCATAGACCCACGAAGCTCGTGACTGGAAAATAAAACACGAGTCACATCTCTCCATCTTTCAACAGCCACCACGGGCTTCACTCCCTCCCAGACGCCCTTCCGCACGCCTGTCCCTGAGTTCCTGGGACACTCGCTGGCCAGCCTCCAGCTTTCCTTCTCTGCTGCTTTGTCCTTCCCTCTGTGTACATGACACCCCTCCAGCTACAGTGGGGAGCTCTTTATGGTCAGCGATAAGTGTTTGGTACTGACTTTTCACCCTGTGATTATCCTAGAATGATTTCCATTGCTCTTCCTGTGACATTTCATAGCTTCATGTCTTTTTCTGGCCCACCTGACTAGCAAAGACCTCAAACCCAAAAAAGCCCAGTCATCTCCATCAACCCTACACCCTGCGGCCGAGCTCTGCTGGAATGTCTGTGCCTCCAGGAGTCTGCTCGGTTCCCTGTAAATTAACCATCACGGCCTCCCCATGCTGCCCCAAAGCCCAGCCACATTTCTCTCTTCAGACTTGTCCTCCCACATTCTGCAATCACTTTTTCAAGTTCTCTGTGTTCTCCCTGAGCCCCTGAGCCCCTGAGCCTGCCCTCATCCTCAGCTGATGGTCATGGCTCCTTACTTCCCAGAGATACAGGGAGCCAGGGATGGGGGCCGCCCGTCTCCCCTCAGTCAGCTTCTGCCCCTGCCACCCAGCCCCAGTCTCTTTTCCCTCTTCCTGGTGGAGGAGTTGCCTCCCCAAAGCCTTGTCCTTCAGGCGGGCTCGGATCCCAGCCCCTTCCACTTTCCCCACAGGTGCCTTGGAAGGGTTGTCCCTTCTGTGGACTCAGCCCCTTCCTCCATCCCTTAGGCCTCCTCCTCTCTCTCCTCCCAGACTTCTGAACACCTAGGCTGATCCAGGTGTGCACTCTCCCACGTGCCCCAGCCTCGTTTCCACTGCTGTGCTCCATCAACCCTCCCCCCCCCAGGTCCCCAGAGATCCCCCACCTGTTGCTCAGCCCAGCTGCCGTTTTCCAATCACTGTCCCACTCCACGTCTCAGAAGCTGTCAACATGTTGTTCTCAACGCGCTCTCTCCTGCATGTCCAGGAGGTGACTGCTTCTGGGCCCTCCCGCCCTGTTCTCAGTCCTTCCTGCTCTCCTTTGCAGGCTCATCCTCCCCTTCCCGGCGTTCTCCAAGACTGCTCCTGGGCCCTCCCGCCCTCTTATTCTGTCCCCTCTCCAGGCTGCCTCCTTCACCCCGTGGAGTGACCCTTACACACAGGTGTACGTAGTTTTACCTCCTGCCCCTGCCTCCCCTGGGGATGTCAGATCCACACGTCCACCTGCCCACCTGACACACTCAAGATGTCTCAAGAGCACGTCAAATTTAACAAGTTCACAACTGAACCCTTCCCTTGAAATGCTCTCAGTAGATGGAACCATGGTCTGCCTTGTCACAGCAGCCCGTGTTTCCTGGATCTTCCTCCTTCACCCCTACACCTTCTGTCCTCTCTTGGAGTCCCCTGTGGCCACTCACAGTCCTCTAAGGCTGTTCAGCCACATCCCATCACGTGCCCCCTGGATTTCTGCAGCCAGAACACACTGATCTCTCATCTCTCCTGTTAATTGTACCCCCCACCCTGCCACAAGGCCTTTGTACCTGCAACCCTACTTTCTGGGACCCCTGTCCCCCTGCCTTGTCCTGCTCCAGGCTGGCCCCCCTCACCTCCGTCACCACCATGGTCCACAGCCTGGTGACCTCCTCCCTCTTGCCACCTGTCACTGTTGGCATTTTCCATCTTGCACTTCTTCAGTCAATGTGTGTGCTCCTCTAGACTGTAAACACCGTGAGCATGAACACCGGGCTTTGCCCAGTGCCTGACCGAGTGGATGCGTGCACACTGCACTCATGGAAGGATGGGTGTGGGATAAATATCTATAAGGGAAATTTGCAGCTTACACATTCCATTTTGGCCGGAAGGTGTTCATGTTTTTACCAGAAAACATTTTTCAGAGCAGAAACTACATAGAGCAAAAAAGATCCCCAAAGTTTCTCTTTTCCTGCTTGCGTTCTAAAGATTCTGTCACCAGTACAGATGTCAGTGGCATGAGGGAGGAAGGACAGACTTGGACGTCCCTGCTTCCACATCCGGTTTTGCTTTCTCAGTAGCCACGGGAAGCAGAGATGTGACAGGTATCACCTATTATGTTCTTTGCAACTTTCTTCTGTGTAATTTGGTGAAAGTAATATAGAGTTGATTGCTCCTTAATTTTTCCTTGTCACCCTGTGAACTTCCTTTGTTTTTACTCGTTCTCTCCTAGTTCCACAAGGTCTTGAGAAATTGATTTAACTGCCACCAACCTCGGTCTAACTGTGCTTGTCACAAGGCTTGGGTTTCAGTTCTGATTCTTTCTTTTTTTTTTTCTTTCAAACTTTGATATTTCAGTGCTAGCATAAAGATACGTAGATTTTAATTTTTCACAAACATATGCTGAAAATTATTTAGTATTGCAAGATACTTGAGTAAACTGAATGGGAGAGATTATTTTAAATTAGTCTAGTGTTGTGGCTGAGTAGAAGTTTCACACACTTCTATGGGCTATAACATGAAGGAGATTCTAATAATATAGTATAAAATAAAATTGGCTAAAAGTGATGTCTGATTAAGTTACTGCCATTATCTGAGAGGAACAGAATTGTAATTTGGCTTTGCACAAATGCAGTTGATACAGCGCTATCCCAAGAAAACTATTTGCTTGGAAGGGTTATAAGGACCATCAGTATATAAGGGTTAAGGATTAACTGATGCTTGTAATTAAAATTGTTTGGGATGAATATAAAGTGGCTATAGGTTATAATCCAATACAATGCACAGTAGGGGATGATTCTGATTATCTTCTTCCATAATTAGATTATATCATTTGCTGTTTTAAACATCTGCTGCTGTTTATATCTGTGGTCCCCAAACTGCCCAGGTAGCCTAGGGCATTGCAGCAAATTCAGGAGGCAGGCCACGGGACACTTCAAAATTTCAAGGGAAGCATGCTGATCTCAACATCTGTAAGACACCACGCAAACTATAGTGTGAGGGAGTTGTCGATTTCAACTTGGTACTCCCTCCCGTGGCACAATGATTGTCTTTGGAAAGCTGAATTCTCAACAGTTCTATGGAAAAAAGCAGGTACCACAAGGAAATCAACGCGAATCAGGAAATGAGGGCGGTAGTATCCAATCTGATTTGTTAGGTTTGAAGATTTGTGCAGTGCCCAGCATAATATAACCCTGTACTAATTATTATAAATATTAAGTAATATGTGAATATAGTAGTCTTCTTCTTGTATCTCAGACCTTCCACCCACAATGTTTACCTTCTTTCTGAAGTATGTCCTCAGAGTTTAAATAATGTGCTTTTCAGGCTTGTAAGTTCCTTTAGTGAGGCATGTTGTGGGGTAGTTCTCAGTTGAGAGCCTTTATTTTGCTCTCATTTTTTGGTAGTTTTGATGGGTTTATGCCACATGAGTTCTTTCCAGTACCACGAGGCAGTACGTCAGTTCTGGCACTGTCTTCCTGGAGCTCACATCAGACCCCACAGGTTAAGGGCCCAGGCGCACAAGACTGCCCTTCTCCCCCACTTCAGATGCCAACCACAAGTCAAGGTTGTTACCTGTGCTTCTGACCTACTGGCTGTAAAATCAGAGGTTCCCACAGCCCCCTCCTCAGATTCCGTTAATTCGCTAAGCAGTACACAGAACTCAGAAAAACATGTATATATGTTTACCAGTTTATTACAGAAGAGGTTATAAAGGATACAGATGGAGCAGTACATAGGGCAAGGCTCAGAAGGGTCCCAGTGCAGGAGGGTCTGTCTGTGGACTGGGGTTCATCACCCTCCTGGCACATGGATGTGCTCACCAACCCAGAAGCTCACCAACTCTTACTGTTCAAAAACATTCCATGTCAGGGATGCTTTCTTCCAGGCACCATTTGCATTTACTTCTGCCAGGTGCTGGGACCCCTTTTGCTTCCTTCAAAGGTCTCAGTTTAAGCGGGGAGGGTATAACTCTAGTGGTAAAGTGCATACTTAGTATGCATCGAGGTCCTGGGTTCAATCCCCAGTACCTCCATTAAAATAAACAAGTAAAAAAACCAATAAACCTAATTACCTACCCCCCCAAATTTTTTTTAAAAAGATCTTAGTTCAATGTCGAAGTCTTGGGTTGAGCTCCCCAGCTACGCTCTGACACCTAGTGTGAAACTGGCATTTATCTTCAGAGAAGCCCCTCCTTCCACGCTTCCTTGATGGTCACCGCACACCCTGTGGATTAAACTCACTGTCAGGGAAGGAAGGCGCCTTGACGAGTCCCCTACTTTCTATGAACCCAGCAAAAGGTTAACAACTCTGTCTATCAAAGAACTCATACTTTTGGTTTGTTTTTTGTTTTTGTAACTGAGAGCCCTTCCGAGTATCTTCCATTTACTGGAAGCATAAACCTTTAAAGTGGCTTTTATTACTAGCAACTAGGGAGTTATAGCTTGGGAACTGAGATGAAAAATAACTGACCAAGAGAAAGTTCAGCTCTCATGAAGTCAGGTGTCCAAAGCTGTCCCTGCCACTCGTGGGAATGTAAATGGAACTGGGCTTAACCTTTTGTTGGCTATAACCACATAAAGATGTGCTTTCGTCTTGACCCATGGGCAACCCACCTCCCTCTGATTTAATCCCAGGGCCATATGTTTCCTTCTTTTCCTTCATGAAGGTTCCTCTTCTGGTAAACTCATGCCCCACCCCAATACTTTCTTTTAAATTTAGTTCCTATAAGGTAAAGATCATATGACTGACAGCGCTGCCTTTTGAATACCCAAAAGTGTAAAGAAATAGTCATAGCCATTAATTCAACAAATATTAATATCAGACATTTAAAAACCCTCTTTCTCAGATAGTATTTTCTTTACAAAGGAAAGTTGACCTGGACGTGTGATTGAAGGAGCCCTGGGTTGAGGCTCTGGAGGGGAAGTAGGAGGAGGGATGGGGGAAGCAGGGACAGCTGGCCATGAGGGGTCACCCTCCAGAATCCCTCCCATCACTGCCATCCAGGAGGCCCAGCAGCAGGCAGGGGTGAGCAGTGGGAGTTAGAACTGGAGGTGAGGTGGGAGGCAGTGGGGGATTCTGCTGAGACAGGACAGCACCGAGAGAGATGATGTGGGACAGGAACAGTGGGGAAGGTGGGCTGGGAAGTCCTAGCACCCACCATATTTTCTCAGTAAATTACACGTTCAAGTCAAGCACTGTCCACCTGGATAGTAACAACCTGTGCCATTTATTTTATATTTTTCTAGATCAATGAACTGAGCCATGTTCAAATCCCTGTCATGTTGATGCCAGATGACTTCAAAGCCTATTCAAAGATAAAGGTGGACAATCACCTTTTTAACAAGTAAGTACCAGCACCACCTTTTTATAAGAACTGGCGTGGCTGCCAGGAGTATGATTTTTGTGAATTTCTAGAATCACATTATTTTTCAATGGGTGGGAGTAAAGTTTTGCTGATGAAGTAAATCCTGTGATAAACATAACCATCTGTCATTTTCAGAAAAGCAACAGCAGGCCCTCTTGGGTAATATCTTTTTGCCATATGGCATATTGTTCTCTATGAATATCTTATATGTTAAAAGTGATATTCTCATTACAATTTAAATGTTTGAAGCTGTAAATTGCTTGGATTTTTTTTTTTTTTTTAGCAGCTATGGACCTCAGCTCTCTTACACAAAACCCCACTAATGATTACTTTATGAACAGAGATGACTAATTCCTAGAGCAATAAAGAATTAAGGTGTACTTATATCAAATGTAATTGGATGCCATAGTGGGCATTGAGACTGTTTCTCCTTTTCAATGTCAAGTTAGATGTCATGGAACACCGTCTGTGGGGGGCAGTTCATTGACAGTGGGAGATACACGGATGTATAAGAAACAGTACAGCCCTTAGTGGGGGCGGTTCACAGTCGGGTGGGGTGTTGAAAATGGACACACATACAAATCACCATCATTTGTGCACAGAGTCCCACAACAGAGGGGAATGTGTGTCTCTGAACACGAAGGAGGAAGCAATTCTGAAAGAGTGGGCTGAGCCCCAGTGAAACCCCTCCCACGTGAGGACCCATTGTGAAATTTCTTAATGGGGCCATTGTTCTAAGGTGAAGCTGATGTGTTAATTATTCTCACAATGCCGTTTAAAGGGTGACCTTTTAAGGGGACCATTTCTGTATGGTTTTAGAATGCAGTATTTATATAAAAGATAAAACAGGTGGTTCCAGGAGTGACAGGCAGTCTTGTTTTTTTTTTCCCCCTTGACGGAGGCCTAGAACCCAGCACACCAAGCACGTGCTCTACCGCTGAGCCCTACCCCCAACCTGCACCTGACAGTCTTGTTTTGTACACTTCCATTAGCAGGTAACCCAGGATGAGTGTAGGGGGCACTGTTGGTGGCTCTCTGCTGCCCTTCCCTGACTCACCAAGCAATTTGTTTTGCCTTCACCAATCCCCTTGTATGTCTGTCCCTTCTGTCCCCCAGATCTTAATGTGGGTTATAGTTGGTCCCTCGCAGCACACCTGTGCCTCCTGTGGGTGGGAACCCTAATCTCTTCTGTGGCTACAGGGAAACAAGACGGCAGCCCATCCAAGGCCAGTTCCCCCTCTGCACGTCTGAGCTTTCTTCCACCATTTGCCTATTTCAGAGAAAACATGCCGAGCCACTTCAAGTTTAAGGAATACTGCCCGATGGTTTTCCGTAACCTGCGGGAGAGGTTTGGAATCGACGATCAGGATTTCCAGGTGAGTCGCTTTTGTAACATTTGTTTCACCCTGTAAAATGGAAAATGGGATTCATGCCCTTGTCACAGCAAGTCATTAGATAATAGTCATTTTCATTCTGTATAAGAATTTTTTCAAGAGTTCTGTCTGCCTTTTGATTTCTGCCCTGCAGCGTGTTGCCAGCCCGTGAGATTGTGTATGTGTGTCGCACTCGCATTTCCTGTACTTGGAGAGGCCACTGAGGAACCTTAGAGATTTATTTTTCATCCTTGCTGAAGTGCTGCTTTCTGAATCGGGCCACCCTGACTTGGCCACTGCATTTTGTCGGAGGCCCCCTCTTACGGCTCTGCTGTGCGGAGTGGTATAGTGACCACAGCACCGCTGTCACCACCAGGCGCCCACCAGTCCCAGGGACACTTCTTTGCGTCTCCTGTTCCGCCCTGGGGACCTACCATGCGGAAATGTGTCCTGTGGCTTTGCTCCCTATGTTTGCCTCGTTCTCAGTTTTGACTTTTAAAACAGAGCTCGTGCACTGTCAGGTCTGCTAGTCCGTGCAGGTCTGGCCTCAGTGACCTAATTTTCACAGAGCTGGCCAGATTCCTAAAAACCAAGGATTTCTTTAAGAGCAGAAATCTGAGTCCGGAGCCACAAGCACTACTTTCTGGTCTTTTACGACAGTCCATTCATTTCACTGTGAGAGTACTGACATTTTAAGTCTAATAAACACTTTCTCTCATTTGCTTCAAACCAGAAATCCTAATTTATCCCCCATTGCATGTCCTCTTGCTGCCCTGGGTGCCCTTCCAAGGTGAATATTGGCCCAGGCCCCTAAGGCAGATCCAGCTTAGTTGGTACATTTTCCTGTAGATCTGTGAGCCTGCCCACTCTGCCCTGTTGTTGAAAATTTGCAAGAATTTCTCACAGGCTCACTCAGGCAAGAGAAACCTCCAAGCTTGCCATATTTTGAAAAGGCAAGGCCTACAGGGCTGCCAGTGACGTCCCTCTTCTGGGGACCAGGACCGCGGTTTCCACGGAGCCCCAGGTTCTGAACAGAGGCTCAGGTGTGCCCGGGAGAGAGCTGAGGGGAAGTGGGCAGGGAGGATGTGGCCACCCAGTTTGCTTTTAAAAACTGTGGTGGAGCCAACATTTGGGTCTGGGCTTCATGTGTCACAGAGAAATAACTTCGATCACACTTAGACTTGATATTTACTGCTGTGAAAATAAGTCACTTCTAAAGAATTAAATATTGGAATGGTAAAAGATGTAAATCATATAAAATAAAAAGGAATAATTCTACATTATATAATAATTCTACATTATGTAAAGAGGCCGTAGGAAAACACACTGTGTACTTTAAAAGGAATGAACAGCTGATAACTTTGATGTCCTAAGAAAATCTCCTCCCTGACTCTCTGCTGCTACACTCAAGGGTGTGCTTTCCTTTGTTCCCTCCACCTCCTTTTTAAAAAAATTAACCTGCTACACTGGCATTTCACAGAAACCAACTTTCAGAGCTTATGCTATTGGATCTGGTTTGATTCCTGAATTCATTACCACAAAGAAGTCATTCTATTTCTCAAGAACCAGCCCTCTTTAAGTGAGCTCCAAAACAGATCCATTAGATCCTTAGATGCTGAAATATTAGGACAGGAGGTGGGGTGCCTTCCTTTTTGTGCCCCCTAAAAACAAACCATGTAAGTTGGTATTTAAGGAAGTGCAGATTGCCAAGCACTAACTTCAAAGGCAAATTAGGCAAGTGGAGGATGATTCACACGTAACTAATTGGCAAGTTTGTTAAGCTCTCGGAGTGAGAGATCAGTGTAAGGGAGAAACGGTGTGAGTGTAATTAATCATTTGAACACCACTCCTTCCCTCAGCTATGCCTGGTGCTTTTGGCATTTAGATTGCTACTTTCTGTTTGGCAACTGTATTTCTTTTTTTTTTTATTAAGTGGGTGTTTAAAGTAACTTTAATAAACCAGAGATGCACAGTCCCTTGACATCTGCGGAGTCCACAAACTGCGGGTCAAATTGCGGGTAGTGGAATCCACGGGTACAGAGGGCCGACGGTACTGGCCTCCCTCCTCATTTCTACACTCCTTTCCCAGCGTCTATACTTCCTACAAATTTTTCAGCAAGGTCAGGACCAGAGGGGTGGTCACGTCAGCTGCACGGCACATCGATTCACCACTGCCCAGACACTTCGTTCGTTGTGGCCAAAACATGTAACAGGTTTCAGAGACACCTAGTACCAAACTGAAGTCACTTTCTCAATCTGGTTTGAAAAATGGGATCAATGACCTGGGGTCCAATCATCTTTGCGGGCAATGGATTGCTCAGGGGGACCAGGCTCCTCACTGTCCCCCTTTCTTTCTCTGTTTATTTTTCTGAAGTGCTTGCTTACTGGACAAATGGCTTTAAATCATTGTGATGATAAGAAGCCCCGCTGTCCGATTCCTTTAGTATTCAAACCTTCACATCGAGTCAGATGGGTGAATGTTCTCCACCTGCCTTGTGTGCGTGACTGCGTTTTTGCTGCACCTGAAAAAAAAGTCAGTATTGATCAATCTGATCAACATAGAACCTAGTAATTAGCCTACTTAATTGACCCCCATCAGCCAACTTAAACTTCTGGAAAGGAACTGAACAGCTTCCCTGCTGTCTTCGTAAACATTTGTGTCTTTCCTCTGGCTTTGATTTCTTGAATGTCTTTTAAAAATAGAGCTTCTTTCTCTTGCTGTTAAAGATGAATTCAAGCAACAGTTCTAGAATATTCATCACTAATAACAGTATCACTTAACATACATATATACACCTGTGTGTGTGTCTGTCCAGTGCTTCCAGATTCAGAATGCTCGCTGACTTATTAGCGCTTCTTTAAATTACTTCATTGGTTTGCAACAGGCTCAGAGTTGAATTATGTTCTTCTGATCACTGTAGGGACAATATGACTCCCCATTACCGCTCTTTTAAGATAAGATATCTAAGATAACTCCTCCCACAGAGGCTGCCACTTTAAGCTCTGGTCCCCTTAGGTGAGAGATTTCATGCACAATTATCAACTCCAGGTGTGTTTATTTGCACCTACTGTGTGTCAGGCTCTGTGACAGACATTATAGGGAGTGCAGAAAAGAAGAAAGGACGACGGGATTCTTTTTTAAACTATTACATGATAGATGCTGTATTGGATGGTAATGAGATTTACAGAGACCCAGGCATCTTGGTTTTCAATGTTCTTCAAGGAAGCCTGCTTCCCTCTTTCTGGTCTCTCTGAGGATCAGAACCTCTTCTTACAGACCTGGAAAGTCAACTGCAGGCTTCAGTTAAAGTTTCTGAGTTTCGAGAGAGAATGGCCCACCAGAAACCAGAAAGTTAAGCAGGACGCCAATGATGCGATTAAAGCTGAACTCACCACACAGTTGAAATGGAGCCCTCCAGTTCTTTGTAGAGGGTAATACCCTGTTCACTTTTCCCCTGTCACATCTCCTGAGTTGGAATCCCTTATTATTTGCATTTGATGCACTTTCTTCTTTGTGCTGGTAACAGAGACTTCTAATTTTAAAATAATTAATTTTAAAAGCTAACGTTTTAAACATTTGATATTCTCGTTTCAAGTTAAAAATAAAATTCTCAAGTGTTGAAATCCTTTAGAGTATGCTAAACTTTATTTTAAAAAAAGCGTATATTGTGCCTGTATCTCTAGAATATAAAGTCTATCAGGTGTTTTCAAATGTTGATTTCCCAAATATAATTTAAACCATCAGAAGGCAGGAGATGAGCGGAGCTGGTTTACCAGGGCTGCAGGCCAAGAGGTTAGCACTAGCCCAGCTTTTGGCAGACACTTAAGAAATATTTGTGGAGGAAAAGAGGGAGGGCTGAGAAGGGCATCCCCGGAGAAGTGAGCCTTCTGGGCCAAAGCATGGAGGCCTGAGAGCTCAGGAAATGAGAAGCGGCTGGACGGTGGCCAGATAGGGGGAGATGAAGATGGGAACTGGCCTGAAGACCTCAACTGGATTCTGCAGCCCCAGGGTGGCCCCGCGGATCTCACACAGGGGGTGACGTGAGAACATGTGGTCGTGTCTAGAATGCATACAAGGGAGACAGAGAAGTTAGGATGCTGTGAAACATCCCAATGAGTGAAGAAGAGGCATGAACCAGGGCCCTCAGCAGTGACAAGGTCCAGCAGAAAGCAGCTCCCCGGGACAGAGAGAAGAGAGAACTCAGGAGCTGGGGGTGTTGGACCCTGAGAGATGGGGCGAGGGGTGCCGGTGACTGGGGGAGGGAAGTGTGGGAACAAGGGAGGAGAGAGAGGAAGTTGAATTTTTAGCCTTGAACGTGCAGGTGACCCGGAGGCACCTGTGAGGCCGGTCATCATCACCGTCCTGGGGTTGGGGGCAGGCGTGGGCCAGGAGCAGAGGACCAGGGAGTGCTGAGCACAGAGGTCCCCACTCTGAATTTGCTTCCTTTATTCCAGCATAAATGCCTGTCGTCTCTCGGGTTCGCCCTGTCTCCTCACACTCTTTGGCCTCTCAGCTGAGCTACTGTGAACCTCACTGTGAATATCAGGCAAATACTCTGCCTGGGCTGAGAACCAACACCCCCCCCCCCCCCAGATTGGACGAGTCTCTTGAAAGACTTTTGGGAAAACTCCTTCCCAGCCCATCAGCATCCTCAGACTTTTTGTTCCTAGTGCTTCTTCCACTGCTTCTGAAGTGTTGGACCAATTACTGCCCCATCTTGTCCCCCAAATGTCCCCACCTGGCAGCTCTGGCTTCCGGTGGGCCCGCATTTTCCACTCCTAAACCCACGTCCGGCTACATCTGGTGATTTTCAGCCGAGCGCTGACTGTCAATCATCTGCCCCCGGGGGGCTCCTGTCCGGGTCTTAATCGGGAGTCTGGGACATAGGCCTGTGGTATGTTCATCTCTGTCAAGTACCAACTCGAGATTTAAAAGGATCTCTTGCTCTATGATGGTCCTGCAACTCTCCCTTCTCAGCAGCTCATTACCATTCATTTTTGTGTCCTTTTCTGATTAGTTGGTTCATTATTGATAAGTGTTCAACTGCACTGTCTTGCCGCCCCCTCCACCCCCACAATGAAAGCCATCCCATGCCTGGGCTCACAGCTCAGACTTTCTTTGAAATTCCCCAGGAGAGTTAACACAGGGCTTGAAACACAGTGGGCATTTAATGAATCCTTGATGATGGTGATGTTCATGTAAGCGTGTTGGTCTTTCCCTCCCTGACAAGGTCAGAGGACCATCTGTTCCATCAAATGTGGGGCTTCTGGCTCCTGGCTGTGTGATTGGAGGCCTGAGTTGTCTGCAGGGCAGCGATTGGCTTCTAGGTTTCAGGCCTGTGAAATAGGTAGCCCAGGTTGGGAATTTTCCTGGGAATTGGGAAGCTGATTTGAGTCTTGAATCTTCAGTGGCAGATCCTGTGCCTTAATCCAGTCACTTAACCCTGGTGGGTCTCAGTCTTCTCATCTGTGAGTGGGGAAGAAGGGTGCCAGGCTCTCTGAGGCCCTCCCAACTGTCAAACCTCTGAATCTATTAAGTCCCGGGGTCGGTGACTGTCACTCAGTTTCTTGTACATGATATTGTTGTGTCTCCCTTGTAAGGGGCCAGCTTTTACATGTTTGAGCAGGGCAGACTTGGTTGTCAGTGGCCTTTCTGTTGACTAAACAGACTTTCATACACAATTTTTAACAGAAACACAAACTCATATTAAAACGGAAGGGGAAAAAAAACCCAAATGTATATGCATAAAAGAACTAAATGTTCAAAATGCTTGGGTATTTTAAAGATGGATAGGGGATCCTAAGGGTTGATAAATCATGACATTTTTATGAGAAGTATGGAAAGATGGGTGGTAAGGGTGAGCTAATTAAATTGACATTTCCTCCACCTCCCTGGGGGCCCCAGTAATCCCGGACCTCCCACTGTGGAAATAGCCTCGGTGCAGACCATCAGAGGAGTGGGGAGGAAGGCGAGCACCATTAATCCCTTTCTTTAGGGAAAGGAAATAGATGTCCAATTATAAATGTGAGAGAGCCATTCAAGAGTGAGCATCATCTCTCATTAGCTGCCTTTATTTCCTACTGAGGGCTCACGTGGCCCCCAAGCTTCAAACACAGCCACTGAGGTTTGAGATGGGGTGTTGTAAGATCCGTGATGTATTTGTCTATGGAAAATGGAAGTGGTGGAAAATGAGTTTACTTATCTGGTGGCAAGATCGTCAGGCAAAATGGGCTGAATTGTCCTATTCTTACCTGCCCAACATCTGGTAGCTTTGCCCTAGAACTTTAACTTGTGTCCAACAGTTTGTCCTATCCCCAACTCCCCAGAAGTGGCATTGGCTGGCCATTGGCTGTCACATGTCTGCCACGCTGAACTGAAAAGAGAGGACCCACGATGTCACCTCCCTCACCCAGAGACAGCCCAGGCTCTCCAGCTGACCCAGTGGGTCCCTCAGGGTGAGGAGTTTGCTCAGGAGACCTGCAGGAAGAGCGTTTGGACGAGCTGCAAATGCCTGCAGTGCTGTGTGATTGCGTTATATGAAACATCCAAAATAGGCAAATCTATAAGACAAAAAGTAGATATTAGCTGAGGGGAGAATGGGTGTGACTGGGTGCTGATGGGTACAGGGTTTCTTTCTGAGGTGATGAAAATGTTCTAAAATTCACTGTGGTGGGGAGGGTATAGCTCAAGTGGTAGATAGAGCGCATGCTTAGCATGCATGAGGTCCTGGGTTCAATCCCCAGTACCTCCTCTAAGAATAAATAAATAAACATAGTTACTATCCCCACCAAAAAAATAAATAAAATAAAATAAAATTCACTGTAGTTTAACTTTGTAACCACACTAAAAACCATCGGTTTGTATGCTTTAAATAGGTGAATTGTCTGGTATGGAAATTACAGCTCGGTAAAGCCATTAAGGAAGACTATTTGGGGTTTAAGATTAGTTTATATTCAGTATGAGACCTCTTTCACCTTCCACCATGGATTTTGGCTGCCTTTTTATTGATGTCAGGGCTTATGATAATAGTATTTCTGCTTAGAACAAGTGAATTTAAGGAATTACATAGTGCATAATACACAACCGTCACACGTACAGATGAAAAGGGTGGCCAGTGAATAAAAGCATGATTTTTGCAGTTTGTGTACATTTATCATTAGGTTCCCTCCCAACTGATAGCAAATGATTGTGTGTTTTCTAAGTCTCTCCTGAAAGCAGTAACTCCTAGTGAACACTAACCAGTAGAGCAAGAGGGAAGCCTAGAGACCATTAAGTCTGACTGTCTTTGCAGATCCTTAACAGAGTAAGGTGGGGGGCGGTGGGGGTGGGGGCTGATGGCCTTGGACCTGTCCCTGCTTCTCTTTCTAGCACACGTGCCGAGACCCAAAAGCCTGAAAAGCAAAGAAAGGAAGGCCATTGTGACTGCCGTAGGCAGCTGCCATGTCGGGTTTCTGTTACATCTGTGTTTTAAATGTGGAATTGAGTCTTTTAAGGCTCTGCACTGAAGGGGACTGTGGACTGTGTGGTTGCCCAGCCTGTTACGTAAGTGACTTCCCAGACTGACAGTCCCGAGGTTGCTTTTCCAAACCTTCATCTCTCCCTTCGAGCCCTCATCCAGCCCCTGCTCACCCTCCTCATCCTTGCTGCTACACCGAGGTCACCCAAGGCCCAGACATCAGGCTCCCTGATGTTCCCAAGTTCGCTGGCAACTTCAGGCAGCCTACTTTGCTCCCCTCCTCCTCCTCCTCTGGGAAGGGGTCCCCCCAGCCCTCCAGGCTGCCTCCTTTTGCACTTTCTCCTTCCTTTAGAGAAATGACCGTTCCTCCACCATCCCTCTTGCCCTGTGGCTGGAGAGGATGCTGGGCTGTGAGCAGGGGCCAAGGATGGAAGGAAGACCTTGTGGGGTAGGAATTTATGACTTCAAACCTCTTTGTGTAAAAAGTTTTAAGTTCTTTTTTAAACTGTAAGTGGTGGTTATTGAGAGCTATAGAAAGTAAACTGTGAAATGGAGACTATGTGAAGGGGGAGGGGGAGGTTCTTGATTTTTCACTGAGTACAAACCAGAGGCTTGGCCAGGGTGGGGAGGAAAGGAATCAAGGGCCAACCGGAAGAACTCATTCTACAAGTCCGTCTTCATTTTTGACTGACCACCTTACAGAATAGTTTGTTAATATTGAGCTGCACCTCTAAAATGTCTTCGGGATTGAAATTTGCTATTTACAGTAATAGCTACCATTCATGAGTGCTACTGTGTTGTGGGCAGTATTACCGGAACTTTGTATTAGCTAATTTAACCCTCAGGCAGACTTTTGATGGTGATGACTTTCGTCATCAACAGGTACAGAAACTGCGGCACAAAGAGCTTAAATAACTTGCCCAAATCCCACAGCCTTGACTCAAAGCTCTCGTGTCTGGTGCTGCATTACACTGTCTTCCAGCTTCAACATCAGTGCCATTTGGAACTTGAAAGGTCCTCAGCCCTCTGCTTATGGTGGTGTGGACCTGAGAAAATATGAATAAACTAAACAAGAGTGCGAATAAACTAAACATAACAGAGAAAGATGGTTTTGATGTTCAGAACCCTCAGATGAGTGTGTGTGTTGTGGATTTAGAGTCTCCGCTCTTCTCCTGGCTCCTAGACTTGGGCGGTTCTGTTAGGACATTTTAGAAAACCAGTGGAAATTTTTACTTCCAACTTCCATGTGTATTTGTTGCCCTCATATTTTATTGTGACTTTGACCTCAAATATCTACTGTGTTTTGCACTTTTACACTTTTGAACTGAGAAGTTCAGAATCTCAGATTTTGAATTTTTTTTAAATGTCAACTAATTATAAGAGTATATAACCCCCTAAACTTTGTCCATGGCGAGGAATTTATTTTCGAATGAGAGTAGATCTTTCCAAACTCTCTGCAGATTTCACTGGGTAATTTTACCTGGCAGCTCTCTCATAAAGACAGACAGGTACGTAAGGGTGAAGGTTCCCGAGAATGAATATTTAATTTGGAAATGGGAATTATCTTGATGATGACTAAGCCAACCCTATACGTGGTGCTTTTTAGGCCTTTGGTTGGATCAGATCTTCATCTCAGACTTGGCCTTTTAAATTAAGTGGTTAAGATGAGAAAGAATATTTTAGAACGGTCCCTTCAGCTCGACCTTCTTTCTTCCATGCAAATCTTGTCCTAACTTGTGAATGTGTCTTAACTTCTTTTTCTCTCTTTTTCTGTTTGCTTGTTTATTTTTACTTTAGTATTGTAGAGAGTAACCCAGAGCATTCGCAATATAAAAAGATGATTCCTTTCAGCCTTGGCTTTCTTTGCCAAGAAAACCCATAGGGTTGTAAGCAGGGAAAGGCAGAGGATGGGATAGTCTTCTGAAGGTAAAGCCTGTGTCCATGAGAGACTGAAAACCTCCAGCAAGTCTCAGATCCCATGAATTAATTCGAACAGACACAGAGAACAGTGCCACATGGTTAGAAATGGGAAGCATTCATAGGACTGACATTGTCCGACTGTCTCCAGGATTGGAGGAAGTGCTGAGACCAGGCAACTTTCCACCCCATCTTTGCACAGGCTGTCGGACCCTGAGCCCGGGACACAGCCACACTAAAGCCTGTCCTCACACACACACATCTGTCTCAGCTCTGGCCTGGGGACAAGGTGGCTCCTACTGCCGACTGACCTCCTCAGTTAAAGTCAGGTAATAAACAGTCCTGGAATGAGTCAGGAGGGCTCTGTGCACACGTTAGCAGAAGCGTAAGTTGAGGACTCTGGGTTGTGCTAGCACTGAGGCTGTTGCTGATGACATTTTTACATGTTTTGCTTGGCAGAACTGAAAACAAAGGCAGCTCTGGCTCTGTGCCAGCTGGCTCAGGCTTTAAATTGTGATCAGAAGGTGTTGGTCACCACGGAGAAGTCTGCAGCAAGGATCTCAGTGTGGTGGCCATCAGACTCGAGCCCAGGCGGGGAGGCAGGCCGGTGGGAGGCGTGGGGCGGCTGCAGAGCCTGCCACGTGTCCCGCCCACCCCACTAGGACGTTAAAGAACTGAGACAGGCGAGGCATTTCGGCTAGTTGTGTCTCTGTTTCCTGGTCTGTAAATTGGATGCTTTGGGATGATCTCCAGGGTTACTTCCAACTGTCACGCTCTTTGATTATGAGATTTATTTACAAACAAGGGGGCCTTTGGGGGCTCCTGGAGGTCACTCCCAGGCTGTTTCTGGCCTCACAGACATCCCGTGTGAGGTCACAGTGCTCTTTTTCTTTAGAACAAAGGGCGCTGAGGAATTTCAGTATTCGGTTTCCCTAAGATTGCAGATTTTTCAGCCACCTGATGGCTACGTTCGATGTATATCCATGTCCTCGTTCTTTCTGGAGTCATCCCGAGTGCCCCTGGGAACTCTAATGTGTTATTTCCATGCTTCTCGAAGAAGTATCGTCATCTCCTCTTTAACACTGGCCCAGGTGCCCTGAGCCACCCTTATGCTCCTGCTGAGATGGCGCGTGGTGGCTGGACTCTCTTCTGACTGGACTTTGTTGGCAAACATCAAATCACCATCGAAGGGCCATGTGTGCCGTGTCTTCGAGGAAATACATTCTCAGAGTTGCAGGAGGTCTGAGGGAGAGATCCAGCTCAGCCCGCCCTCTCCCTTGGGCTTACCCTCCCTCACTTCACAGTCCCAGGAACTGAGGTTCAAAGAGGCTGAATGACGTCTCCAAGGGCTGATGAGTGGAGAGAATTTCCTAGGTCCCAGACCAGCAGCCTGCCTTACTCAGCACTGCCTTTACACACACACACACACACACACACACACACACACACACACACACACACACACACACACACACACACACACACACACACACACACACACACACACCCCTGCCTTATTTCAGAGGTTTCAAAAGTCGATGATTGTGGAATTAATTAAAGGCAAACGCTTAGCCTTGTCTTTGTAAATTGCCCTTTTTGGTTACCTCCCAGGAAGGAGCCTTAGGCATGTCACTTCACCCCACTGTACCCCAGTTTCATTATCTTCAAGTGTGAAAATGCACCTGACTTTTTCTGTTTCATATGTTGTGGAAAGAAATACGAATGTGGATGTTTTTTTCCAGGCCTTAGAGTCATTCTAAGGATCACACATTTTGTGTAAAATTGCGTTCACTCTTCTGATTGTCTACTTGCCTAAGGCTTTCAGTAGGTTTGATTCATGTATTTTTATATTCATAGTGATTATGAAAGATATGTTCTAAATTTTGACAAAGTGTGTCTGTTCCTAACTTCACTAGTTACTGGAAACCCGAGAGCCTTGAAAAAAATTCTTCCACCCATTGAAGTAGAGATTGTGGCTTGGTACTACTTAGGTGATTATGGAAAACTTGAGTTAGGGCAGAATGAAGATTAGAATTTGTAGTTTTGTATTCCAGGCCATTACGGGAGGCCAGTATCCTGTGCAAAGTCATTAATAAATAATTATCAATGTCTTTGAATCTGAAGAGAAAGGTGAAGAATTTGGAAGGAGGTAGCATCTGAGCTAAGGAGTTAGTCCATTTTCAACTCTGCCTTCTAGCCCTTTTCCTAAGCCCATATATTGCTTTGAACATGGTATTATTAGACATTTTTTGAATGAATGAATCCAGTGAATGCAATGAATTATTAATCTTCACTGTAGAATTTCCCATTTTAACCAAACCAGGGTTGGAGAGACTATAATGGGAAAGGTGAGGTTCAGACAGGTGCATTTGTATAGAAAGCAGTTAATACACTGGACTCCCCATGCTCTGCACCAGACAGACCACGTCGAGCCGCTGTCCGGGTGCTCTTGGTTCTCACGTGCACTCTGCAGACCCACTGTATTGGCATCATCTGCTTCTTCAGATGCCCCCCCACACACCCCTGAATCAGAATCTGCATTCTCACCTGATCACCTCCACCCGCAGTTACTCAGGTGCTTGTTAAAGTTTGAGAAGCACTGATGCTGCAGCTTTCACCCCTCTTCTCTCCCCTGGTCCACGAGGGAACACTGCACTTTTGTATCTAATAACACTTGAGAAAAAGTCTGTGGAACTGATGCTGCTCTGATTCTGTCCTTTGCTGAATATAAGTACCCTTTACTAATCCCCCCTCCCCCCCAAAAGTTAACTTACATGTATTGTCAGTTTTACAATGTTTATAACCTGGTCCACCTGGCTTTCATAAAGTTGATTGTTCTCGCTTTGATTTTTTTTTTATGCCTGAAAATAATTTGTAGTCTTACCATTCCTAGTGTTCTTGTTTTAATGCTTGGGAGGAAAAATTCAGACCTTTAGCTAAGAGCAGTCATTGCTTTTTTTGGCTAGTGTTTAAAACCCCAAAAAGATGCATTCGCTTTGATTTTTTTCCTTTTTATTCTTCATAGGAAGTGGTGTAAAGGAGACTTTTATTTCTGAGGGAAAAGCCAATATAAAGAACTAAACTTTTTTAATATCTCCATTTTCATCCTGAAAATCCTTTTTGTGATTCTCAGGCTAGCTAATGAATTTCAGTTGTCTTAATCAATGAACACGGCCAGATCCTGCTACTTAAAGTCATCGGGGGTTACATTGATTTTCCTCCCCTTCTCTCGAGTTTTCTAATGAGCTAAGGAAAGCACATTCAGTTAACTGGCAAGTGTGTTCACTCACATCAGATCAGGATATGCTGTCTCAGAAAGTAAGGGCAGTGGCTGCAAGGCTGGGGTCCTGGAAACGGGAACACGTTCCTTTCCCTCTGCCCAAAAAGGGCGTCCACCAGCTCCTGCACCACGGCAGTGTAATTAGACCTCATACGGCCAAATCCTGTTGAAGTTCATCTGGAAAAGAGGGAAAGGATAAGGAGGCTTGAGTATACTGGACAGATAGGAACTCTTTCCTTGACAGTCAAGATGAGGTGATACCACCTGCCTCTCGAAAGGCATCTGTGTCCCCTTAACTAGACAGGGTTTGATTCACTAGTGTTTCTGAATGCCCACTTTTGGAGAAAGTGAAGAGGGATGTCTTTCCCTTTGAATCCCTCATACGCCATCCAGTGGGGCCAGGCGGGGAGTGAATTTAGTACTCAAGCACAGGTAGCAGAGGCGAAGACCGGAATCCCTTGGATGCTTAGGGTTTGCTAATCCCAATAGTCCAAGTGACCAGTGTAAAATGGTTGGGGGAAAGCAGGGTAGACTTCCTGGAGGCTCTAAGAAAGCAGGAGATTCAAACAGGAGAGTCACCTGTGAGAGGAGGGTAGCCTTGGCTAGCTGGAGTGTGGATAGTGTGAACCTGGGATGAAATAACTAGATATTGGAGTGAAATATGCCAGAGGAGCCCCACCTCATCCCCTCCAGGAGATGAATCATGCTCAGAAAAATGGCTGAGATGGGGTGGAGGAGGGACCAGAACATAGTCTTCTGACACCTGCTGAGGCCCTCCCAGGGCAGCCACAGGCAGTGTAGTTTACTGATGGAGTCATCTACTGCTTGAGTAGTTGACTAGTTGAGAATTTGGGTTCTGAGCCAGCCACACTGGAGATGGAATTCTGTCTCTTCCTGCTACTAGCTGTGTGACCTCCGCCTGATTGTTCTACCTCTCTGATCTGCATGGTGATATCAATAGTGACCGTTTCATGGGAAGGTTCTCAGAATTGGGAGAAGTCCCTGGTGCATAATGCTTCACAGAATACCTGTCGTGTAGGGAAGCATTCAGTGAATGTCAAGGGTTCTTTCGTGGCTGGAGCCTAATTTTATCCAGAAGGAAAACTGAACTTTTGTCCAAGTCAAAAGAACAAGGTGAACAAAATAACTTTGGTTATAATTCTAGACATCAGAATCACTGTTTTCATTTCATTTGAAAACCTTACCATTTGGGTATTGATGAGTAGAAAATGTTGTCATCCTACTTATCAACTTTTTCCAAACACAAATGATTTTGAAAACTTGTGGGGACAACAAATTACCCAGAAATTAGAAAGCTGCATCTTTAACCGGTTCTCTCTTCCCTCGCCCACCCATCCCATGGGAAGAATTCCTTAACCAGGAGCGCACCCCTTCCCAACGACTCCCAGGCCCGCAGCGGAGCTCGGTTCCACACCTCCTACGACAAGAGATATATCATCAAGACCATCACAAGTGAAGATGTGGCCGAAATGCACAACATCCTGAAGAAATACCACCAGGTACCTTTTCTCTGTCTTCATTCGAAACTCTGAGAAGGCTGACACTTGTGACAAATTATCCTTAAGGCCAGAGATTTAAATATCTAGTTAATAAACAGCACACATTTGACACAGTTATTCAATCTAGCTGTGTTTTTAAAAATTACTGTGGCCAGATTTACCAGCAGTTAACATTTGGGAATGAGAGATTCATTAGTTATACATGTAACACTTTTAGTCTAAATACCCTTCTATACAGTAGTTTCAGCGACTCCCATTCTGATTTTAAAATCACTCCGCTGAAGATTTGGCAGCAGGTCAGAAGTTTTTTGCACAGGACGGAAGCGGGGTGTTGAAAGTGGGTGTTTGTCTGCTTACCACCTCCTTTTCACCCCTCAGTGTTATCCTTTCATAATCACCTGGGGATAAGTGAAACTAGCCCTGTCTCATCTCCTGTCTGTCTGTTTGTCTCTCGAGGAATTCTAGCACGAGTGCCTGGTAGAGCACACATTCACAGGTCCCTACCAGAGTCGTAAGAGGTCTTCCTTCCTTTGAAATAGTAACAGCATGATGTCCAGCATCAGGCAATCCTGGGTTTAGACCCCAGCCCTGTCACTAACTAACCACGTGACTTCCAGACTTTGAAGCCTCAGTTTCTTAATTTATGCAATGGAGATAATAACACCAACCTAACACCGAGCCCTGAAGATTGTAGGTCAGGCTCTCAGCACAGTGCCTGCCACACACCGGGCTCTGGTATGTGGGGGTGGTGGTAGCCTTCAGCAGGTCGTACAGCAGGAACCGGGACAACTGTGTCACCTTGGGAAAGCGGAGTCTTCGTGGGGTGAATCTGACCTCTGATCGCAGTACTGCAGCAACCACCTTCAGAACTGGTGGTTAAACCACACGCTGAAACATACACACACACTGTTGCTTTAACCAGAGGATTCTCAAAAGTGTTTCAACCATCACGTCAAGCATCAGCCTCTCCAGGTAGCTGCTTCGAAGGTGCTGCTCAGTTGGATTTGCAGGCTCTGGGCTGTCTGTATGAGCTTCCTTACCTGGCGGGCGTGCTTTCTGCTGTAAACTTCAGGAGTTATTTCTTGGCACTTGCTTATTCTTCTAATCTTCCCAGAGCGTGATCAGCTGAGTTTTGCTTGCAGTGAGGTCTGTAAATATCTCTAAGCTACATTCTGTTTCTGGAAGCTGGGGGCTGCCCCTGATTTGTTTTTGAAAAACATGAGTCTGCCTCTAAATTCATTTAGCATCTAATAAATCTTTTATAACACCTATTCCTTTTGAAGTCTGTGCTCTGGTGCTTATGCTGTGCCTATTATGAAGGAGATTTTAAAGTGCTGGATTAGTACCCTTGAGTGAGGGTGAAAATGCTAAGGCATTGGCTTCTGAATGAATTGAATTACAGGACGCAGCTCTCAACCATCCACCTTTTAAACTGAATGCTACTTCATTGCTCCCCCTCTGGAACTTAATGTCGTACTGATGCATTCTTTTTCTACTTTCCTTAAATTGTCTCAGAACTTTCAAAGCAATGTGATGCCTCAGTGACTGATGAAGACATATTATTCCGATAAGTGACTATGATACCATTCTAATAAAACGTGACATGCAATTCAGACATCAACTTCTTGATGACATCTTTGAGTTCAGACTTTTCTGACTTTACAGAAATCAGTTTGAGACATTTCCCCTGGGGTACTTACTGTAACCGAACGTGCAGATCTGACATATCAGCATTACATAAAATATGTTAGCGATCACAATAAGTCTATTAACATGCTCCGTGGGCTGTCACCATACTAAATAATTTCCTTTCATTCAACTCCTACAAAGTGGTTATTTTCTTGGTATGTTCTTTATCCAGGAAAAAATCTCATTTCTTCAACATCTATATTTTTCTTTCTGTTAATAAACAGTATTTTAAATATAGTTAAAGGGTCTCAGTGTTGCCCTTACAACAGAGTGTTGCAGGTCAATTATTCTTCAAAAACAAACTCATAGAAAAAGGGATCAGATTTGTGGTTACCCGAGGTAAGGGAATTGGATGAAGGCAGACAAAAGGCACAAACTTCCAGTTATAAGATAAGTATGTAGTAGGGCTGGAATGTGTAACGTGATAAATATTATTAACATGGCTGCATGTCATATGAACATTGTTAAGAGAGTAAATCCTGAGAGTTCTCATCACAAGAAAAACATTTTTTTCTTTGTCTTTTCTTTTGTATCCATATGAGATGAGGGATGTTCACTAAACTTACTGGGGTCATCATTTCATGATGTCTGTAAGACAAGTCACTATCCTGTACACCTTAAACATGAACAGTGCTGTATACTGATCATATCTCAATAAAACTGGAAGAAAAAAAATTTTTTAATAAATGGAGTCTTAAAAGATTGAGAATCACCATTACTAATATGATTTATTAAAGGACCCTAGGTTGAAGGTCAGGAGACCTAGATCCCGGCTTGTCCTGAACTGGATGCTGTAGCAGTCTCTGACCCTCAGCTTTCCCATCTGCATTTCATTCATTCACTCATTCATTCGTTCATGTGTTTACTTTATTTTTAACTGAAGTATAGTTGACTTACAATTTTATAGTAGTTTCAGGCATGTAACATAGTGCTGTGGTATTTCTGTAGGTTACACAGCACACAAGGTGATGATAATATTGTTGACCTTATTCCCTGTGCTGTGTGTTTACTAACTGACCTAATTCCACAGAGGCTGTCAGGTGGCTTAAACTAGTTGTAAGATTTATGTCTAGTCTTAAATGTTTTCTGTCTCCTGCTTCGGTGATGACTGTCAGTTCTTCTATTTCTACTTGCTTTTTGTTGCTTTTCCCTTCTGATGTGCTTTTGCTTCTGTACTGTCTAGTCTGGACAAGTCATTAGGCTGATTCAAATTGATTGATTCAAATCAACTTTGAATTGATAATCTAAATGGTCAAACAGGTGGGGCAGGCCCTCAGGGACGTTGTCTCCTGTGGAGTAAACTGGACGGACTTCCTGGTGGCTCTGGTTACTCTGTGGCACTTGACTTCTCTTTTTCCTTCTCTTTCACTGTGTTTTGTCTTAGTGAAATAGATCCAGAGCTGCAGCTCTATTCTGGAAGGTTAAAATTATCATAAGGCCAGCCTATGGAGAGCAGAACATTGCCAGATATTTGAATAAATTCTTCCTGGGATTAATCTGATGAGCCAAGCTCACCAGCAGTGCAGGGTGGCAGGTGGTTCAGAACCGGGACTCTGGAGTGGACTGCTTTGTCCCCACCAACCGGGGGACCTTGGGCAAATCACTTAACCTCCTACACCTGCTTCTGTGTCTCTAAAATTTGGATAATAGCACCTCCTTCATTCGGTGTTGTGCTTATTATGTGAATTGATGTTTATAACCTGCTCAGAGCAGTGTCTGCTGTATGATCAGTGTGGTTATGAATGACTGAATCACCAAAAACCTTTCTTCCACATACTCACTTTCCTGTATCTCAGTGTTGAAATCATTAACTCTTTGGATCCACTAGGGGGCCTGGTTTCTAGTAGAGTGTTGCACTGATGCAGAATCATGAAGATTCAAACCGACCGTAGGGAGTTAGATGTTTCCCAAGCTCTAGCATCTTGCCTTAGTCTTCACTTGTGGTGCAGATCCTACCCCGATTTCCACTGTGCGCCAAGAAGGGAACGCGTCATCTTTCAGACCAGAGGGAAATTTATCTTAAGCAGAGCAAAATTCTATAGGTTTCTTCTTTTTCTCTTTTCTATAGTTGGGAAAATAACTATTTTTGTTCTGGTGTAAATATCCTTTTCCTCAAATTTCTATTAGACTAGAACAAATGCAGGTCTTATAAATAATGATTATCAGCTGATTCACTTAGTAAAGCAGAAAAGCATTCCAGAAAGGAAAAAAATGGTCATGAACCTACTTGAATGTCTTATTTCTCCTAAAGTGACTGATTTTTTTTCTTTCCTTACTGACCTGAATTCATTGAGAGTTTTGGTATCATGTGGCTTCAGCTTTAATTAAAATTTAAAGTCAATGTCAGTAAAATTTTAGAAATTTTAGGGGAGGGAACAAGTTCCAATGTAGATGATCAAGAAATGCCTTATGAAAACGGCATTAAGAACTATCTTTAAAGTTTTTGAAATGTGGGGTTTAAATTTGTTTTTTATTTCAAAGAGACAGAATTGACAAACTGACAAAATTGATAAAAGTTAACTTAAAAATCCTTTCTTATCTTTGTTATTTGGGAGGCAGTTAGTAACTTGAGCAGAATCTAGAAGTCAGCCTAAAAATCTGAAATCCTTGTTGAAAAAGCTAGCTGGTACCTCACCTTTCAGTAAAGGGTTTGGGGGTGAATGTCTGCCCTTTTTGGACCCTCCCTGGAGTACATCTTTTCATCCTCCCATGAAGGACAGTGGCAGTCATTGGCCAATGAATAGGGACAAACTGAAAAAACAGGCACTGTAAAGGCCCAAAATTAAAATTAACAAATGGAGGGTGTGGTGCTGAGAAAAAGTCACACCCTCCCTCAGGGCTTCCCAAGCTGCTGGTTAAAGACAGAGCAGCACGCACTGGGTGAAGTTCACGTCCTGGCTCGGCGGCGCTCCTGGGAGATGCCGACAGAGCCCCGCGCTGCAGCATGGAACCTGCTTTCAGGAGGAGGAACGCTCCGAGCCTGCTCTTTTTGGCTTTTTCATTCTCTCTGGAGGAGAGGTCTGTCAAAATGTGCAAAGTACACTGACGCTTTAGGCCCCAGAAGCACCTGGAGCTGTGCAGTAAAGGCCGCTCCCAGCAGAGCCCCTTCACCAACAGACGCAGCACATGCATTTCTTGCTTCTCTCTTAGAAATGTCAGGAAGATGGCCTCCTTTTTCCTTTTTATGTCACCTGCCTCCCCTCCTCTCTCTTCTGTCTCTCCAGCAGCTCTGGATGTGGCAGCCTCCTTCCTCCACATCTCTTGACCTTCCTTTCCCATTTTACCTCTGCAAACATCTCCACTCAGTTTGGGGTAAATTCCTCAGCTGAATCACCCACTCCTAATGCTCTCTTCAGCTGTTCTGTTGTCTCCCCGGTCTAGTGATTTTTTTACTTCAAAAATATGTTTTTCCTTCTAAAAGTTCCATTTTAAATAATCTCATTTTTTGTTATATGCTCATTTCTGAAATTGCACCCTTTATTTGTTTGGATGCTTTCTGCATAGCTGTGCACATTCTGTTTCTGGCAGTCCTAACTTCTGCCATTCCTGGGGGCCCTGAATTTGTTGCCCCTGCTGTCTGCTGTCTCTCAGAAGAGGCCAGCCCAAGCAGAAGGCCACGCAGAGTGTGGGGTCGGGATATTGGTGAGGGATGGAAGCTGGTGCGGGAAAAGGAAGGAAGTAGGGTTGGATGGGGGGTGGGAGAGGGCAGCCTGCCCAACATGTCCCCCAAGTTGCAGGCTACCCGGTGGGGGCCCTTTGGGGTCCTCCTCCCAGAAGATGCCATGTTGGGCCAAAGTGACAGGAAGGCAGACCCAGAGGGAGCTGTGACCACAGCTGGGCACACCGCCTCCTGGAGCACGTCCCCACCATGATGCTTGGGGCAGCCATTCTGCACTTCAGTTCTAGTCACTGAGTGAACGGCATCTGGCTGCATTTATGATAGTGGTTTTTATAAACTCATTTCGTCTTTCATGATGATTTTATTTATGGGTTTTTATTATAGTGTAACAAACAGAATTAGGAGCACCAGTTTGTGCATTCAGGTATAGCCTACAATATTTCAGAAGTAAGACTGTTTGTAAATAGTGCAGAGGAATGTTGGTTCCTTTTAAGCCTGATTTTATTAAGTTTAAGGAAAGTGGTAAATTTTGTTCTTACATTAGCTTAAATGGAGTCATTTTTGACTTTTTACATTCTTTTTTGACTTCATAACTATATGAAACCAAAATAAATTATATTAACTGACACATCATTATCCCAAAATATCAGTTCAAGGAATGTTTGGATTATTTGTTTGGTCATTCTAAAACAAAGCAATTCTGAATTTCAGGCTGGCTTCTTTTTTTTTTCCTTTCTTCACCCCCCCCCCATAAAGAATGTTGTTGGAGAGATCTGTAAACATAGTCAGAGGCACAATAAGGATTACAGACAATTTAACCTTTCGAAAACATTAACTGAAACAAGACTTTATATTGAAGTATTAATTTGATGCTATATTAAATTGTCACTTCAAGCCTCTTAAAAAAAATGAGTGAAACATGATAATAACAGCAATTTCCAAGAGCCAGAGCCCAGGTTCACGCTATCACACGGAGATATAAATACTTATCTGTGGCAGTGCATCACTTAGTATCCTCTCTGCTAAAGCCTTCAGTCAGCTGTGAATCCTTTAATGGCATTTCATTTTGCACAAGAGCAACAAATGGGGGCTTCATAAAACTTGTTATGCTTGTTGTGCGCCCAAGAACAAAGGAAACTCAGATCTCCTGGCCTTTGCATTTTATGTTTTAAAATTCCGATTTCACCACATCAGTTCATCATTACATTACAATTCTGACAAGCCAGTAACACAGGGAAGAGTTGTAAGGGAGACTGATGAAGAGAGAAAATTTGCCTCTATTGGTGACACCATGGAATCATTTCCAAGAAGATTTTTTTGAAGACAAAAAAAAAGTAAAAGCCGTTAGTGTTGGAAACACAGGTTACAGACAAACATTCCTGGCAGATACATGTATCTGAGAGCACTCCTTTAAAAAGCAGAAGCTGCTGCTTGATAAATAACATTGCGAGGTGACACGGGGCATCCAGCTACAAAAATGCAAACATGAAAAATACTTAATAAAAACAGTATTTTAAAAATGCAAACGTAGGTAATGCAGTGAGTTTAACACTGAGAATGTGGACATGGATTCCAAGGATGCTTGCAATGGTTTTACCTCCAGGCAGTGAGGAGAACTGATGATCATCACGGTCGCTGTTTACAAATTAGGGACCAACTATTCCATGCCTTGTTCAGATGAAACCTCTGTGAAAGCCGCCACTCCAGGTGCCAGAGAGACCTTCCCTGTTTGATGTGAGAGAAGAGCTTGGCTGCAGGTGACCCAGGGAGCCCGGGGAGGGGGAAAGAAAAGGCAGGCTTTGTGCGGCATATCCAAGTGCTGGGGGAAAGGGCTGGTTCTGAAAGGATGCTGTGCAGGACTGCATAGCGGGGCAGAGAAGCACCCCTCTCTTCTGGTGTGTGTGCTCTTCAGTCCTGAGCCACGCACGGATGACCAGCACTGCGGAGTGTTTGGTCCATTTGTGGCCTCTTATCTCCCATCGGACCTCCGGGGAAGGGGCTACCAGGTGGCAGGAGGGCAATGCACCTGTTGAGTCTGTAAACAGAGATACTGACACAGCAGGTCGGAAACAGCCGCGTTGACTTTGTCTGTTGCCAGTGGGGGAGGACTGACTGCCTTGGAGCCACATCCAGACGGTGGTTGAAAGTGAAAGAAATATCTTCACCATATTTCTCCATTTTTGTAATCTTATAAAATTTTGTAAAATTAAGCATGGAGAACGGAGGGAGCAAATGTTCACCCTTAGATTGTCTTACGAGAGAATCAATGTCACAAAGGGATTAACATGCTGAGGATGTTTTTAACTGTTAAAAAGAGAGAGGGTGCTCATGCCAAAAAACCGATCATGATACTGTAGTGTCTCCAGTACATCCTTTAAAAATAATTTTCGAAGCACTTATTGACAGGTGGTTTTGTTAATTTGACAGTGATGTTTTTCAGCTTTTGAAGGTGCTAGATTTCTGATCCTGAAAGCAACCAACATA
This sequence comes from Camelus bactrianus, assembly GCF_048773025.1. NCBI lineage: Eukaryota > Metazoa > Chordata > Mammalia > Artiodactyla > Camelidae > Camelus > Camelus bactrianus. Next base: position 21,034,821 of record NC_133573.1, read on the forward strand.
AGTGAGAAATAGAATTTTTTAGTGTTTCTTTTATATTTACAAAAATATTACCTTACTTTCTAAACAACTACATACACACACGTGCAACATTATTCATTTTTGGAGTCTTTGTTCTATGGAGATTTTAGGAATTCCAATGCATTTAATTTTTTTTTAATGGAGACTGAGGATTGAACCCAGGATCTCATGCTTGCTAAGCAAACACTCTACCACTGAACTATACCCTCCCCTCTCCCCATCATGTATTTAAAATAGAATCTGTTTCTCGGGGAGCATTTTAGGAGTACAGCAGGTGGAAACCTGCCTCCCTTACCCTTGCCCTGCCTTCCTGTCCCACCCCTTACCCCAGGGTCTTGGTTTCATCCTGGTCTTGCTTGAGTCATTGGCAGTCCCCCCAGTACCATTTCCCTGATTGTCACATCCTTCACAAAACCCCTTTGTGCTCAGTACTAATATTACCCCCTCCAAATGCAGAGACACAGAGAGGTTGACTAATTCACCCAAGGTCACATAGCTAGTGCATGTGGAGCTGGACCAGGAGGGCTCGAGCAGCATGGTGTGGCTGTGAGCTTACAATCTCCCCAGATGTTTGTATGTGTGGTGGGGAAGGGGTTGGATTCCTTATAGATGTGCCCACTGCTGTTAGGGTTTGTGCACAGCATTTCCTGGGTCAGCTGGCAAAGAATCTGAGAGGATTCATTGTTTGGGCTTTTGAATCAACTCCCACATGCAGGGACCCCCTCAATCTACAGTACGGTGGTCCCCCAATGGTGGCGTTTGTAGACCCAGTGAGCTGTTCCTCCACTGAAATGAAACTATTCTTTTCCAAGTGCCCCCACCCAGAAATTCGATTAATGGGGAGAATTTTGTCTTCTGCAAAGTTTTCACCCATAAATGCTTTTCTAAACCTTTGCTCCCAGCTGCTGCTGGTCAGCACTGGGATCTAACAGGACAGGCTTTTTAGGGTTGTGGTTTTGGACATATTTATAAACTCAGGAGTTTTAAGTTTATGAAATATGTATTTTTCAAGGTGTTCATGAAAAAGCCTTATAGGTGAGCCTTCCCTTTGAGAATGAGTGCATGTAGAAACTTGATGAAGTGGATCAAATTTAATGTATTTTTAATATGTAGTAATGTATTTAACCTTAAAGATAGAGGCGGTGTAGAATGTGATCTGTGTGTTTTTCCCTGGGGGAAAAAAGCTTGTCAGCGATTTCCTGTATAGTATTCAGGTTTCTTTGACATGTTCATCCACGTGAATAGTGGTTAGTGTCTACTCTGTCCCGTGGCACTCTGTGGCTCTGGACAGATTTTGATCAAAGACATCTCTTACCATGAGGACTTTTAAAAGAGAGACCGTGATAAGCATAATCTGAGCAGAACAGCATGAAGGGGAGGGAGATGGATGGTCAGACAGAAACCCATGGGCTCCTACAGGGCAGGAGACATGTCCTGTCGGTCCCAGAATCACCTGTGCAGAACCTCCCTCCAAACAGACCACAGATCATGTCTGGGGTCAGTTGGGAGCACAAAGCAGAGAGGCATAACATTAAAATTTCTTATCAACGTTTTGAATAAAATGACTATGATCATTGTCCTCTGCAGTAGGAGAAAGCACGGGCCAGACACGGGCATGGTGGGAAGTATTCTGACACACTGTTCCTGGAATCCTCACAATAATCTTCTTGGTAGGAATCACGGTGCTCACTTTCCAGCAAGTGGAACTAAAATGACAAGTGCTTTAGTGACTTGCTCAGGACCCCACAGCGAGCGGGTGGAGGTGCCAGGGCACATCTGCATCTCTTTTTGGCTCACGAACCTATGTTCTTTCTGCAGAGCTTACACGGCTAGACCCCGTAGCCTCCGTGCTTCTAAGTTTTATCCAGCTGTCTCTCTTCAGAAGCACAAGACAACCACTCTTTTTATTTCTTTACGTCAGACCGTAGAAATCTTTTCAGCTAAGAGCTCTTTACCGCCTGTTTTGTATTAGCAAAACCTACATTAATTTACTAATTGTTTAAGTTGAAATATAGTCAGTTTACAATGTTGTGTCAATTTCTGGTGTACAGCATAATAGAGTTCAGTCATACATATACATGCATAATTTACTAATTTTTGAAAGGAGAGAAACAGAAAAGGTTCTTGTGGTCTGATTTCAAATTAAGAACAGGTTGGGGGTGAAACCCTACTCAGAAAAATCCATGAAATTGAAATACATAACTCAATTATGGTAAGGCTTTTAAAAAGGACAGGAGCATTTTTAAAATCTGCCAAAACTCTGGGTGGCAAATACTAAACTCCTGTACTGACACTGTTAATCTTTTCTTTAATGATAAAAACTAAAGACTTTAAAAAAAATTCTTAAGATGGTTTAGTATTATCAGAGTTGACTGTGTTTACCACTAGTTTGAAAGGGCATTCTGATTACTTATTTTTATAAAATGCTCATTGTAAAACAAAAATTCAAGCAGTATAATTTCTTTTTTAAAAAAGGAAGAAAGCAGTTACCCTAAATTTCACCATTACCATGGTGACCATTCTTTCAGACATCTCTGTAAAGAGGCCCAATGGGTACAGGTTTTACAATTTTGGAATACTGTTCATGCTGACATGCATGATGACATCCTAGAGATTTCACACACATGTCATGGACATAAAAGAATTTTTTTGAACTCTTCTTTCCACCCCTTATATTTTTATTTTTTTAATTGAAGAACAGTCAATTACAGTGTGTCAATTTCTGGTGTACAGCACAGTGTCTCAGTCATACATATACATACATGTATTTGTTCTCATATTCTTTTTCACTAAGTGTTATTACAGGATATTGAATATAGTTCTCTGTGCTGTACAGAAGAAACTTTAATCTATTTTTATATATAGTGGCTAACATTTACAAATCTCAAACTCCCCAATTTATCCCTTCCCACTCCCTTTCCCCCGGTAAGCATAAGTAAGCGAATCTGTTTCTGTTTTGTAGATGAGTTCATGTTTTTTTTTCTTTTAGGTTCCACATATAAGTGTTATCAAGTGGTATTTTTCTTTCTCTTTCTGGCTTACTTCACTTAGAATGATGATCTCTAGGTCCATCCATGTTGCTGCAAATAGCATTATTTTATTCTTTTTATGGCTGAGTAGTATTCCATTCTATAAATATACCACAACTTCTTTATCCAGTCATCTGTCGATGGACATTTAGGTTGTTTCCATGTCTTAGCTATTGTATACAGTGCTGCTGTGAACATTGGGGTGCATGTATCTTTTTAAGGTTCCCTCTGGATATATGCCCAGGAGTAGGATTTCTGGATCATATGGTAAGTCTATTTTTAGCTTTTTGAGAACTCTCCATGCTGTTTTCCATAGTGGCTGCAACAAACTGCATTCCTACCAGCAGTGTAGGAAGGTTCACTTTTCTCCACACCCTCTCCAGCATTTATTGTTCTTTGACTTTTGAATGATGGCCATTCTGACTGGTGTAAGGTGATACCTTATTGTAGTTTTGATTTGCATTTCTCTGATAACTAGTGATTCTGAGCATTTTTTCATGTGCCTGTTCATTGGAGAATTGCTTGTTTAGGTCTTTGCTCACTTTTGGATTGGGTTATTTGTTTTTTTCTTATTAAGTTGTATGAGCTGCTAATATATTCTGGAAATTAAATCTCTATCCTTCGCATCATTTGCAGATATTTTCTCCCATTCTGTAGGTTGTCATTTTGTTTTGCTTATGGTTTCCTTTGCTAAAGCTTTTAGTGTAATTAGGTCCCATTTGTTAATTTTTGCTTTTATTTCTATTTCCTGGATAGACTGCCCTCGGAGAACATTACTAAGATTTATGGAAAAGAATGTTTTACCTATGTTTTCTTCTAGGAGGTTTATCATATCTTAAGTCTTTAAGCCATTTTAGGAAAACCTAACTTTCCTTTGGAAAGTGCAGTGGGACCCAGTTTATAGAGATCATCTTTTGAGAAGTGTCTCCATCTTGTGGCCTTTTAGAGTATGGTCATTAAAGACTAATAAATTCATGTTGTGTTTTTGCAACTCTCATTGGAAGTGGGGTCATTGCTAGGGCTTGTCCAGTGGACTTGATGGAAACCAATATGGGGCCAAAGAATCTCCAGCTTTCTGTAGAGCACGAGCGAGCCCTGCTTTACACCGCTGCTGTGGTGGGCAGCGTAGCTCGAGACATTTGCGTCTCATTGAGAGGCAAGAAAACCAGGACTAGAGCCCGACTCTCCCAGCTTCTAACACCAAGCTTTTGCCAGTTTCCTCTTTAATCTCAACTTTAACACTATTAAAGGGGATAATCTTAGAGGCCAAGGGATGCTGCCTCAACCTCATAAAAATCATCATCAGGCCTTCTGAGGAAGATGGACCCCAGGTGGAATGTGGTTTTACTTTAAAGGAATTACAGAAAGGACCAGTCACTTGTCCAGTCACCTTACGCCATTATATACAGTTTCTGACTTTACAGATCAGTTCAGAATGTTAGGAAAAGAGTATCTCTACAGATAAAGTTGAATTTTCTTATCTGTGTGTGCACGGTAGACCCATAACTGGTCTTCAGCAGCACAAATTTGGTCATTTTCTATAAATAGGGCATTAATAGTTGTATAAGTCTTTTATCACTTTTTATAAACACCACAGGCAGAAGAGTTATATTTTGCATCTGATCGAACACATTTTAACTAGATCTTTTTTTTCCCTTTTTTCTTTCTCTCTGATGCAGTATATAGTGGAATGTCATGGGATCACCCTTCTTCCCCAATTCCTGGGCATGTACCGGCTTAATGTTGATGGAGTTGAAATATATGTGATTGTTACAAGAAATGTGTTCAGCCACCGTTTATCTGTATATAGGAAATATGACTTAAAGGTGAGATTTTTTTTCATTTTCAATCTTATTAGGTAGCATTGTTACAGTTTTCACATATACAGTGTATTGCATGTAAATACATATACACAATATACTGCACATTTTTTTAAGTTTACATATATGTACTGTTCATTGTTTCTAAGAACATTTAGAGCTTTAGCTTTTTAAACTTACATAGTTATCAAAGGAATAAAGCCAATGATGAGGTAAGAATTCCAAAAGATATATATACCCCGCTGTTAATGGCAACATTATTTATAATTGCCAAGATATGGAAGCACCCTAAGTGCACATCAATAGATGAATGGAAAAAGAAGATGCAGCATATATATGTAATGCAATACAACAAGGTGGGCTTGATTTTTATTAGGTAATTGAGCTTGTTTGTCCATGTTGTAAATGTTGTAATTGATCGTGAACACTTGGGAGGCACTCAGGGCTTAAGCCACCAGGCAACCAGCAGTGCACTCCTTTGTGTTAAGCAGGGATCACTTGTACCTGTGAGAGTTCATGTCTAGTATGAACTGAACGTCAGTGTGCCAGGCACTGCTTTAGGTGCTGGGAATAGGGTGATCAACAAAACAGAACTTGCACTCAATGAGCTGACGTTCTGGTGGGTAAAGAGAGGCGACAGATGGTAAGTGCTAAGTACATCATGTATTGGGCAGTGACAGTGCCATGGACAGAAGTAAAGACAGGAAGGGTGGGGCCCGGAGGCAGGCTGTTTCAAAGACCTGGAGTGAGAGGTGACCACTGGAACTTCCAAGGGGGAGTGAGGTGATCTGACTTCTGGGATCAGTGCCCTAGAGAATGTCCAGGTTGGGAGCTGGCAAACTATGACCTGCCAGCATGGCAGATCCAACATGGCCATTTCTGCAAATAGCGTTAGTGGAATACCGCCAGTGCCCATGGTTTCTGTAGTGTGCGTGGTTGCAAAATGAAGGCCTAGTTGAGTAGTTACAGAGACCGCTCTGAGCCACAAAGCCTGAAACACTTATCCTCTGACCCTGTTCAGAAAAACTCTGCCAACTTTTGGTCTCGGTCAGTGGCTCAAGTTTTTTGATCTGACTCCTTCACATCCTTAAAAGAGGACCCCCCCCCCAAAAAAAGCTTTTGCTTGCATAGTATATGTCTACTGATGTTTACAATGTTAGAAATTGAGAAATTGATAAAAACTTAGTAAAACCATGACATGTTAGCATATTTTTATGAAAAATCACTACCTTCCAAATCAAAACCTTGAGTGGGACAGGTGGCACTGTTTTACAGCTCTGCATATCTCTTTAATGTCTGGCTTAGTATGAGATACTTGTAGTGTCCAGGCTGGTTCTGCTGTCAGTCTGTTGCCGTGTTATTTGATTGAAATGTATAAAGAAAATCAGACCTTACACAAATATGCTGTGTATTTGGGGAGGATGGATTTTTTTAAATAACTTTTTCAGAAATTTGTGGATATTTTTCTTTGACGTTACACCTAAACCTGACCAGTGGTGACTTCTCAAAGCGGAATTTCAGTGTGGAATCTGAAGTCACATTAGTGAACTTTTTAAAATCCACCGGTCTGTCTGCATGCCCTGGTCTGAATACATCAGGCTGTTGTCATTTGGAATGATGGCATCACTGAGGTCATGCTCTTCCAAATGCTAACACATTTCATTAATCACGAAGCCACGCTACTATCACCACCAGTATCAGAAAAGTCTTTACATACTGAGAAGCTGTCAAGCTCAGGGTGGTGGGTACAAGTTTTAAGAATTTTTCATTTGTACTTGAAAGCTCACATTTTACCACTGGCCTGTCCAGGGCCTGCCGGCTGTTTGCTGGAAAGTCACAGCGCTCAGCCACACCAGCAGCTCTGCTCCTCTTTGACCGAATACCTGCCTGATGCCCAGATCTGAATAAGCAGATTCCCAGTTGTTCATTCATGTAAAAATGTTTTGTGAAAAAAGTGGCTAGCCCAGCTCATAACTCAAACATCACAAAAATGGCTGTTTTTAAACATACCTGCTTTAAATAGAATGCTTTATGCATACTTCCCACACAGAATATGGAAAAGATGTGCACCAAGATGTAATAAAGCAATGTCACTGCTTTGGTGAGGACATTCATGTATTTGATGGCAAACTACTTGTACCATTTTGTGCCACAGCTGGATTTGTGCTAAACTGCCAACAGTTTTTTGCCCACCTTTTGTTTTTAACAAGACAGTGAAAAAGGCAAATAGTGTTATTATAAAGAGTTTTGTGTTTACAGACCCCCTGAAAGGGTCTTGGGGCCCCTGAGTGCTGAACTACACCTTGAGAAATGCAAGTCTGTGGGAGGGGAAGCATCCAGAGTTCAGATAAACCACACCAGCTTCCCCAGTACGGCCTTGCTCTGTGCTGCCTCCCAGTCGAAGCTCTTTTTTTCCCTGGAAACCCCAGCCCCCCACAGTGCTCTCTGGACCCATCTTGCTCATGAAGCACCTGCTTAGCTTCTGCTGCTGAGGACGGTGTAGGCCTGGCCCGTGGTCTGACTCACCCACATAAGAAGCCAGATGACTTCTGAAGCCACAGGTCCCATGTTACTGCCTGGCACCTGTGTGTGAGGTGCTGGACCTTTATGGGCCTCAGTTTCTTCAGCTGTAGAACAAACACATTATTTTATCTACCTTGCTGGTTGTTGTGAGGACTGAGTGAGATCTGTGTGGGCACATCCAGAGTCTCACCCAGCCTGTGGGTGGTGGCGAGTGAATGGTGGTTATCTCATCCATTCTATGCGAGTAAATCCCTGAAAGGCAATTTTTTGTGTGTCCTACACACTTTTTTTTTAATCCTCCTAAAATGCTTACGATGGTGTCTCGTTCAAGCAGGCATCTAGTGAACATCCTGATGTAAGTTATGCTTGTAGATCGGATGTTATAGTTAAATTAAAACTAACCTTGTAAAGTTAAATTTAAAATGAACCTTGGCCTTCACAATTTCATCTCCCTTTTCAGCCTGCAGAATAAACAAACTCTTTTCTTGCCAGTACTTTTGGTTGTGGGGGAGCCTGGATGTCTGGCATCGTTTCATGGCTCAAACGCTTGGCCTTGACTGAATTACCTTTCTAACAGTGTTTTAATTTTTAAAATTCTGAACAAATTTAAATCTGGATGAGGTTTTTCCAGGCTGATGATCTGCATTTACATAGAGAGGTTTCACTGAGAATCAGAAGCAGAGTAAATTATATTGTAGGGAGAAAACACACACACACTAAAAAGTTGGTTAAATTTCCTTTGCTATACACTAGAAATTGACACAACATTGTAACTGACTATACTTCAATTAAAAAAAAGTATGTACATATAACTGAATGACTATGCTGTACACCAGAAACTAACACAATACTGTAAATCAACTATACTTCAATTAAAAAAAAATGGTGGTCAAGTAGACAGATTGCTCCACTGTCCTATGGTCCAGCACTAGAGGGCCCCAGGAGGGGCAGCAGACCGGGCTGTTCCTTCCCTGATCATTTATCAGTGACCGCTGGGTGCTGCTGTGTGGGACACTGTGATGGTCACCAGGGAGCACCAGGAACAAACACTCATTGTTGTATGAACAAAGTTGGGAACTCACTGGCTGTTTGTTTCCCAGTCTTTCTTTCGCACTAAGATCTTCCACAAAGGACTGTGTCTCTTCCGGGACGCCACCCCAGGCCCCCCCCCCCCCAGCATCTGAGGTGGACTCAGTCATTTTGGACACCGCCAGAGCTGAGGGCAGAGTTTTGAGAACGAGTGCAGTAGAGTAGAAATTCTGAGACCAAGAACTGTGTTTTCTCCCACTTTATACCTCTGTGCTCAGCCTAGATTCTGGCACAAAAAGGGTACAAGTAAATGTGTGTTTGAAGGGCCCTCCGAAGGGAAGGGGGACAGAAAGTACCCAGTGGGTGGTTCTCATGGTGAGGAAGGCACATTCATCTAACCCTAAACCCTGGGAGAAGGGCCGTCGGGGCTAGGGCCCCACCTAGAAGACACGATGTGGGAAGGAGGCCTTCAATGCTTCCGGGTCACTGCGGCCAGCTGATGGCCCACTTGACATTGAAGACCCGCAGGCCAACCCTTTCTGGCAGCTGGTGTAAGGAGAGCGTGGTTTGACCCCACGTTTAGTAAGTTGCCGGTCATGTGACTCAGGTTTTCTATTTCCAGCAGGAGGACAAGAAGCAGGGAGAAGGCAGCACAGGTGGCACAGCGAGGGACGGGTTGGGGAAGGGTGGACAGAAACACCTGCAGAGGGCGCCGCGCCCTCAGGGAGGGGACAGCGCGGACTCCGGGGGCGGCTCCAAAGCAAAACTTTATTTCCGCACCCTGCCCTAAACGTCTGCCGACGAGCCATGTGAGACCAGCGCCCCGCGTGTGCACGTTTTCATTCCTTCTTTCTGTTTCAGGGCTCTACCGTGGCTAGAGAAGCCAGTGACAAAGAAAAGGTAAGTGCCTGGTGTGTCTCACCTCAGTCTGGGGTGAGCTTGCTCAGCGCCTCTGGTTTCCCTTCTTCTAGTCCTCCTCCACCGCCATCCTTCCCGGTCCCCCTCTGCTGCCCCGCAACTGAGGGACGCCCTCCGCCAGTTCTCCTCCTCAGGCTTGCTGCCCTGTTGGATCACGCAGGAGTTAGCAGTTTGCAGTGCGGGTGCAACATTTCACACCAACGTGGTCTTGAAAACACAGCCACCGCTGCGGTCGTGATGACCCAGACCAGCAGGTGCAGCTCCGCACCTGGGTCCTAACCCCTTAGGACTAACAAGCTGGGTGTGACCTTGAGTCAGTTTCTTTGCCTCTTTGAGCCCCAATTTTCTCACCTGTAAAAATGACGATGTTGAGCTTCAAATGCACCTATAAAATGTTGGCTTAAAGGAGTTTCAAACTCCTGACCAAAAAAAATGTTAAGACCTGATTCGAGTCTTTTCCGTGTAAAGACTTAGGGACAAGGAGACTTCTTACCTTTTTCTGAGTCACTGGCTAGTAGGTAGTATTTGAACCAGTCTGTTGATTATGAAAGACTATAGGCAGATTCCACTGCAGTCCGTTTAAGAATTTGGGAAGCAGCTTTCTGTATGTAACCCTAAACTGCCCCCACCTGGAATCTGCTCATGTGAAAGGCACCTCTACACTCTCAGCTGTTCCTCCTTGTCACTTTGGGAAGTGCCTTTTCTTGACCAAACCATTTGAGAGCTGGGCTCAAGGTTTTTGTTTTTAAATTCTTTTAGGATGATATCAGTTTGGGTTTGAATTTTATAGATTTGGAAATCTCCTTTTACTTACTCATCCAGAAGTGTTTGTGGATGTCTCTTTGGTTACTGTCCTCGCTTCAAGGGCTAAAATAATGAACCACATAGACACATCAGCAAAGTGATACAGACATTAAATAGGAGATGACAGTATCATGTGATAAGCGCCTTGCTAGGGAGCAGGTAGCAAGGGCACCTAAATCTGGCCTGGTGGTCTTCCTGGAAGAGGTGATGTTTACAAACCTGAAGGCTAAGCAGGAGACAGCTAGAGAAAGAGGTGAGAAAGAGCTGTGTGTGCAAGAGTGCCGAGGGGGAGCGCCTGGTGCTCTAGTTAGAGGGTGAGATGAGGCCACAGAGGTAAGCAGGACCATTTGGAGAGGCTGTCGAAATAACCCAGAGTAGATGGTGGCCTGACCTGAGGTGCTGGAGGGGATACAGAGAGATTTGGGCAGAAGGATCCACAGAACTCAAAGACGGAGTGTGGTGTGTGTGGAGGGAGGGCGGGGTAGGGTGAAGGATGACTCCCAAATTTCCAGCTTGGACAATGACAGAGGGAGCAGAGCGGGTGGAGTAGTTTGAAAGCTCAGTGCAGCATCAGAGTAGAAATGTCCAACAGGCATGAGAGGCTGCAGAGAGGGCTTCAGCCAGAAGGAAAGGGCTTGGGAAACCTCCGGGGAAGGATGATCAGGAGAGACGGGGACGCGTGGATGAGGTCACCCAGGCCGGGCGCATCAGTTGGAGAGAAGCGTGTCTGGCGGCGGCCCAGGAGAGCGTCGTCATGGAAGAAGCGGCTAAAGGAACGGAGTCCTGCAAAGGATCAGCCACAGAGATAGGCGACAAGCCAGGAAAGCCTGGCTCATTTGTTCAGATACTGACCGAGCATCTATTAAGAGCAAGCATCTTGCCAGACGTGAGAAACGTCTCAGTGCATGGTGCCCTGCTCTTAAGAAACTTGCACTCCAGGGGCATCCCAGAAACCAGAGGAAGAGGACTTTCCCAGAATCAAGGGCCTCTTCCAGGGCAGGTGGGATGAACACTGAGAAGTATCTGTTGGATTCATCAACAGAAAAATCACTGGTGACCTTGTCAGTGATGCAGGTAGAGCAGAAGCCTGGTAGCGGGTTAAGAAGTGAGGCAGAGAAAGGAAATGGTGGCTCTTCCTTTGGCAGTTTGTATTTTTACTGTGCACCACTGAATATACTTTCACACTTCCAACTGCCACGTGAATCACTCTGAAGGCACCAGATCTGGTCAAGAGCAGCAGAAACGATGGACTGTCAACTTCCACGTTGCTCTGTAAACATTTCTTCCAGGTGCCAGAGACTCAAGTAGGTATTGTTTTCATCCATGAGAAACTCAGAGGCTTATTATTACTGGGATTTTCTCAGAGGAAGTATCTGGGCTGTTTAAAGAGCCCCACAGCAGCATCAAAAGAAGCCACTTCAGCATCGTCAAAAGCAGCCAGCCCCAGAGTCAGAGCCATGGGGGTACCATGCGCTTCTCCACGCTGGTGGCTCTGTTCTCCCTTTGTTCCCAAGTCCCTTGAGCCTGCTGCTAGCAGCCTTTTCCCCACTTCTGTTCATTTCGATTTCTTCAAGTTTCATCCCCAAGGGCTCTCAGTCTGCTCTGACAGTAACCAATGCCAAGAAAGACAGTTACAGCCAACAGGGTGATTACAGCAGAATCCTAAGTCATGAAACAAGGACACGTGTGGTGGGAAGCCAGTGTTTGGTGTAGCTGTAATATTTCACCATCAGAAGCAGAACATCATTACTGTCTGTCCCTCCACTGCTCTGCCTGTAGGACCACACACTTTCCAGGAATCCCCCGGCTCTCACCACAGTTCCACTCCTCGCCTCTCCAAGAATGTTTAGCCCTGTGTTGGTGTAGGTTACTATGAAAAGACATGAAGTGACAGAATATGTCTGGCAGAAACCCACTTTTCTAAGGATGCTGCTAGGATGCTTTTATCGTATATTGAATGTGGGCACATTGTTCCTCAGAACATTTCCCTTGGAGGTGGACTTAGAGAAGTCAGAGATGGGAGGGACCTTAGCAGGTCAGAGTCCAGTTTCCCCACCTCATGTGGGACAGATTTGAGACCCAGAAGCTCCTATTCCCAAGCTGCATCACACAGTCCGTGGCAGAAGCAAAACCTTACCTTAGTCCGGGTTTTTTAAATTATTAATCTTGATGTATTGGGATTGTAGAAAGGTGAGTAATAACTGGCATTTGTTTAACGTCAACTGTATGCCAGATCTGTTTTAAATTTCACACACACTTGGTCACATAACCCTGACAGCCACCTTTGAGGCAGGCGCTATTATTACTTCGAGTAAATGAAGTTACTTGACAGACAGGCCCAAGGACCCACAGTCATGGCACGACACAGCCAGGGGTCCAGCCCACAGCTCACATTTCTAACCATGATGTGGTACTACCTCCTGAATGGGACTTCTTTTTTTTAAAAAAAAAAATTCATATTAATTCCATGAATCATGAAGATGAACAAGGCAACATTTCACTACAATGTTTCACTGACAAAAACTGTGTTTTTTGGAGTTACATATGAACTAAGGCAGTTCATTGAATCTTGATTTCAAAGTGGAAAAAAAAAAACTGTTCAGCCCCATAAGATGTTGGCAAACCAATTCACATTTTCTCCATTTGAGGAATTAGGTATTTCTGTAAATACAGTCTGTGTCACTAGTGTCTCCCACTGTGTAAACATTAAAATTGTCCACACAGTAGCCCCAAGGAGGAATTCAATGCTATCTACTTTTTTTCTGGGCTTGGGGTTCCTGATAGCTCTTCTTCCAAAAGGAGCAGCTCCAAAAGACCATCGACCTGTCCTCCTAGATTACAGGTGCTCACTGGGAAGGGTCTCAAGGAAGTAGCTTGAAGATGTGGGAGTGAAAGTAACTAACACTGGTAATTGATGGAGACTGTGCCTGCCTTGACAACAGGACATCATGTGTCTCTGATGTGGCAGTTTGTTTACAGTCTAGCAGCAACCAAGGTAACATTCACTAAACTGTAACACTTAAAAATAAATGAAATGTATTAATGGAGCTGAACTCTTAAAAACCTTGGGTTTTTAAGTTCTAAAAATTTCTTTTGCTTTTCTTGTCCTGACAATTTTCAGGTTTTCTTTCCATGATCAATTAATATTTTTGACTCTTCCAAAAAGCATGCTGTTCTTCACAAACAAAACCGCAAATGTTATCAAAACAATCCCTGTTACCTTTGGTTAGAAATATTTGGAGAAGGCTGAAAATACTTATTTTCTACACTTTAGCCTCTTACAAATGAAACCACATGGTTTGCAAGATTATTCTCTTTGCCGTCATTGTGCTACCCATATTCTCTCTAAAAAGTGATTACAAAATTGCAAAGAACAATTCTCACAGAGAATCTCCATTGATGTGGCTTAATTAGCAATCTGAATTCTTAGTTTCTTTCATTTGAGTCATTATAGCTGTTTTAATGTCCCACACTTTTCACTTGTTGATGACAAGTTTTAAAACTGTCATTTCAAATATTTCCTGATATAGGTGCATACAAGTCCCATCCCTCTGATTTGAGCTTGACATGTAATAAGTGTGATTTGCATTAGCATAATAATGAAGATGGAACTGAAGGAAATAAGTTCTGTTGCAACAATCACGGAATCACTTTCACGGCAGCAAGTATCAGAACATGCGTGTACAGATGTCTTGAATTTTTTTTTTTAAAGAACAGTGTTTTGTTGTTTTTTTTTTAAACCATTGTCAAGTTCTGACAGCTGCTATGACTTGTTTTCTTTAATTCTTTCCTTTATTAATGGAAGGGCATCTTCCATTCACGGCTCCAGCAGTGTAGCTCCCTCTAAATGAGACTGAAATGCGAATCTCCCTGGTGGTCGATCTTTTCACAGCTGCGCTGCAATTCCAGTGTGACATCAAATTAGTAATTATAGCTGAGCGGACCACTCTTACAAATGACAGCCTTAGCATGCTGCCAGCAAGCATGCTACTCAGCAGGGAAACCGAGCAAGGAAAAGAAAACGTAACTGGACTCACTTGATTTCTGGAGGATTTGACCTGACTCTTTAAAGAGCCCATGTTCTTGAGAGAGAGAGAGAGAGTCCTGGGGATTTATACAAATATGCATTTTGTTCATCGTTCGACACAGTTCTCAAAACTCATGGCTGGTTTCATTACGTAAAGTAAAGCTGGGGTAATGGAGTCATAGGGTCACAAGAAGAAGATTCCTTGTAACAAGTAACCTCCCTGGAACCCATTTGAAAGGGAACAGCTGCCCTGCAATTGGCATTTGTGTTACTATATTGGCAATAATCTTTGTTGACACTTGGATAATGGGCTACAAAAAGCCGCCTCGTCAATTCTTAGGGATTGTGAATGGCACTAGCAATTAAGTGACTGCCACCATCTCTGACATTTTACCTGTTACTGACTAAAGGCTCAGGAAAATTCATCCCATATACCCTCACATCCAAAAAAAAAAGCTTCCTTAAACCAGTTTTCAGCATTTCTTTTGTGATATTTATGTTGTAACAAATTTTGTTAATTACCACCTCCATCTGGTTCTTCAGGCTGAGTTAAAAATAACAGCAGTGTGTCCTGGGAATCTTTCTTAGCTGTCAGTTAAAAGGTGCTTCCTTTTTTGTCATTAGCAGATCATCAGTTAAAGGGAGACTGTTAAGGTTTTTAGGCCCTAAACTCAACTCATGCTTTAACCCTCTGTAAAATTCCTTCTCCAGATAGAAGTGAATTATTTCCCTCTGCCAACCAGTGGTAGACACGCTTGTCTCAGAACCCAAAGTGCAGGGGAAAGTTTCCCATCAGGGCAGAAGCAAGGCCATCTGCCTCCTGGCCCAGAGATGTTTTATAAGAGGGGGTTTGGAGGGGAAAGACACCAAACAAGAGCCTTAGCAAATCTGAGTCCCAGCCGCCACTCTGGCATTAATGGAAGTTTGGGGATAAGTCATTTGACTTTGTCCTCATTTGTAAAATTAAAGGGCTTCATTGAATCATTGGTTCTCATGCCTTAATGTTTGCCAAGAATCTCGCTTCAAATGAAGATTTCCCTCCCACAGAGGTAGACTTCAACAGACCTGACTTTGAAGAGTCCTGGACTTGACAATCACTAAAATCCTGTCTGTTCTAGGTATGGGTTATGATGGTTGCTATTATTATTGAAAAAATGTTCCAAACTGTTAGCCAGTCTGCAGATGGCTGAGCAAAGTGTTAAGACCCCTATCATGTAAACCATGGGGATTATTCTGGGCAGTGGAGTTAAGTTTGATTCCTTTGGAATTTGGTTGGAGTGGCAGGTGAAAGAGAAGATAACATGCAGTAACTCCTGTGAGCATCTCCCAGGTGACAGCATTAGAGTCCTCAGGCCAGTCTAGTTTATGGTGGTGCATAATCTCTCAATTTCACTGGAATGAGCTCAGCTTAGATTATCCCAAGCACACATGAAGCAGTGCTGTTAGATACGGGAACTTCTAAGCAGACAGCTCTTACTCGATTCCAGAAAGAGTTGGGGGGAGAGAGGACTTCCACGTGTAGTGTGTGGCTTGAATTTAAGCCAACCTGCTACAGATGTATCATTATTAAAACAATAAAAATTATGATGTTTACCAGACAAGCACTAAACCAGAAACTCCAGGATTTGGCAAACGTCTCAAGTTTTCAGACTTTGACATTTCTTAGATTATCACCATCACCATCCATGCAAACAGAATCTTCCAATCAGATGGAAACAAACCAATTCTGCACATCTTGCACATGGCTTAACTGTCACGTCACAGCCCGTGGGAGGAACCAAACCTAAGTCACTTAGAGTTAAAGGGCCAGTCTGAGAAGTATGAGAGTATTAGAAAAGGAATAAATTTCACTTTCTAAATAGCAGCTTGAAAACTATAGGGAAAATAAAGAACCAGCAGCTGGGTTCTGCCAGCCTTACCGATTCGATGTAGAATTACAATAGGGCTTACCCAGTTTTGTGCTTCTTATTTGCAGCGGTTTCTACAAGTATGTTGAGATACACTGTCATTCTACATTTACACATAGACAAGGAGGTTCAGAATAAAAATGAGCCCTTCACGTCCAGATGCTGGTCGTACATGTACACATTCTCATCGTGGAAACTGCCAGTTATTAATGATGTGCTGGATCATTTCCCCAGCCGTGAACTTGTAGAGACATTCCCACTTATGTTGTTAAAGGCATTAGATGGACTTTTTGTGAGAAAACACCTGTTCTCTTTGCTCCTTCTGTCTGAACTTTACCCGTATTCACTGATTTGCCTTTTCATGTATCAAGTTTGTGGCGTGGATGTTTTGAGAAGCAGAACTGATTTTATTATAAAATCTTTACCATCTCTTATTACCCCAAGATTGGTCCCACATATGTGATGTTATTTGATCAAATCATCTTTATCCTAACTCCCACGTAAGGATTACCTAAAAAGTCTCTCTCTTACAGGAATATTTCTGGAGTATATCTTCAGCCCCACAGACTGATTTTTTATGAAGTTATTTTGGCAAGCCTTTGTTTTTGGTTTTGTTGTTTTGGGGGTTGTTTTTTTTTTTTTTGCAAGTTTATTTTCTTTTAGGTGAGCCTGGAGTAACAAGCAAATCAGGAACATCCACAGTCCCAAACATTAGACAGTAATTAGGATATACTTTTTTCTTGGGTATTCAGCTCTGAGCGTCACAATGTGGCCCAGCAAAGGGACACCAGGCAGAGGTCTTTGACATCAAGGCTTACAATTTGACTTTTAAAAACAAGTTGCCAAGTGAGCACATTGAACAAAAATTTGTTTCTTTCTGAAACACAAGTCCTTTAATCACAGAGTGCTATGCTGTGTATTATCCTTTGCATGGTTCCAGAATCCTGTTTGTATTAAACACTCGGATGTGACAGAAGTACATCCCATCTTCCTGTGAACATTTCCATCCAAGCCAAAATTAAAATGTGGCTCTGTATTATAATAAATTTTGGCTCTGGGCATTTTAAGTACTTTTTTTTAAAAAGTTTCCTGTTGTTTACTGGCAGTTTAAAATACACTTTGGGGGAGGGTATAGCTCAGTGGTAGAGCTTAGCATGCATGAGGTCCTGGGTTCAATCCCCAGTACCTCCATTAAATAAGTAATTCTTATTACCTCCCTCCCCCAAAAATAATAATAAAATATAGACTCTTTGTGTAATTTAATTGTAGGATGATTATAAAATCCAGTATTATTTTAGTTTGAATTCTGTATTTTTTACCAGTTTTTGTTTTTGAATTCCATATTTGAAGTTAGGTTTTGACTTTATATACAGATTTTAAGTATTTGTGATTTTAAAACTTTGAGTCATCCAAAAAATAACTAGATTTTTCATCTAAGATTTCCATGTAATTTCTGGCTTTACTTAACTCTTATTATCTAGGATTACTAAACTCCGTGCAAATGACAGCAATCATACATTAAGTTACAGAACCCAATGAAACAATTATATTACAAGTAGGTTAACTTCTATTTGAAACAGAGAACTTAAATCCTTTTGTTAAAAGTTTTTTGGGGGGAGTTGTTTTCAGAAAAAAAATGCAAAATTTTTAGTAATTTGGAATTCTAAAGTTTGTATAAAGAGAACTAAGTATTTTTATGTTAGAAGGGAAGCTCTAATGCCTTGCTTTTTTGTCTGCTTTCTGTTGTTCTAACGGGAGGAAGCAGAGTCCTGAGCTTCCTTTGCCCTCCCAGGATCCCTAATTTCTCTCCAACCACTGCCTTCACTCCCGGGTCTCCGTCTGCTGAGCTGGCCATGGAGGCTCAGGTTCATTCTAAAAATGAAAGCTCTAGACTTTGTGGCTCTTACTTCTGAATATTTTTTCCTGTTTTAAATCTCAAAACCGTGGCCAAATGTCCTTAGAGATCATTTATATCTTTTACTGAGCCCGAGGGGATAATACTTATATTCAGTATTTATACATTTAAAATATGATCCACATGTTGGTTTTATCTTCAAGTTCTTATCTAGCTGTGTGTACACCTCAGCTCACGTCCATTGTTCATTTGTGTCTTTGTAACACAGAAACCATTTCTGACCATGACCGATAACCATTAATAGTGTGTTTCTTAGTCCTGAGTATAGACTTCCTGAGAGACAAGCCTATAATACTTTACTTCAAAAGTAACCAAAAACTTTTCACCGAATAGTGTAGTCACAAAAAGAGAGGGAGGGAACATTTATAATGAAAACAATTTTCTTTTTACAGCTCATAGCAAATGAAATGTTCCCAAGGAGCTTCTCTCTCTCATTTTTTGGTTGTTTTCTAGCCACCGAGATTTCAGTTACTGAATTTGTGCTGTAGGTCAGCAAATTCACATTCGCTAAATTACTCACAATTATAATCCACTCACTGAGAAAAACTAAACCCATGAAAAGTCAGCTAAGAAAAAAAAATCAGCAAATTTCTATCTTTGGCCGTATATATAAAACTATTAAATTGTATTCCATATTTAATAAATATAAAATGTAGATACTTGGTTACTCTAGAAACTTACCCAACTTTTATTATTACAAAGCAGTGTTTTCTCCTCACTTGTGTTTCAGTGAGGTTTTTCTGGCCAGGGAGAGTTTTCCAGTGATCAGAGGTTTTTCTGGCCGGGAAAATTCAATCCAGGTTTGGAGAGCAGCCAGGACAGGGGTTTATGCCAATGTTGCCTTTAATGCGCCTTCTCTGGTGTCCCCTCTGTTCTCCCGTGTCTGATGCAGTGAAGTGAAATAACCTTGCACTTGTGTATGCTAGATGTGCGTGCAGTAAGGAAAGTATCTTCAAAACTTAAAGGTAATACACAGAGAAGTTGCAGGAGACATTTGTTCCTAATGGTAAACCCTGAAAACATAGGCAATTGTAAACATGGTTTAGTTTACTGATATCCCAAATTTAAAGAGCCTATTTCTTTAAAAAAAAAAAATCAAGAAGGATAAAAGATGACGGGCAAGTCTAATATATATTCTTTAGTAGGAGCACTGTGTAACAATGTTGGTCACGGTCAGAAATGGCTGATGTGAAACTAAGATGCAAACTAATACACAGCAAGTCCTCATTGCCAAGTAGTGTGTGTTTCATGTCATTTCGTTCACTTGCTAACCATATTGGAAGATATTACTGATTTCCCATAATACAGATGAGGAAACAGGTTTGGACAGATTAAGCTACTGGTTCTAAACATCCCAGCAGTTATTTAAAAAAATAAAAGGGCATACTTAAATCCAGAGCAAGACTTAAAATGTTATCAGTGATTCACTTTTCTCTACATACACACACCACGCTTGTAAGCATAACCAGCAAATAACGAGAATATTTATATGTAACTTTCCACATGACAAGCACAACCCTAAGCTTTTTAGGTAATGAACTTGTATAATTCTCATGACACTGCTGTTTGCTAATCCCCATCTAAAGATCAGGAAGCCAAGTCACAGAGAGGTTAAGTAACTTACTCAAAGTCACACAGTGGATAGTTGGAGTGGAGATACAACCCAGGCAGCCTGGATCCAGTCTGTGCTCAGAAGCTCATGATTCAGCCTGTGTCCCAAATAGAAACCTGAGCCATACTGAATCCACCCGGGGTCTGGCATCACCCAGTGGGAAAGTGCCAGGGTGAATATCACTCTGACTTTATCCAAACAACGGAAGCAGGAGAGCTGGCTTGCCGGGGGACTGGCATCACTGCTCATGCCTCGGCTGTGTTTGTACATTGTACATTTGTCACATTAGAGATGAGTGCCATCGCTAGTCTAGCCCCCGGGTAGTAGTACTTCCTGCAAAAGGGAAATAGCCTTAGACGTGGGCAGTGCCGGGCTTGGTGCCGAGTCTGCTTGCACACAGCCTCACTCCCTTTGCCAGGGCCTGGGTGCTGACGAGGGCAGGCCGGGCTGGGGAGGTGGGGTGGCAAGAGCAGGCCTTCCCACGCCTCGTCCTTGGGGTCGCCTCCCAGTAAGTCCCGAGTGAGGTGCTGCAACGCCCCCTCACACGTGGAGGCTCCCAATCTACCCAAAACTGGCCAAAACTTAATTCAGAACGAATAAAGACTTAAAATCTCTGACCACTTGAAAGGTGGCTGACCGCTGGTGGGAAGCCAGCCTCCGAGTCCACAGTTCAGAAGTTGTTTCTGACCTGATGACTTTCACTCTGATGGTTTCCTCCGCCCTCTGGCTGGCTCTGCATTGAGGGTGTGGAAGATGCCCATTAAAGAACCAGACCCAGTGACTGACGTCAAGGCTTTCAAAACTCCCATAAGAGCAAATAATCTGTTGCTGCCCACAGTTCTTTGTGCTGCTCTGCAGACATCAGCTCTGTGGGCAGTGGCATGCCAAGAGGTTATCATGTCCATTAATTCACAGCAAAATAGTTTCCCTCACTTAAAAAAAAAAAAAGGTGCATCTTTAATATAAACGCTGCTGATTATCAGACGGATATTGAAATTTTAAAGACGATAAACAGCAAGGTTTTCCTGAGGGTGTGTCATTGTCAGGTGACTTCATCTTTGTCATTTAGTTCTTAGAAAACAGTTGAGTTCTGTTTTTAAAGAAGATATTTTATATGCAGTCTCTCAACCTACAAGACCAGTTTTCTATCCATACAAGTTACTGAATGCTCACAGCAATGACAACGATGACAGGTGTCTTATTTAAGTGTGTCATGGGTTTTGGTCGAATCTCAGCTCTACCTTTAGCAGGATGACTAAGGTTCAGGCAGCCCGGGTTCCCATCTCAGCGTGGGAACTGGCTTACCAGTTCCACTTACCAGGCTGTGAGACCTTTGTTAAGTTGTATAATCTCACTAAACCCAGTTTCCATGAAAATAGTAATAGTCGTTTCGAAGAGTCAGTGAGATGATGCGCTTGGATAAGCTGATGCACCAAGAGCTTAACAGCACCTAAGGCTGCTGCCGCCACCGCCACTGGGGGCCTCTGCCTTCCTCACACACACAGACAGCCTGGAGAGGTCCAGGAACTGGCCCCTGGCAAGGCGTGGACCTAGGATTCATGTCTCCAAAACCCCGGTGCTCCTACACCTCTGCCATTGCGTGGACACCGGGGGTGGCATTTCTGGACTAGTGTTGGGTTCCCTGCTAGCAGCTGCCCTGCAAAGGTTCCGCGCAGGCTTCTTGAGCCTCTCAATAAGCCCTTAAGTCTTTTAACCAATCTGGTTGCCCTTGTTTTGAACTAGATCCAATCTAAATATGTCCCTAGCGCCTGTGAAATTCACAAGTCAGCCTAGTAATAGAGTGCAAGGTGGCCAGAGTTTTACGATGTAGGATTAGACTTTCCCCATCACCCGAGGTAATTCTGCTGGGGTGAACCTGAAATGGCATTCCTCCTCACCAGTGTGACTTGCATCACCAACACGGATCCTGTGTCATCCCACACAAGCAAGACTCCCTCGCCCCGTCTTTGCTGACATGCAGAGAATGAGCTGTGGAGCTGAGACTGATCTTCATTCTTAATGCCCCCAACCCCACACACCCCTGCCCTGTACATGTAGACAGATGTCCACACTGTCTACCTGGAGAATCACAATCCTTCCTCCATCTCCCGTGTCTGTGCAGATCTGGCTTCAGCCCTTTCTAAACCACCCCAGTTTTGTATCTGGCATGTCGTCTGACTGCCCTCTGAGTTTGTTGAACTTCAGCTCCTAGTATTTCAGTCAATGAAATTTCAGGATGTTCTCAGTTCTAAGAAGAGAACAGCTTAGGGTCTATGATTGACTAAAACAATTCACACTAGTATGCTGTCTTCACATTCAGGGTTTTCTCTCACATTACATTTTAAAATGATTAGTGACAGATTTAGGGAGTTAGTCTACCAGGCCCCTCAGTTTTTGTGAAGCACGACCTTGCCTTTCCTTAGACTCAGACTCAGCATAAAAGTATAGAACCTCCTCCC
This sequence comes from Camelus bactrianus, assembly GCF_048773025.1. Lineage (NCBI taxonomy): Eukaryota > Metazoa > Chordata > Mammalia > Artiodactyla > Camelidae > Camelus > Camelus bactrianus. Next base: position 21,056,882 of record NC_133573.1, read on the forward strand.
AAGAATCCTATTTATCTGTAGGTCTTACAAACTCATGCTGCCTTGTTTTCCTATCTGCTTGCTTTGGTGTCACTCTTATACAAGATTAAACTCCTTTAAAACAGAAATGTTGACCTATTGTTGCCCTTGTGTACATGACAGTCATTCAGTAACTGGCTACTGCACTGGATCTTTGGGTTTCTGAGCTTCGCTACACCTGCTTTGTAAGGATAAGTATTTTGGCAGCAGTTATATCAAATTCAAAAACATCACAAAACTGCAGATTTTCTCAAAGATGATTCCCAAAGCTAATTTAGGATTGCATAATATGCATGTGTGTGCGTGTACAGAGAGATGTGGCTAGTTTACATGTGTGTACCTCATAAAATTGGAAGGGAACGTGAGCAAGTTGAGGCATCTGGACAGTGGTTCAGTAGATCTACCCAGTGAGTTATTTTATGATCCTGAGTAAGGGGGGAGGCAGTGTGGGGACCACGGAGGAGAGTATGTTCTTTCCTTGGATCTCTTTTCCATTTAGTTCACAGTCATGGAAAGGAGGCATTCGTTAGTGTACTAAGAAAGGCAGTGTATTATGTTGGATTCCTTTCAACTGGAAGGAATCAGCAGGAGTGATTGTTTCTTATAAGGTTGCCAAAAGCAGTGGGGAGGGGTTTTGAACCCTCACAGAATGCAGTTTGCACGAAGTTAAATAGAAGCAGCCACACTGTTGCAAAGCTGTATGCCTCTGTTACCCTATATGCTGTCTACAAGCTAAAGGTTTCTTGTTTCTGTGCTTTGAGATCCATATTTTGATAGTCACCCATTACTTTGGGTTGGCCAGCTCACTACCCACTTCTTTTAAGGGTAGAACTTACATGCTTTATGGATGATGTCAAAGGAAAATGGGATCTCCTTCTTGGGGGAGTGGTGTGTGTGCAGGTAGGCTTGGAAGGGCAGATGGCTAACCACGGGCTGCCTGTTTTGATTCAGAAATTAGATTGCGGGTGGTGCTTTTCTGAGACAAGATAACAGTTATCTGTAACGTGAACACAGCAAAGGCTACCCCAAAAGTGAGTGTGTTGTAGTGGGGTAGGGGGTGGGTTGTACTAGTAAGAAAATGGAGGGTTCCTGACAAAGAATTCTAAGAATACAGAGTCTATACTTAGAAGACTTCTTGTAAGAAAGTGAATCTAAGAAAGCAGCCAGGTTCATTTTTTATGAAACCATGAAATCTGTTACAAAAACCTCGTAATATGGAGTAGTTCTGACCCTCCATTCCTAGTGGGACTGCTTCCAGTGGCCATAGCTCACTGGTGCCCCCGTGCGGCAGTAGAGCCGCCTCGCATTTTATTGCCTCAGGTAAAACCCCGGCAGGGAATAGGGCAAACAGCTTCCCCGGGTGGAAACTCAGCCTCCAAGATTGGAAGGCGTACATGTTTTTTAGATTTTACTGTCTTTCTCATTCGCTTTCTCATTTGTTTTAGGCCAAAGAACTACCAACGTTAAAGGATAATGACTTCATTAACGAGGGCCAAAAGATTTACATCGATGACAACAACAAAAAGATATTCCTGGAAAAACTGAAAAAGGACGTTGAGGTAAGAAATAATATATATAAAGGGCAGCCCCACTGTATGAACATCAACACTGTTGGGTTTTTAGGAGCTTTGAAAACCGTCCATTTAAATCTGCAACCAAGGCAAAAATGTATATTGTACATTAATCAAAAGCAGATGAACAGGTGTATCTCATACGTGATATGGTTTAAAAGAGAAGTGTGCTGATTTAGCAGCTCCCTCCTCTAAAGAACAACCAACCAACTGGTTTCTTTGGCCGGTGTCCCCACCCTTAGGTTCCCATCTTCTCTGCTGGTGGGGGGAGCCTGTGTGTGGTTCGAGTGCATTCTGACAGAGAGAGCATTTCAACAACAGATGTTTTGTAACTATTTGAATTTGGGGGTTTCTCCATCTGAACCATGTCCCAGTGTTAGTAAACACAGCGTCAGTCACTTAATGCTTAATATTTCCACCAGCCTCTCTGAAATTAGTGTCATTAGGCCCACGAAGCCAGCCTTGCACATCGTGGGAACAGCACAAAGGCAGTTGGGGACACCAGGGTCATTGGGGAGGTTGTGAGAAATAAAATACGATGGGGAAATGGGCTTTTAGACTGTAATGAAGGAGTTCTTTGTAAATATTGTTTTAAGAATTAAGATATACCTTTCTCTATCTTTTATTGTAAACTGCATCACAGTTCTCCTGATGAACATCTTTATATAATTCTAGAAATAAATTCAAGAAAATCATTTTCTTAAAATGTTAGGTGACAAGACAGTGCAGAGAGAGTTCTAATGCAGACAGTTGCGAAACTACATTTTTCTTACTTTTGTTCTTGTGTGGGTTTTCCCCCCATTTAAAATACAGTTCCCCACGTACCAGTTCAGATCTGCTACTTAGAGACTTTGTGGAAAGATTCTTTCTCATGTCATTAAAAACAATTAAAATGACTTGAGCCAGAGAATGAATGTCAGGCATTAGACTATAACCCCCATGAGGGCAGAAGCAATATTAATAATTTCCTTTTAATCTTCTAACAGCTTTCATTGCAAGACATTCATACTGACCAAGTTAGTTCATAATTACTATTTTTTTTTTTTTTTTTACATTTTAACCTACATGGTATAAATGCTTTGCTTAGAACCTATTGGTTATTTATGAAGGATAAAAGTGTCCTTTTTAAAGTTTTTCTCCAATTTCTCATTAGTAAGCATTTATTTTTCCTCAGTTGTCAGTGGTTTTTCTTAAAATGCATATTAGTTGAGTATCTCGCTTTTATTTTTGGGTCAGCTTGAGCTGACAACCGACTGCCATGGGTAGAAATACTCTGGGAGTTTTATTATTCTGCAGGTGTTTGATCCCAAGAATAATATTGTTTTAGCAATTATGGTAAATAGCCCTTAGGGTTGTTTGATCTGCCAGAAACATGGTTTGCATCTTTTTTTTTTTTTTTTTTCTGTCGGCTGTGTATCACTATGACACTTAGACTCCAGAAATAATGTAACTGAAGCTGTTCAAGCTCACGGTTGAATTACATGAGTCTCTTTGCCCTTTCATTGTCTCTAATAGTTCCTTGATTAGAGAATCTGGATAATTTTAATCCCATCCATGGCTCTCACAGCCATTTTGTTGAAGTGGAGGTGGGGCATAAAGTGTCCTTTCATTTTATAAAATTCTCAATGGTTGATTAAGTGTCTAGTTTTGAAATTCATACAGAAGCATTATTAGATTTTAAGCAGGTAATTATGGTGAAGTAGCTTGACATCTGATCTTGATAGTGAGACGAGAATATAATCTAGTTTAATTTTTCCATCAGTTCCATGCTTTCTAATATAGCTGGCTGCCCTGTTTAAGTACAATGTGTTGGGGGGGGGTGGAGTGGTGAATGCTTAAAGTAAAAGATGAGTTTATTGCAGCTCAATAAATTTTTCTAGTAAAATAGAACCTAGTGGTTTTCTACAATTGAAATCCTATCCTACTCATATGCCATGAAAAGTACTTCATTCTGATAACATCACGCATGATATGTGAGCCCTTTTCTCCAAAAGAAAATGCTCTAATAGAGACTAAAAGTGCCTTTTGCCCTCTGACCTGCTTGTCACCCGCTCTGACCATGACTGGGGAGCTGACACTGACCTCCCCTCTCACTGGCTCACACTGGTACCCAGATGTCACAAGGATGTAAAACCACACTTTACCATGGTGTCCAGGAGCTGCCCCATCACAGGCCACCTCATCCCTCACATCTTGGAAATGGGTGGGAGGGGAGGGAGAGGCGGGGGGGCGCAGGGGTGGTTGGCAGCCAGCATTTACGGAGCAGGCAGAACACAAGTCCTTCCACTGCAGTCACTAGCTCTCTTCACTCTTCTAACTCCTTGAGGGTGGGTGCCATTATCCCAGTCTATGGATGAGAAGACTCAGCCCAGAGACACCGTGTAATTTGCTCAGAGACACACAGCTAACTAAATTCAGCCTGGGATTTGAGGTCATTGGATGCTGTACGCCTCAACTGCTCTGACATATAATGCAGATTAAGTGAGAGAGCACAGCTGAGACTGTTTTCTGAGAAAGGGCTCCAAGGGAGGATTGTTAGCGCTTTTAACAAGTGATAAAATGTAACTGTTAAATAGGGCTGGTTGGAATTTTAACTCCGCGTCACTGGTGCGTTGGGAGGTGGTAATTCAGTCGAACAACTGTATTAATAAAGTGAGCAAATAAAGTGAATTCAAATGTGTTGTGAAAGAGAGTTTATAAACAGCTCTGTAGACACACAGTTTTCTAGAAGGGCTTGTTTGTGACAGGGCTCATAAGGATCTTGAGGAAGATACCAGCTCAGAGTTGGCATGATGAGGAATTAACGATGAGGGTATCAGATTAGATGGGATATTCCAAGGGAAAAAGGCTGATCAAGGACTGGCAGATAATTATTAAGTAGCTGGAAAGCAGGGGACCCCAAAGATTATAAAAATTTTAAAGCCTTCATGCTTTGAAATCTTACGTACTTAAATCAGTAGATTTGAGTTAGAAGCTTAAAGGGAAGAACAGAAAACAGCAAATACATATTAAGTTCTTCACATTAGCCGGAGGCAAACCCTTCAGGGAGCCCTGGACCTCTTTTTCTCTTTTCAGCCTCTCATCTTCAGCCCACAGTAGTTTTGTGATGCCCGAGAGGAATTTTCTCTAGCAAGAATCTCAGATTTCCTGCCACGTTTTATTTCCTTCTACTTTAGAAGAGATTTTTAATGCAGTCTTGTAAAGAGAAGAGCTCAGGAATCAAAGGACTGTCCCACCTGTTTCTCCCCTGGGCCCACCTCACCTGAACCTGCCCCCCCATATTTAAATGACATACTTGATGAAAAAAAGGGTTTTACCATCACATGGACCATTATAGTAACCACTTCCGTTGTTACTTACAGGGCACTGTTTAACACCTCCACTGCACTGTCTCTTTAATCCTTTCCACATCCCTGTGCATTTAGTGGTATGTCCCATTTTATGGCTTGAAAAACTGAGGCTCAGAGAGGTGAACTCACTGTCAACACAGAGCTAGTAACAAATAAGATTTAATTGCCCTTCTGACTCCAAAACTTTTATTTCTTAAATTTTTTTTAGATTACCTGATACTTTAATGAGTCACCCTTCCCAGCAAAAGCTATACTCAACCCCTGTGCTGGCCTGGGCCTTCATTTCTGTCCCAGGCTCACAGATTTGAAGACAGGTATGACACCCACTTGGGGCTGCAGTTGGTTTCCTTGATCTGGGGTCTGTCAGAACAACTTTTTTTTTTTTTTAACCAAGAAATGCCTTTTCCATTTCACTGATGGTTTAGTGGGTGATGCTGGGAGCTGACTTCACTTTTATTTACTGAATACAAACATTTCCTTCCTGGGAGAGGAGCCTAGGCAGTGGTCTGACCACAGATCAGAGACCCAGAAAAGGCGCTCCCGGCCGGCCATGGCTGTGAGCAGCACAGGGGCCAGGGGAAGACTTGGGTCTGGAGACCCCCCACCTCATGTGGCTGTACAGCCCTGGTTGTCACCCCTTCCCTTTGGCAAGTTTGCTTTAGGCAGCCCTTTACTTTTGTACAGAAAGCACACTTGAAAGTATTTGAACATCAAACATCTGAAAGTCAAATGGTAAACCTGCACGTTAAAGAGATTCCATTCTGCAGAGCAAAGATAGATTGTAAGTGGTCACATTTTGCTTCCAGTAGATGCTGCTTCTTGCAGTCTCAAAGGTCTTGTTGCTCTATTTGTTTTTATTTGGTTTGGGGGATTTGTTTCTTAGAGGAAGGGGTTGGGGAAAATTAGGGAGAGGTAAAGGGAACTGGGGAAGCAGCACAGGTGTTTACTTGTTCAGTAAATAGCAAGTACCTCCATCACTTACCTGGGAGTCAGGGACCCAGCGAGGGTGTCACTGAGCCAGATCCGTTCTGCCCAACGTGCTGCAAGCCCAACGCTGAGACGCCAAGGTTTTCAGCCAAGAGAGGATTTATTCGCAAGGCAGCCAAGCGAGAAGATGCGGAAAACAAATTTCAAATCTGTCTTCCCAAGGCAAGGGGCTGGAGGTACTTGCTGGATAATGAATAAACCAGCAGGCTGGTCTGAGGCATGGGGAGCGTGGGGAAGGTGATTGGAAAAAGGTTCGGGAATCGTTGTTCTGTGCAGGTGTGATTAGGCTATTGGCCTCTGCACGACCGAAGGGTGGAGTTTTCCATCCTCTGCACGGGCAGAAAGACACTCACGCATGCCGAGTTGGAAGGTCTTAACAAGCTCAGCTCAAACCAGATGCAGCTGACTCCAAGTTCCTAGAAAACAACCAGGCAGACACCTTATTTAGGCTCTGTGCCCCTTGGAGGACATGGGAGTCTCAAAACAACCTTGATTAGTGAAGGCAGGTGAGATGGACTTGACTAATCATGACTCAGTTTCAAAGGCAAAAGCAGCCAGAGCCCCTGCCCTCATGTGGCTGCTGTGTTTGGGGAAGATAGATGTTACCCAAATAGTCTAATAAAATGAATGTGTGGCTAGGCCCTAAGCCAGGTGTCCTTAGTGAAAAGCGTGCAGAGCACACACGCCCGGACAGGAATCATATCGGGCTTCTGGAGCAAGTGCCCTGCAGCTGAGACCTGAAGGTCAAGTGGAAGGTGGCTGGGACCAGCAAGAGGGCCAGAAGGCAGGCCAGAACAGGTTTCAAGGTGGCCCGAGGGGTGACAGGGCCGAACTATCCAGGTCCCATGAGGCATGTTAGAGTTTGTTACACTCTGTGGGAAATGGGACTCCACTGCAAGGTCTTAAGCATGAGCGTGACGCGGTCAGGTTCTTCCCTTCCCAGAGGACTGCAGGGGGCCAGGTTAGGGCGGCATCCAGGCTTTGCCACTTCCCAGAGAGCTTCCAAAGGCCCAGAGGAGACAGGGTGGGAGAAGGGGCCTTTTGCCTTGCCACCCCACAAGCTGAGTGGGACCTGGCCTGTGCCCACTACACACCCGTGGGTGATTCCAGTGTCTCCAGTGGTGCCCAGACCTCTGGAGGGCATCCAGGATGGGCAGCAGGGGTGAGGTGGGCAGGCACTGTGCCAGGCATGGGAGGGGTGATGGGGGAGGCGGAGGCGGCGCTGGCCCTGAGCTCAGCCCCCGGCACAGCCTCCCGGGAGCCTTGAACAACAGGTGCGGCAGAAGCGGGGCCACTGGTGAGCATCCTGCCCAGTGCATCTCTGGGCATCTCTCTTGGAATATTTCCCAGATGTCTTGTTTCCAAAACACTTGGCCCACAGGGTGCGCCCAAGGGGAAAGACCCAGTTCCACAATCAAAGCGGGGTGAGGCGTGCTGCTGGCTGACACCCTCTCGGAGACCCAGTCGTGGGAACCTTGGGAGGTTTTCCCTCTCAGAAACCATTTGATTTGTCTGACTCACTATCTCCCTATGCTAGTGCTGTGAAGAACAAGATTTGGGGAAAGCTGCCTTAACCCGTCTTCCAGAGGCTTCACAATACAGCACAAAGAGCAAGAGCTTTGAACGTAGAATCCTGAATTCACGACTTCTTAAAGCTTTGAATCCTTGGGCAGGTTGTTTTTGAATCTTTCTGAGCCTGTTAGGAGCCCCCCTCATTGGAGGCTCCTAGTGCCCACCTCGGGCCAGACCGGCTGTCTCTCTACCCTGTGGGCCCATGGGGAGAACAGGTAGCCGAGATCAGCTACCTGGCTGGGTGACTGGCTCTGTGCTGATAAAAGATTCAAGCATTTGATGGTATTAATCTCTCAAGATGGGGAAAGCCACCCACAGGAGCACGTGATGGGGGATTTGGGGGGAAGCCTCGGGGAAAAGCAGAGGCACCTTCTCTCTGGGGCTCAGAAAACTGCTCAAGACTTGCCCATCAGTACTCTGCTTTGCTTGTTTAATAGAGTAACACCTCTAATTTTCCCAGCTTTACTGATAATATAATTGACAAATTTGTACAATATTTGATGATTTGATACACGTATCTGTCGTGAAAGGATTCCCCCCCCCCCGCCTTGAGTTACTTAAGACATCCATCACCTCAAATATTTTACCAATCTCTCCCTATTTCCCCCACTGTCCAGTTCCTGGCAACCACTTTCTCCCCTCTGTTTCTATGAGTTCAATTTGTTTTCTTTTTTGAAGATTCCACGTATAAGTGATACCATGAAGTATTTGTTCTTCTGTGATTGGCTTATTTCACTTAGCGTAATGCCCTCCAGGTCCATCCATGTTGCAGAATGTATGTCAGAATTTCCTCCTTTTTTAAGGCTTAATAGTTCATTGTGTGTGTGTGTATCTCCTTTATCCATTTATCCACTGGCAGACACTTGGGTTGTGTCCTTACCTTGGCTCTTGTGAACAACGCTGCAGTGAACATGGGAGTGCAGATAGCTCTCCAAGACGGTGTTTTCATTTCCTTTGGCTGTACACCCAGAAGTGGGATTGCTGGATCGCATAGTAGTTCTATTTTTAAGTTTCTAAGGCACCTCCAGACTATTTCCGGAGTATGTGCCAGTTTACATTCCCACCAACAGTGTACGAAAGTTCCGTTTTCTCCACATCCTCACTGACGCTTGTTATTTGTCTTAGGGAGAACAGCCATTCTAACAGGCATGAGGGGGCATCTCACTGTGGCTTTGATTTGCGTTTCCCTGCTTTGCATTTCCCTAATGAGTGATGATGAGCATCTTTTCTTGTCTGTGTTGGCTGCTCAGCCCTCCTTTTTGACAAAGGATTTTCTTCTATCTATTTTTAAATATGAAGTTTCTCTTACCTGGCTTAAATTTCTAAAGATAAAGATTTGTGTAGTTTCTCTTTTCTGAGCTCAGTACAAATGGAGGAAGTTAAACCTGGCCGCAGGGGATTCTTGGTGGGAAGACAAGGAAATGGGAGCTGAGGAGGGGGTATGCAGGCAGGAGGCCTGGGCAGGTGACCACTGAAGGCTTTGGGAAACAGCTGGGGCTTGAGGTCCTCTCCTCTGTGTCTTTCAGGGAGCGTGGCTTCCCTTTCACCTCAGACGCAGACTCTGAGAAAGAACTGGTTGCAGGTCTCTGCAAGTTGATTTTATTCTACTTGCAGCCAAAACTTCAAGACCTACCTTTTCATATGCTTCCCTCTATGTAAGGAAGTTTGTTTCCTAAATCCTGTCAGGGTGGCCCAGAGGCCCCTCAGCTGCTCTGCATCACTGAGCAAGGGTAGCCCCGAGCCCTCCCAGAGGCAGGGTCACGTGCCTGCTCAGACTGGGAACCCAGGCTCAGAGCAGCAGTGGGTTACCAAGCCACTTAGCTCCAGGTGGCAGATGGGCTGCCAGTTTTGCCCTCAATAATAGCAACCACATTTAATTGATCAATTAGAATATTGTGCTTCAGGTCATGTGTGTCTGGGTGCATATACTAAAAAAGAAGAAAAGGGGAAAAAAGCATGACGTGCACAGTCAGGAAAGAACTTGGCAAACAGGAGTGGCCAAACCCACAGAGCTAGGTCTTGCCCACATTGTCATTTGGGGGCTGGAACAGGAGAGGGAGGGAGGACACATCCTGGCCTGCGCTGCCTCCTGGAGAGTGAGCCGCCTTCAGCACCTCTGCGCCCCACTTCCATCAGAAGGAAAGCACCAGCAGGGCTGAAGGACAGTGTTATTCACCAGAGTGGTGACACAGGCATTTGTTGGTTGATTGGGACACTGTTGCTTTTACTGATGTGTGATGGACAGCATAATAATCTCCACAGTGTGCCGCATTTCAGAGTGCTTTCACAAGCCGTCCTGAGACTCCCCTGGAAGCGACTTGGGAGGTCCCTGGTTTCCCCATTAGTCAGTCTTAATTGTTGGGAGAAATGTTCTCTTCCCCTCTCCTCGCCAGTCCTGCTCTCTGCTCTCTGGTGCAAGCCAACCTCGACGTGATAAATGCATCCTTCAGCATCCAGTTTCGCATTTCAGGGAAAATGATCCCAGCTCTGTGCCAGCCCAAAACGTGAGGCTGCAGTTTTGGCCAGAGAAACTGCCTGGGACAGAGGAGGTGCCTGGCTGCCTCTTGGGAAAATCCTCTTCTCTTTCCTGCCTTCTCATCACTCACAGCCTTCCCCCGTGTGCATTTTTCTGAGCTTGTTTTCTTTAAATCTGGGGTTGCGTTTAAGGCATAACTGACCGTGTCACCTCCCACCCTCCAGTTTCTTGCCCAGTTAAAGCTCATGGACTACAGCCTCCTGGTGGGAATCCACGACGTGGAGAGAGCTGAACAGGAAGAGGTGGAGTGCGAAGAGAACGACGGGGAGGAGGAGGGGGAGAGCGACGGCACCCACCCCATCGGAACCCCTCCTGACAGTCCCGGAAATACTCTCAACAGCTCACCACCCTTGGCTCCCGGCGAGTTTGATCCAAACATTGACGTTTATGGAATTAAATGCCACGAAAGTAAGCTGAATTACTATCAACTGTTTTTACAATTAGTTGGATTTTTCTGCCTTGTTATCTACCAGAAACCATCACCCCAGCTGCCCTAGGAGACTCATTCTCCAGAGTTCCAAAATAAAGTGATTTCAGGGCAAGAGTATGTTAAAGGTAACTGTAATCTCTGGCTTTGAAATGTAATGTGATGAGGTTCTTGAATTTTGTGATGCTGAAGGAACAGAATGAAACCACACAACAGAGTGGTGTGTGTATACAACACACACATGCACATGCTTGTGTCAGTGTCCATACCATATGTAAGAAATGTTCTTAAACATTCTTTTCTTTGCTACATGTGGATCTCAAGTGTCGTGAGTCTGACCTGAGCTAGGTGCACATGCGGTCCATCCCAAACCTCTCGCGGACATCCTGTAGGGCAGGCATCTCACCGCTCAGCCCTCTCCTTGGAAGTGCTGAAGCTGGCACAGGGTGGGATGAGAATCTCTGATTTGCTGCAGGCCTGTCCTCTGCTCTCCCCTGGCCACCACCACCCTCCTGCCCCCTTAAGGGGTCTGTGGCCTTCTCTAAAGTGAAATCGATCTTAGTCCTCCAAATCTGGATGACTGGATATTTGTAGGAATATTACACGCTATCTTAGCTACTTACATATGAAAAAGCCAAAATAATTTAGAGTAAAAGCAGACCTCTTACTTTTTGAGTGGTAAAATTGTGGTTCATTGTTTAAAAAAAAAAAAAAAGTCTCACGGCACAGCAGCCAGGTGAATTTGAGTTGTGTTTTTTATTTTGCTCACCGAAACTGTTCCTTCAACACAGAAAATTAGATATAGTCAAATGCTCTTTTTCTTACTGTTGATAACTGGAAAAGCATCATATTTGTGGAAATACGTAGGAAACAGTTATTGTAGAGAATTAGGAACAATGTAGAGAATTGTTTTTGTTTTTTTGAGGGGAGGGAAATAATTAGGTTTATTTATTTATTTTTGGAGGAGGTACTGGGGATTGAACCCAGGACCTTGTGCATGCTAAACTAAGCACGTGCTCTACCCATTGAGCTATACCACACCCCCCTTGGAACAGTTGTATGTAATCGTAGAAAAGGATTAGGGAGCATAATTCTACTTGTTTTATAGAATATTTCTTAAACAGCATTTTTCTGTACACCAAAACAATACACCATCATTAAAGAAAATGCAGACTAACAAAAAATAAAAACTCGGTCTCACCCTTGGACCTCCAATGCTAATAAATATCCTGGGGTTATGTTCTTTTTACTTTTTAAACAGAGAGAACTGGGGACAGAAAGTTGAGCTGTTTTGCAGGGATAAGCCAGGCTGAAAGAGCCACTAGTGCCTGTTTTGTGACCCCCCCCTCCAGCCTCACCCTCCCGAGTCCCTGCCCCCAGCACGTCCTCCCTCCTCCGGTCCTCCCTCCTTCGCAGCTGGCAGCTCGAGTCTTTCCAGGCGTGTCATCTGACCTGTCATCGCTCTCATCCCTTTCCAGACTCGCCGAGGAAAGAGGTGTACTTTATGGCAATTATTGACATCCTGACTCATTATGATGCAAAAAAGAAAGCTGCCCACGCTGCAAAAACTGTTAAACACGGTGTAAGTACCTCCGCTGCATTTCCTTCCCTGCTCCTGGCCCCTTAATGTTGTCTGTGGTGCAGGGACCAGCTCGGTCCGCTCCTTTCCACTGAGCTGCCCAGAGTCCTTCAGTGGCTCTGGTTCCCCTCAAGGGTCACATTCTGAGGCCGGATTCAGAGCCGGCACGTGCTCCCCCGCCTCTCACTCAGCTTTTGGCAAATCACTTAAAGTCGGCCACAGCTTCTCTTTTTACCCACTGGGGATATTAACAGACACATGCATCATGAGAATATTACACAAATTCCTTTTTGTTCAAAAAACGGTTAAGGGCTGAGTGATGATAGGTAAGTGTTCCAGTATGAAATGTTCGGAACGGAAGCACTATTTTGTTCCCTGCTTCAGACACTTCCAAGATACGCAACATTGTATTCCTTTCCACCCGGGGAATTGTATTTTTTTCCACCTGGTGAATTGTATTTTTTTTCCATTACAGACATTTTTTGAGTGCAAGGTCAAAGTCTAATAGCACAAGTCCTGCACTTTTACTGTGCTGGCTTGGAATTCCTCTTCCAGGCCTGGTAACTTGTTGAATCCCCGTGACCAGCCTGTGAGAGGTAGCTAGTGGATCCCCCTCATCTGATGGAGAGACAGGAGGAGAGCTTCTTGTGGTAACTTGCTGGGATCACATCACTGGGAGGTGGTGGAGGGAGGACTGCACTCCAGGACCCAGCCTGGCCCCTTGCTCTGGGCCAGTTCCCCCACCCCCACCCACCAGTGAACCCCACTGGCCTGGCTGGACTTCAGAAGTCATGAGTCTTCACTAGGCTGTAGGGATCCATTCTGGCTTTCTAGGTGTGCTAGAAAAGCCTTAGAGCCCCTCCCCAAGATGAACTGGTGCCCGAGCTCACTCCTACCAGGAGGAGGAGGCAAGGTGCTTCCCACTCAGTGTGGAGCCAACCGAGATAGCCCAGAACATCAACCTCCACTAAAGGCCCTTTTTCTCTATTTTAAGTCATCCAGCAATGGAACCAGCCTAAAACTATACCCCACTTGCCATAGAAATATGTCAGTCACATCACCAGCTATTTATGGCATTCCTGCTGTGTACAAAGCACAAAGACCTCACTGGGCCCACCCGGTTTGGGAGGAGGGGACACAGTAGCTCTCACCCAGTGGGTGGCATCACAACCTTCTGAGCTCTGTTTGTAAGATAATGTGGTGCCAGATGCCCCGTCCCCTTTGCCTGATTCTCAGTCCAGTTTGGGAGGCTGGGGGACAGGTCTCTGAAAGGCTCTGTGGTAATTCTGACGCTCAGCTCTAGTTGAAAAGCCTGGGAGTATTGCAAAGACAGAACGAGGTCGGAACCCCTGTTTCACATTTCCAGTTGTGTGCCCTGGAGGAAACGCTTTGGAGCTTCAGTGCCCCCAGCTGATGAGGGGGGCCTGATGTCTTGCTGATGGGGCTTTGTGGTGAACAGGCAGAACAGTGGGGTGGTGCTGTGTGTCTCTTCCCACCCCTCCTCAAGCCTGCTGTGATCTGCTATACCATATGCAATTGGAAATGTGTCACAGCAAACGTGGCTCCATCTTAGTCAACCTTTAAGTCACCAGCTCAGCTCCATGATATAGCACACGGCCTAAAATCGTGTGCAGTTTGCAAGAGCAAGACATTACTCTTTGCAAAGGAATGTTGTGTTGAGCTGCTGCTGGGAACCATTTTCCGCCATCAAGACCTGGGCTCCTCTGTGCGGTGGAAGTTACAGGTTCCCCTGTGGGGTGCATGTGTAAAAACAGCACCTGGTGACTTAGTGAAACTCTGGTCCTGCACTTTGTAGCGCAGGAAACCAGCTGATAACTACCAAGGGTCTGCAGGCCAGCACTGTGCCTCTCGTAATAGGAAATCCCCACCGAGCCTCTGTGAAGGGGAACAGTGGCAGCCCTGTGCCCAGTGCTGCAGGGACCAGCTCCTGCCCCTCTGGGGAGGTGCAGTTACAGTGCTGTCTCACCTGGTTACGGTGCCAGGAAAGAGCCCGGGCAGCCGACATGACCTGACTGCTGCCGCCGTCATTTTTGAGCACTCAGCCACTCGCCTCGGTCCTGAAAAATGAGCACTGTTCTTGCCTCCTTGTCTTCGGAGTTTCCCTTTGGCTAAAGGTTGCTGTTTGTGTCATTCTCAAGGTATCTCCAATCGGCTCTCGTGGGAAACAGAAGTATTCTCCCCGTGGCTTCTGAATGTAGGTCACACAGATTCACGTTTGACAGGAGCACCCCAAAGCTAGCTGGTTGGGTTTTTTTTTTTTTTCAGTGGCAGCAGTCAGTGTGTCTGACAATGGCATCTGTTGTTCCCATGACTCTGCCTCATTTCATACCCAGAATCCTAAGAGCCTTGGTTATTCAGACACAATATCCAGGATATTCTGAGTTAGGTTTTAAGAGCAGAGAAGCTGCCCAGGTTTAAAAATGGTTGGCTTCATATTCAGCTGCAGCTGGAAGTTGCTGTAGGTGCTGACTAGTAACTGTGTCAACATTCCTCCTTTCACACTGCCCAGGCTGGCGCAGAGATCTCGACCGTGAACCCAGAACAGTATTCAAAGCGCTTTTTGGACTTTATTGGCCACATCTTGACGTAACGTCCTGCACAGCTGTGGATGGACGTGAGCATGGGAAGGACAGAGGTGTGTTCGGTGCAGGCAAAATGAAAACCAAACTCCGCGAAGCACACCTCCTCGTTTACATCTTCAGGCCAAGATGACTGATTTGGGGGCTACTTGCTTTAACAGCTACCTGATATTTCCCAGCATCATTCTAGCTATTTCTGACTTGTGTGTGTGTGCGTGTGCGTGTGCGTGCGTGTGTGCATCTCGAAAATAAATTGGTTAATTACTGAAAACCGACCAGCTTCAGTCAGAGTGTGTTTGGGGCCACAACCCCCCCGATTCCAGCTGTGGACGAATGACTGAACAGATGAGTGAGTGAGCGAGCACGTGCAGGGGGCGGGGGAGAAAGCAATGCATGTCAGACCAACCATCTACGCACCGCACGATAAACTGTGGATCAGTTTATCCTTTTGGAATTGAAAGATGTGAGACAGTATTCGTAATAATAATGAAGATAATAATAATGAAGATAATAATAATGATGGTGATTAAAAGGAAAAAAACTTACTGCAGATGTGACACTTCTACCACGCACGCTGACACTCCTTAATAGTTGTACCCCAGGCGCTGGACAGAGGAGGCTGGCATCTCCCGCACATCCTGGTTCAGGTGTGGGGATTCTTGGTGTCCGGGGACAAACGCCCCTCCTCCGGCAGGAAGCTGATGCCCCTGGTGACTTGTCTCTGTACATTTTCACCTCAGTAAATATGTCCAGGAAAACTGCTTACTTCTCTTTTCTTGCCTGGAGCTTCTTCACTGATACACTGTTATGTTGCGATATAGGAATTAATGCTACGAAATAAAAATAAAGCTTACCTGAAAAGTGCATAGTTTTGGGCAATGCTATCTACATCTCTCACAGTGGGAAGGTGAGCAAAGAATTTAGAACTCTCAATTCTGCCAAACAGTGGTATTTTGTTACGAATTGTCCCTTTAACTGAAACCCTCAATATTACTGTTTACATTATTAGGAAAACAGGGATATTTTTGAATCTAAAAATTTAATGTGCAGCATGTGATTTTTGAAGTTTACATGTAAAGTCATTTTACAGTGTAGGTGAAATAATGTTTGTCATATTTTGAAATATCCTGCAGTCATGTTTTGGGGTGAATGTTTTACTCAAATTACATGGCAGGCAGTCTTTTACAGTAAAAGGAAAAGGGTTGTTTTGTTTCCTCCGGATGTACATTTATCAACCTAATGGTTTTTTCTTTTAAGAAAATGTTTAACCCAGATCTGGTTATGTAAGTTCATTGCCCTAAACTGTGCTGTGTCTAGTCAAGTTACAAATTTCCAACACTGATCGTGTATTTACCAACTTTCTGGCATTTTCTGAAAGGCGTCAAGCTAAAATATTAGACTTGCTTAGAGTAGGTTATCAAGTTATACACTGTGCTAAAGCTGTGCCTTTGAAATCCTTTGTTTAAAACGTGAGATGATTGTTGTAGGCGGGTTCAGGAAAAAAAAAAATCCGCCCTTTGGTAATTATTTACAACTCAACAAACCCTCCCTGCCGTACTGCCTCTTCCAATGACTTGACTTCAGGGCTTATCAAGTCTGCAACTGTGCCCAACACATGTGAGTTTACTTCGGAAAACACGAGGTGACAGCAAGTCGGAGCCGTGGGAAGCCAGCAGCAAGGCCGTTCTACATCTCCTGACTTCACAGAGCTTGGGTATCCTCAACAGGCGATGTCGACAGCACTGGGACCTGGTTGTCTAATCTGTATTTTCTGTACTTAAGTTAACTGAGATGGTGATTTAGGTTTTCCCCCACCACTCATTCTGGCATCGAGTTCAGCGTTCTGGACTTTCAGTGTTCTGAAGTTAGGTGATGGTTCCTTTGATTCAGGATTACAAAAGTGAGACCCTGAAGTAGAGAGAAGGTACACGTACACTATTTGACTAACTATTTCCTTTGTGGCCAATCTGTTTATGCTTTTAGAAGTTTACAAAATGCTTTCTTTTTGTCTGTAACAGTCTCTGCCGTCCCTTTCTGTTGGCCACCTCTTCTGGCAGAGTGAGAAGTTTGCCTTGTATTTCCTAGAGCTAACAGTACACTCCAGTCATGAGCCGGGCTTTACAAAATAAAGCACTTTGATGACTCACAAGGTGGAGCCTTTGTGTCTCTCTCTCGATTGTGTTTCTGTTACAAATTTTAAATACTCGGTACTAAGAGTATCTTTTGCTGATCCCTGAAGAAGTAAAACTGAATCTTTCCACAAATTGGAGCTTTGCCTTCAACCCGTGAACTATTTTATTAGTAAATAATAGAAAATTTCCAGGACAAAATTGACCTACTGCAAGGTGGATAAAGAAAAGAAATCTCTTCAGTGAATACCCTCTAAAGTTTCTTAGTTTTATTTTTAATTTTTTCCAACCATAGTTCTGTGTATCACTGTTTTTTGAAATTTTACCGGGAAGGCATGGGTGGCTAGAGGCTTTTTATAGTGTTCCATTGTCCCTGGTGCGCAAACAGCTTACCTGTAGCGCTTGTTCTGAAAATGTGTAATTGTGCTAATTTGATCAGTATGTGAGGGAATTATTTGAGCGTAATGCACTTTTCACATTTGCTGTATTTACAGTAGCTCAAGAACACAAGATGAACACACAGAACTGCACCCAGCTGAACTGTGCCCATAGGAATTATACCAGACACACCCTCAGACATCGACCTCAGCTCTCCCTGCTGGGGGTCACACTGGCCCGAATCTGGAGGGACAACTTTCCTCCTGACTTCACATCACTCTCCTCCCCTTACTATCTGAGCCCGCCCCACGCCCATGACCCACTCCCGGCATCCCTCAGGGCTTCATCAAGATCACGTGCCACATTTACTGTGGTATTTATGCTGACCATTTAGCATGTTTTAAACTGCTACTGTTTTCATTAGGTTTTTTTTAGTGTTATCACTAATGATGCTTTTGGGTACTGTACCCCAATCCCATTATTCCCATGAGCTCTGTGGTTTTTACTGGGCAACTGCACAGAGGATGCATTTTTAGGAGCATACATGTTACATTACAGCAGAACCAACTGTGGTCAGCAGGAGCTTAAATTCTGTTTTCTCTGTGGACAGTTGGAACATAAACATTTTCATTTTGGTCACTTAATTTCGTGGGTTGAATGCACATCTGTCCCAGAAAATTGGTCATTGCTAACTCATAGAGGGACAACAGTTGGTAAGAAGCATTAATCCTTCATTCAGCTCTTTTGGACATAGTGGCTAAGGGTTAAATACAAGAGATTAGGAACTGTACATAATAATAATGAAGTGTTAATGTATATAATATATAAAAGTATAAAATGAAGTGGGTAGTGGAGTGAAGGCAAGGCCAAGAGATTGAACATGGAATTAGGCTCAGTTCTTAGCAAAGTGGACTCCGGAGGCCCTAGCACCACTGCACATGCCCCTCTAGGAATTTTTTACTTAGCACAAAACAGTGGTCTTAGTGTGTGTCCTGCATGTGGCTCTCAGAACCACACCCCATTCCTTCCTTTCTCCCATCTTAAATCACATTTTATTCCGCTCCGGTCATATGATTGCTCTGTTAAAAATAAAAGTTACCCCCTGAAGGGCGGGAACTTGCCGTGCCTTTTGAATTCCCATGCACAGCAAGAGCTAGCCGCCTAGCCTGGCCCGCCCTGGCCCACCCTGGCCCGCGGCCCTCAGGCCCCTGGCTGAACCGGGCCCTTCACGAGTCGGTGCAAGGATGAGGTGCTTGTGGTAAAGCGGCTCAGAAGACCCGAGAAGTGTCTGGAAAAGCAGACTTGACAAGTTCCCTGGAGCGGTTACTCAAAGTTCCTTCATAAAAGGAAACCCCATCATGGAAACCAAATGTCCTTCAACTGTTTAGTCCTTTTTTGTGTGTGATTCTGTGAGATTCCTGCCAAAGGGCCGTTAACATGCCCTGGTCTGTCATTTTCTCTCACCCTTCAACACTTGTGTTTAGTTTAACTTCATAAAAAGAGGGACAAAAGGTTAGGATTTCTCAGAGTCCACTGTTTTATAGACTCCTATACCTGTTGCTGGCAGAGGTGTCACAGATGAGGAAGCCTTGGCCCAGAGAAGCTAAGGGACTTGTCCAAGGTTATTACCTGATAGTTCAGGGCGAAGCCAGGGTCGGGACTCTGCGGCAACTCAGGATTGAAAGCTGAATGCCTGGGCGAGGGCCCTCGCACTCCCTGGGGCTGGAGACCTCACCACCACCCGTCCTTTGTCAAAGCTCTTTTCACCAGTCCCCTCAGCTGCGTCTGCAGAGCCCTGTCTGGCATTCACCCCTCTGGATTTTACAGCAGCTGTTCCACACACTTCACTTTATGAGAGTCAATCTATATTATTCCATTTTCTCTATCATTTTCTTAGCCCAACAGCGTTTATTACTGTCACTGGACTTTTTAAATCAAAGGGTCTCACTAGGGGATATAGAAATACTCCTAGACCTACCAAAAGGCAGTCTCTGGAGATGGAACTTGAAAATCTATAATTTAAATGTTTCCCAGGGCTTCCATGAATGGCCCAGTTTGGAAAACACTGTCTTAAGCGGTTAACTCCTCCTACTGCACTGATCACTAATTTGAAGACTTTTTGTAATATGCTTCCCTTCTGCTTTTTCTGTACTTACATGAACAAGATAGCTTCTTACTGATGAGCGCTGGGGCCAACCAACCACAGCCTGAGGGCCAAATCCAGGCCACAACATGATTTTTGCAAATAAAGTTTTATTCAAACACAGCCCATTCATTCACATATTTTCTATGGCTGCTTTCAAACCACGGTGACAGTCTGTAGAGTTGTGACTAAGACGGATGGCCCACAAAGTCTAATAAAACATTTTACTGTGTCACCCTTTTCAGAGAAAGTTCTCTGACCCCTGTAATAGAGCCTCATTTTCATATTGCAAAGTAATTTCTGCAATACCATGGACGTCAGCTACAATTGCTGTATTATCTACAGAGATCTTTGCCTCCCATCTGGAGACACTGAGGTTTCTTCCATTCTTTTACTAAAATTGTTGCAATTTCAAGATTGCCCTTGGTTTTTATTGAAGTTATACTGCCTTTTGAATTTTTGTTTTCAATAAATTGCTGTGGTTATTTAAATTAACACAATTACCAGTGGAGTTGACTACCTGAGAAACCCATTTATAAAAGGGTCATAACTTTAGGTCACTCGGTCAACCAGTTTGTTAAAGTCCTGTGAAAAAAGAGGGTTAAGCTCTTCAACATATGTGATATTTTATTTTCTTAAGAAACAACTTTAATATCTTCATACACACTGTAAAAACTTTTTTGGCCTTAGATAGTATTAGTTAAGGGTTCTGTGGCAACTAACATGTGCTATTTTTATTTAATTTTACCAAGGCTGATAGCACTAAAATACAAGAATTCTGTTGGACTGCGTTTACCCAGTGTTTTTTCCCCCTTACACTTCCTGGTGGTCTGGGGTCAGCAGCTCATTACCCTGTGGATTCAGTGCCTTAAGTGACCTCAGACAGTTTCCCCCAAATCCCAGAAAGTTCCTGCTTTGTTTTTACTTCCACATCCCCAAACCACAGTTTGATCAGGCAAAATAAGGGAGTTTTCCACTTAAGTTCTGAGAATTGAACCCCTCCTTCTCCCACCCTACCCTCCTCTTTTCCCCCAGATTGTGGAGTTGATTTCCCGAAAATTAGCAGGCCTGTCAAAGTCTCTAAAAATAAGTGAATAATCAGAGTGAGCAGAACATGTGACTGCAGTGAATGCAGATGCACTGCCGGGCATGTAGAGAGGAAGACCCTCACCTCATCAAACACGAGGCCCCCAGAATTGACCACTGAGTGTTAAACTGGGAAGCCATTCAGTTTTTCTTTTAATACTTTCTTATATGGGCTTAGTTTTTTATTAAACAAAATGCCATAAGCTAAGCATTGCCTCTTTTGACCAAAAATAAGCAGCAGCAAGAATGCTAAAAATGTACAAATGAATTGTGTGTACTGATCACAGCTCTAGAGGACCAGCCGCAGGGGCATCTGGGACTTGCTGCCTGGGCACATGTCCGCTGTCCCCATGTGGGTGTAAGATACGCATGTGCCACGGATGTACGGATGCACTGGGCTTTTTTCAGTCTTCTTGACTGTTCTAAATAGTCTTATGTAACATGCTGCTTACATCATCAGTGGGGTGAAATTTAATTTTGACAAAGTCTTTACATTATCTGAGGTGTCTGCATCATGCTTTACTGTTTATAAAGCATTTTCCTTCACTTCCTCTCATTTAAATCTTATACCCATGGTTTTATTTTGATACTATTCTCCTTTCACAGAGGAGAGCACTGAGGCCCAGACAGGTTGCTAACCTGCGGGGCAGTGAGTCACAGAGCCAGGCAGTCTGGTTCTCCACACTACATCAAGTGTTCTTGGCACTCAGTCCCGTTGCTTCTACTCTCAAGTCTCCCAAACTACTAGCTGCCCTATTCAATTTCCTTCCATTCCGTGCAAGTAGAGTCAGACTGCTTTCTGTAACTTTGTACTTCATCTTATCTGGACAGTCCCATTTGGCTTGTCTTATTTATAGCTCTTGAAACCTGTTGCCTTCTGACACTCATGGCTTCCCCAGAGATCAGATAAAAATATTCAATCAAACACTAATACAGGTGTTGCTGCGAAGGTATTTTCTAGATGCATTTAAGTCTATAATCAATTTACTTTAACTAAGGAAGATTATTGTAGATAATCTGGGTGGGCCTGACACAATTAAGTTAAAAAGCCTTAAGGGCAGAACTGAAGTTTCCCAGAAGAAACTCTGCCTGTGGACACCAGCTTCAGCTTGTGCCTGAGAGTTTCAGCCCACCCCTCCTGAGAGTCTGCACCGTGGGTTCTGGGCTTCCTAAACAGAGCCCACATTAATGCCTTGTGATATATCTCTTAATATATGGCTCCTACTAGATGTGTTCTGGGGATGGAACCCTGACTGATACAGATCTTCCAGAGTTTTTTCAATACCAAGGGGAGGAAGCACTTCTCCAACAGTGAGATAAAGACCTCCGAAAATCCACTCCTTCGTGAAAGCAGTCAGAACTAGCAGAAATTGTCATAATCAACTTTTTCAGAACCCTGGACGTTAGCCAAAAGCTTGCAGCAATCTGAAGAGCCTTATTCAAGAAAACAACTGAATCTGGGAAAGAACAGTGAGCTTTTTGTGTTTTATCTTACCTTATGTAAATACTAAACAAGGTCCTCCAAGTTAAAATGAGAGTGATGTCAGCAGGAGGGTGGAGTAGAAGCCCTGAACTCTCCTTCCCCACAAACATACGAATTCAGCAGCAATCCACAAAGTCTCTTTATGAGAAATCCAGAAACTAACTGAAAGGCTCCTGCAGCTGGGAAACACAAGACTAGACTCACTGACGTCAGTAGGGAGATTCAGGACTCCCTCTCGCTGGAGTCCCTGCACCCAGCACAGCACCACCTGCTCCGGAAGAGACCCCCTAAGCTCCCTGCTTAACCAGGTGAAGGAAGGGGTTGGTTTACACATTCAGCACCTGAACGCTCCCAGGGGGCCTCCTCAGAGGACCAGCTGCTGCCCTGCCAGTCTTGGAGCTGACAGGTCTGCAACAGGCTAGCTGCCTGGGGACAAAGAGACAAGGTGGCTTGGGCTGGCAGATGCCAGAGACCTTCCCCTTGCCTTGCGGGCAGTGAGTGGATGAGAAATTGCAACTGTCAGCACCCACTAGGGAGGGAAACTGTTGATCTGTATGGCCACCACCCCAACTTCTCCAGGGCTGCCTGAAGACCTAGCACCTGTCTCACCAGGCCTGAATCTCTGACAGGTGTGCACAGGCTAGCCACTGAGGGGAGAACACACATTGGTTTGGACGGAGAGATGCCATGGCTCCCCCCAACCCCCACTCAGCACAGAATGAGGTGACAAAAACAACAGCTACGTGCTTCCCCTTGAGGAGGGAAAAGGGCGATAGAGGTCCCCAGACTCTCTAACTGGGCTGATTGGGGAGGGTCTCCTGTACAAGACCAGTCCATGAAGATGGAAAGAGGTGCCTGTTTGTCTAATGCATAGACACCAACACAGAACATCAAGGAAAATGAACAACCAGGCAAAGATGTTCAAAAGAACAAGACATATCTAGAATTCATCAAGAACTTTCACAACTCAACAATAAAAGAGACACATTTTTAAACACGGAAAGAATTTGAACAGGCATTAGTTCAATGAAGATGCACAAATGGTCAATAAGCACATGGAAATGTGCTCAGCATCATTTGGTTAACAGGGAAATGTAAATTAAAGCCACAAAGCACTTCAACCCCTGCCCCCACAAAGATGGATATAATAAAAAATTCAGACAATAGCAAGTGTTGGTGAAGATGTGGAAAAACTGGAACGAACACTGGTGGAAATGCAAAGCGGTGCAGCCACTTTGGAAAACAGCCTGGCCATTCCTCAGATGGTTAAACATAGCTTTACCATATGACTCAGGAATTCCACTCGTAGGTTTATACCCAAAAGAAGGGCTGCCTTTTCCAGCGTCTAGAGACTGCCTGCACTGTGGGCTTGTGGCTCCTTCGCTAATCTCCAAAGCCAGCTGTACAGCATCTTCTAATCAATCTCTCTCTGACTCTGCTTCTGTCATCACCTCTCTTTCTTGATTAAATTAGCTAGTGGTCTCGTTTGTGCTTTTTCCCAAAGGACCAGGATTTTAATTAATAGATGTGATCTACTATTTTTCTGTGTTCACTATCAGTAATCTCTGCACTTATCTTTAAGTGCTTTCTTTTGGTTTATTGTTCTTTTTTCTAGATTTTTGGATGGGGAGTCTTATCCATTTATTTTCATTTTAAAATTGTACTTATTATCGGTGTTTAGGACTATGAGATTTTTCTCACCATTGTTTCTTATTGTAATATGCTCTTGAACTTAGCCTTGCATCATCATTACTTTTCAGAAATTCTGTCGTTTTTGTTTCTATTTCCCTTTTAACCCACGAGTTGTTTAATATAAATTTTGAAAAATTTCCAGGTGGAAGTGCCTTTTTTTGTTTTTAGTTTTGTCTTTAATTTCTAGCTTTACTGTATTGTATTCAGAAACTGTTAGTAACGTTTGCCTTTGATGAAATCTTTGAATGTTTTCTTTGTGCCCTAATATATGATAATTTTTCAGGAATGTTTGTATGTACTTAAAAAGAGTGCATGCACACGCTTACTATCCTGTACAAGGCATCCTTTGACTCCCGTTACGGATACAGCGACACGCAAGCTCAGGCTCCTTTCCTTACTCTTCCTTCTCTTCCCATTTTGAGTTGCATTCTTCCTGATTTCCCAGTGCATATGGTGTTGATATACACCCATAATCTCACCTTTATTTTAGTCTTGGCTCTGCAATTCAATATAGGAAGTGCTCACACATCAGTCCTTTTACCCAAGTGTCCCCAATCATCTGTTATTAGATGAAGCTCATCCAATTGAGCCTCAGGCGAGGCCCTGGGCAGACAACTTCATTGCAGCTTCATGAGAGATCTTTAGGCAGAGGCACCCAGCTAAGCTGCTGCTGGATTCCTGACCCACAGAATTTGTGAGATAGTAGTTGTTTGCTATTTTAAGCTGCTACATTTGGGAGTAACTTGTTGTACCATGATAGGTAACAAATGCCCCAGGGTATCTCAAAGTTGGTCATCCCAGATTCATTCCGTGTTTGCCCAGTTGTTCCTTTTTTTAAAAATCATGGTAACACACACATAACATAAAATTTGCCATCTTAGTAATTTTTAAGTGTCCAGTCCAATAGTGTTAAGTACCTTCATATGTACATTCACAGAGTTGTACAGCTTCCAGAACTCTTTTCATCTTATAAAACTCAAACTCTATAGCTATGAAACAACAACTCTCAGATGCCACCTCTCCCAGCCTCTGGCAACCATTTCAATTTCTGTCTCTATGAACTTGACTACTCTGGATTCTTTTTATTAGTGGAATCATAAAGTATTTATCTTTCTGTGCCTGGCTTATTTCACTTAACATAATATCCTCAAATTCACCCACGTTGTAGCATATGTCAGAATTTCCTTTTTTTCTAAGTACAGTATTCCATTGTATGTATATACCACATTCTATTTATCCAGTCATCCACTGACAGATTTGGGTAGCTTCCACCTTTTGACTATTGTGAGTAATGCTGCTGTGAACATGGGTGCCAGTGGGTCCTTTCAATAGATAGTTTCAGGGTTTTATTTTTTTCCCCCAGGATGTTTTCTTGGATTATAGGGGTTTTTTTTTTAATAATTCAATTAATTTATTAGGGTTCACTCAAAAAACTTCAGAGTTATAATTTAGCCCATGAGTCACACTGTTTCCTACCTAGTAACAAGAGCCAAAATTCCTACTCTCACATTTTAGAGTTCAGAATCCACCATTTATGACCAGTTGGATTATAGTTTTAAATACTAGTTTAGTTTCAATGCTTTGATCTTCTGCAGGGTCTCCAAGTATAACAACCTTGGACCTATTCTGCCCTCCATTTCAACCACTTTTTCTATGACCCATTTTACATCTTTATTTACCTAGTTTCCTGTCTCTTGACTTTCTTCCCTCTGTTTTTCTTCAATGTCCTTTATCAAAATTTCATTCACATCTACTCTCCCTTGGATACCTTGTAACTGAATCTTCATTTCTGAGAAGATTTTGTGTTTTTCTGCTGTTTTCCTGAGTTCGATCATCCCTTGTTTCATTTCTTGCCTTTTTCTTTTCATTTTTGTTCTTCATCTTTGTATTTCTAGTTCGAAATGTTTTGTCAAATCCCCAAATGCTGTTT
Organism: Camelus bactrianus; assembly: GCF_048773025.1. Lineage (NCBI taxonomy): Eukaryota > Metazoa > Chordata > Mammalia > Artiodactyla > Camelidae > Camelus > Camelus bactrianus. The sequence continues at coordinate 21,082,363 of NC_133573.1, forward strand.
GTTTGAACGTATCTAATCTGGTTTGAAGTATTACACTGTAGTTTTCTTCAGCTTCATGAGTGTTTTTCTGGAGAGCACTGTCAGTAGCTGGACTATTCTGTGTTTTCTAATCTGGCCATAGTTGTGCATGGATGCGGTCTGGTCTTTCCTGTTTTCATGCATTTCGTCCACAGGCTGGGAGGAGGCATTGGCATGCTTTTCATGTCCGCAGGATGCTTAAATTCCTCCTCTTTCTTTTCCTCACTGCCACGTCCCCAACAGGTACCTTCCCTTCTCTGTAGAGCTGAGTCTCCCCAGAAGCAGTGCTTCTCCAAGACGCCACTTCCTTTCCTGCACACTTTCAAGCTGTTTTGCTGAAGCCAGTGCTATGAATTACCAAGTCCTGATTTGCAGTCTGTGTTTGTTTTGGGCTTTGTCTTTCTGGTAACTCTTCTGTCTTCTGTACCTCTTCGCTCTTTTCTTATTAAGTCTCTTAAACTTCCTTTCCCCTGTGGTCCACACCCATTGGTTCACAGCGGTGAGTGGATACAGTGATGACAGGAGCGGTTGGAAATTGGGTAGTTTTTCTACTTACCAATTTAAGCATGAAACTGTCTCCTAGTATTGCAGAAGGGGTGAGTCATGTGTGGTTTTATTTGCTCTCCTTCTTGGATTTATAGATATTTGGGGAGGGTAAGTGGGAAGATTCAGAATTAGGCAGCCACCATCATCCTCCAAACCTCAGTTCCAACTGAGCTTTAAATTAGTTCCTTGGGGTTAGAACTGTATAAACTGTATAAATTAGTTCCGTGGGTCCCCTGCTCACTGTATAAACCAATTCGAGTTAATCTCAACTACTTTCATGACCCCACTTATCCACCCTACCATCATTAACTCCTACTTATATATCTCCTATCCATATGTCTCCTTTGAGATCCAGAACTTTAGCCAAGTGCCTACTCATCCTCTTCACTTGAATGTTTCGGAGGCCCTTAGTCTACAGATGCTGCAAATACCAAGCTAAAGTCATGCTACTGTCTGCCCCCAATCCCAGGTTTCCTCCAGTTTTTCGTGTCTTGCTCCCTTCCATTTAGGTATATAAGCCAAAATCTTGGGAGTCAGCCCTCCCCAACCTCAATTCCATCACCCCTCCGCACAGGCAATACTACCATGTCTGCCTCCTTCTCCCTCCTCAGTGTCCCTCAGATTCCCCCGCTTCCTCCACACCCACCCACCCTGTTTAAGTGCCCAGGCTTCATTCAGTTGCTCAGGCCAGAATCCTGGGAACGTCCGTTACTCATTTCTTTCCTTTACTACCACGTTCCATCAATTAGCAGATCTTGCTGATTTTTCTTTTAAAATATCTCATTCCATCAACTTCTCTCTTTTTCCACTGCTACCATTCTGGTCCAGGCCACCTTCATCCCTCCCTGGGCACCCCTTTGCAAAAAGGTATATTCTCTTCTTCCTAGAAGGAAAATCAAGGCCTATCACTCGCATATATGAAACCTTTCAATGGCTCTCGCTGTACTTATAATAATATCTCCACTCCTCCCATGGCCTGTCACATCTTAGATTATGTTGCCCCTGCCTGGGTTTTTTGCTTTTTTTTTTTTTTCTCTCTGTAATTTAGTATTGTCATAATCCTTCAAAAGAATAATTTTCTGTGAAAGTATAACAACATGTAACATTATATTAGTTTCAGGTGTAGAACGTAACGATTTGTTATTTGTATATGTTGTGAAATGATCACCACAATACGTCTAGTTAACATCCATCACCTTACATAGTTATAAATCCTTTTTCCCTTGTGATGAGAACTTTTAAGATCTACTCTCTTAGCAACTTTCAAATATACAATACAGTATCATTAACTTCAGTCACCATGACACCCCTATGACTTACTTATTTTATAGCTGGAAGTTTGTAGTTTTTGATCCCCTCTCCCATTGCTCCCCCCACCACCTCCCACCTCTGGCAACCACCAATGTGTTCTCTGTGTCTATGTGTTTGAATTTTTTAGAGTCCATGTATCATGAGATCATACAGTATTTATCTATCTCTGTCTGACTTATTTCACTTAGCATGATGCCCTCCAGGCCCATCCATGTTGCAAATGGCAAGATTTTTATTCTTTTTTATGGCTGAATAATATTCCACTGTGTATTTGCCCCTGCCTGTTTCTTAGACCTTATCTACCCTTCCCCCCGCAGCACCCTGTCCTCTAGCTAGGCCTGATTTGTTTCAGTTTTCCAAATAAGCCAAGTTCTTCCCAGGTAGTGCCTTCAACTTCCCACATCCCAGAATGCCCTTCCCTGAGTTCTTTGCATGACTCGTTCCTTCCTCACATCAAACGTCCTATGAAATGGAGGTTCTTCCACTATTCCCCATAATTCTCTATCCATTTCCATGACAGTCCGCCTCATGGTGTGTAGTTTTTTTCACATGTGTCAGTTTGTGAATCCATTTTTGGCTGTCTGTATGCTCTCCGCTATCAGGAGAGAGCTTGGGCGCTGTGGGTGCACCTACGGTGGCATTGATGCCATCTCTCAAGGGGACAGTAAGCTTCAAGAGGAAGTAGTGCTGTCTAGTTTGAGAGCCAAAGGATCAGGAGCCCCAAAAGAGGGTGGGATAAGTGAGTAAGAAGGTGGCTGAGGGGACAGTGAATAGAGAGGTTTGAGACAGCACAGCACTTCCACGTGCTTTTGTGCAGCTGGGGTAAAAGAGGCCAGGAGAAGATAAAAGACTGAACAAAGTGAGTGCGTATGCCTACAGCTGAGACTGATGCTATTTGAAACTTACTCCTTTGAGACACCAATTCCTCCAATAGGAATGTATCCTGAATAAATACTCAACTGTGTGAAGTAATGCCTTTGTTGAAGCACTGTTTATACTGGCAAAGATGGAAGGCAACTTAAATGCCTGGTAGAAAGAGAAGATAAGTAAATGAGAATTTATCCAACAAAGAGAATACCACACAGCCCTTAAGAAGATGGAGATGTTCTAAATGTGCTGATGTTGGAATGATCTTTCTAAGACAAACTGACAAATCAAGAACCAAAACAAAACAAAACATGGTGCCCAACAGTGTATAGAGGATAATTCCATTTGTGTTACACGTATATTGCTTATAGATAATTATGAGGGCCTCTGGGAGAAAACACAAGAAACCAGTTCCAATGGTTGCCTCTGGGAGGCGAAGCATACGACTTGGAGGCAGAAATGGGAAACTTCCTCTACATTATCTATACTCTTGGTGCCTTCTGTAAATACAGCCTACCAATTAAATCATAACTCTTTAAAAAAGTGTTGGAGGGGAGGGTAGAGCTCAGTGGTAGAGCACGTACTTACCATGCACAAGGTCCTGGGTTCAATCCCCACTACTGCCATTAAAATAAATGAGTAAATAAATAAATTACTTCCTAATTACCTCCCCCAAACAAAAACAATAACAAACAATAAAAGCGTGATGGGGCATTGAAATTGAGGAAAAGGGTTTGACTTTCTGAATTTTCTTTGCTGTCACATGGAGTTCTATCTCCCTTGTTCTAGGAATTCATCCCCATTAATGTAGAGAAGCCAGAGTGAGGCTTCAAGGGAGGTGAGCTGGGAGGTTTCCTGGATTCACCACTTCTACCTACATTGGCTACAACCCCCTCCCGGTGGGGAATACGTAACTTGTTCTCAGACTGGTTTAAGGTTTGACTTCTCTGAGCCTCCTCTGCAGTGGGGGACATGGTCGAGTGTTTATGCTTCAAAGGGCCTTCACAGAAAACAGTGGGACCAGAGGTGCCCACACAGCGGTCCAAGCACACAGCTCATTCTCCTTTCTCAGGGTGGCTGAGGACTTAGATATCTCCCTGCCTGCATATTAAGCAGATAAGGTAAACGCATGGCAGCTTTTAAAGCTCTTGTGTTTACAGAGAAAGTTGTAGGTTCACCCTGAGTTAAATTCTCACAACCACACTCTCCACTCCCCGGAACAGATTTCACTGAGTCTGTAAACACCAAGATGCTGGTTGGCTGGCTCTTCTGGTAGCAGAATTAAATAAATCACACGTGTCCATGATGGTACCAGATGTAGACCCACCTCCTCATTATTCTTTGAGTGAATGTCAATTCAATATGTATAACTCTACTTGTGAAAAACAGGAGGTGAAACTCACCCCTCGCTTCTTTCTCCATTTTTCCCCTCACTTATTTCCATGTATTTGTCATCCCCAACAAGAATTCTCACAGGGGCAAAAACAATTGAAACATGTGAATCAGATGTCAACAGCAAGCCCTGATGTTTGTCAGCGGAGGAAGGGAGGGGGCCGTGTGGGTGGGCTGTGTTGGTGCTGTCAGATTGGTGTCCCAGACGCTTATGAAAGCAGGCCTGAGACTGAGAAAGTGCTGCCAAGAAACCAGATCTCCCGATGAACGGAAAAGGCCAGCCTCTAGGGTTAGATGATACAGAATCTGCATCATAATCTCGCATCTAACAAATGGTGTGGCACGCTAAGCTTTGTGTGCACCACTGATGGGGTAAAGGTAAATGAACTAAAATCAAGGAGCTGCTGGGCTCGCATAAAAGGTAACTGCAGTGCCATGCCAGGACTAGGGGTACCGAGGAGGTGTGACCGTCCCCTGGGGACCATCGTGCTAAGGATCTGGGCCTCTGTCCTCTGCTCACTGCCTGTGGGTGGATAGATGTCTTCCTAGCACACTCTGCACTTGTAAATGGAAAGCCTCAAGGTTCTTCCTTCATAACCCATCGTGAGAAGAGCACCGCCTCTGAAATCACTGAGATCTGAGGTTGAATCTCAGCTCTGCAGCGGGACCCAGGGCGGCTCCTGAGCTTCCACTTCCGCATTTATAGAAAGTGGGGAATCGGCAGCTCCCACAGTTGTTTTGTGATTAAGGGAGCTAACATGCACTAGTTTTAGGACCCGGCACACAGTAGGTGCTTATGTCCCCCACATCACTCAGGACTCTGGATATCCATCAGCTATTCCTAATTTATTAATTAGAAGGAGTAATTGAATCCATTTCTATATAGTCATCTGACACAACAGGTGACAAAATTATCAGAAAACGGTCCTGCCCTCTGTCCATTCTTCCTTTCAAACTTCCTGTCTTTTGTATTCATATGACACCTTAGAGCAAGGTCAGTGTCTAATCTGTCAAAGCAAGGATCATATTGGGGGTTATGATTTGATGTGAGGTACAACAAGGTAGGTACCAAGGTAGGAGGAGCAAAGGGGTCACCAAACAGGATCAGGCTGTGCGCCAGATCAAGTGATGTCTTTTCAGGAAGTTACAGAAAGCAACAGAGTGATGAGCGGATCATAACTGCATGGGACTTGTGGCCTGTCTCAGGAGCCTGGGCTCTGGGGCAGGGCTGGGTGGGGAACAGGTGAGGAAGGAGGCTGACTGTTTCCCCTACACCCCAGCCTTCCCATGAGAGCTTTCTCCCAGGCAGATGAAGTGACAGACTCTCACCTCCAGGGACAGAAAAAACAGCTTTGCAGGACCTGGTGTACACACAGCTCTGATGGGTTTTCCACTGGGACTAGGAGCTTATCGAAAGGTGTCATAATCACACGTTAGATGTATTTTTCTTCCCCTTCACTTCACCTCAGCATCATCTACTTACTTGCTCAACATCCTCCTGAAACCTTCCTCCCTGCCTAAGGGTTTCCATCCTGATTTTTCTCTACAGGTAAAATGTATGCAGACCATCTGTCTTTAGTGGATCTATGATGCAACTCAAAAGAAAATAAGCTTCCTTGGAACTGAAATTTAGAGAAAGTGTGTTGAGGGGTGTGTTCTCTGTCTCGGGGAGACAGAGGGAAGGAAGGCAGGATGTGAGGGACAATAATCCCCAGCTTCTTGGATGTTGTGGGTAAGTGATCCTTAGATGTTTTACTAAATTAAAAAAGCTAAATAATAAAAATTTCCTTAAAATGTTTTTGAAGAGCAGTGGAAAAATTTTTTAAAGCATAGGGAGAAAAGATGTCAATCTCATTAAGTTGCAAATATAGTCAAGGTCACAAAGAGAAACTCAACGACTTAAATCCCCAAATCTCAGTTTTTGCTTATAGCTTAAATCAGCAGATTTTTCTCACTTTCAGAGGTTCCCATTCTCAGTGGCCCCAGCAGCCCACCAAACAGAATCCCACTTGGCAAAGGTCAAACCCATCAACCAAGATCAATGCTGTGGTGGCCCCTCCTGCAAAATTCTCCTCCTAAAACTTCAAGCACAGACTGGATAATAGCATGTTTCATAATCTAAAAGCAAGAATAAAAATGGAAGTCAAAGGAGTTCCTATTTACCAAAGTTATCTGACAACAAGAGTTTGCAGGATGCTTTTGCAGAACTGGGCAATGATAAATGATGCCCAGCACTGCCCTATCCTACAGGGCTTTACAACTCACCAAAGAGTCACATCAATCATGGCTGGCTTGGTCTGTGTGGTCTGAATGCTATTACAGACTTTGAACACTTTTTTGAAATTAAGTGGTTCATTTAGGGCATGTTAATCAACTTAATCAGAAATCTCCATTTCCCAATGATCCAAGGTGGTGGGGCTGGGGAGGGAGCAGTCTACAAGGGAAAGCACTGACTGCCCTTTATTTATAATCACAAAACCTTTCACTCCAACCATCCCATGCATGCAAATAACAAAGCCCTGTCCACACCTGTGTTACTACTGGGTGCTCTGAGGTTTTACAATTCCTCTCTTCAGCCAGCACCTCTGCTTGACCTATCTGTCCTTTTCTCCCCCTCCTCTGTTTCTAATCACCTTCTTGTCCAGTCATATGTGACAGAAATTGTGAAATAAAGGGATTCCCTGTTTCCCCCAAACTTCTCATAGGTGCACAAATTGACTATTAAATGCTCAGGGCTGAGCCATTTCCTCCAATGCACAACTTCCTATGAGAAATGTTAGAGGCTTTGATGAAACAAAGTATTCATTTATGCCCTGCTTCTCAAAAGTCATGTTTTTAAGGTGATTTCATGCTCGGAACCAAAGGCAGACATCACCTCATTTGACTGTCATGTGGGTCTCACATACTCACCCTCTGGTACCCGATGGTCAACCTGGGAGGAGCCTCTTCCCGAGACTGAGGCTGCTTAGATGTTACAACATCTGTCAAGTGCTTTTTCAAAAATAAATTTACCAGAGAATCTCACTTTCCCTTCATAGTCCTCAAATTAGGAAAAAGAATTCATTATGCATGAAATCTGAAATAATAAAATAATAGGATTAATTTCTAAGCAATTAAGTAGTTAACCATTTTAGCCCTATGGACGGGAAACCCAGCCAGATGTCTGTTTCACATGGAACAATATTTTAACAAGGTGATGGCAACTTCTTTTGATGGATACACTTTAGCAGAGCTCTAACATGGCTCCTTACTTGCAAACAGTAAGTGTAAACTGTATAGATTTCAGGCAGCTGCAAATCTTGTCTTTACTATTTTTTTCTTAACTAAGAATGTCCAGAGTCTTCTCTTTCTAACAGTAGCTGATACTTTTCTTCCTTTAAATAATTAATACTACTTTTAATTTTTTTTTTTAAATCACTGGAAAATGTATCCACATTCATCTCTGCTTTCTTTGCTAGTGGCTTCAGGCGCTTGTCAGCACGCACTGGCTCTGCTCTACATCTTCGAGTTCATCTGTCTTTCTCTCCTTGATTCTTAATACATGTTGACTTGGAGAAACTGGTCAAGTTATTTTAAGACATTTAAAAAATGTCAAGTGCTATCCTAGGGCAAATAAATAACCATGATGAGATGGAGAGAACCATAAAATTACAGCTAAATCCACTGCCCCCAAAGTGAGAGACCAGCCCATTTGCAAGGTGGCTGGAGGGAGGGGTTTGCTTGATACCCACCTCTACGAAAATCACCTTCCTGCTTTTTTTTTTTTTTTTTTGTATTTAGCTGCATCCAGACTATTTGGCCAATAATCAATAGCTCTTGAGTCTGTTTCATAATGATTTTTATGGACATGCATATCTCTAACTCTGGCCTGAATCAGCTAAGGGCACTGAGGCTTAGGGATAATCTGTAAAGAGTCCTGTAGGGGGATCGGATATGTCACAATATTTAAGCCACGTCTTCTGATTTTTTATGTGAAACTTACTAAAGTTTCCTAACACTCTTAGGAAAGGTGTCTTGCCCTGATTTCCAAAGAACAAACAAGGCACAGGAAGGTGAAGGGTTTCTCTAGTCATGCAAGAATCCTGGGGCTATGGTGAAGATCAGAAATGTGATGGGTCCAATTCCAAGTTTTTAAATTTCACCAGGAGAACATGCCCCCCCTCCCTTTAGACTAATAAGTCCTATTAACCCAGGACTTGATGTTGCTATTCCAATCCAAGCATAAAGGTCATTTTCAGTAATGGGAAAAGGACACATTTGCATACATCACTGGTAGTCCATTGTTCACTCCACTAGCTAAACAAAGGCCTCCTCTCCCAGTGTCATCTCAGGTGAATTCAGAATTCTTATCTGTCTCGATGGTCCTGAATACATGGTCCATGTCACAGTATAAAAATATGACTGTCAGCTCAGGGCAAGTTTGTGTTACTCTAAATGCCACACGAAGTGTCTGTGTGTTTCAAAAGTCATCATTTACTATAGACAAGCATTTTCCCCCCATGACCCTCTCTAAAAATCCTAATTTTAGGAGGTGAAGGGGAAACAGGATTACTTGTGTTGGTGGAAACGTGTGAGGCAAGTGCCAATGAACGTATTGATTATTGCAAATTGCAACGTTGAGTTGGGTTGGGTTTTTTAAGCAGCGGTTCCTTGTTGGCAGAAAACAACTCCTGACAGATAAGGAGATAAACGTCACTGAGAAGCACCACAAAATTCTGTCTCTTTTCAGCTTTTGTGGTGATGAATTGAAGGGCCAGCATCCTTCCCCCGAGGCTGGACCACTGGACACTGACTGCTTTCATCTTCCCCTCAAGCTATCCTCATGCAGCATCCATTCTAACATCTATTTCTTCCCAGTCTCCAGGTCAGTGTTAAACTTCAGATGCGGGAAAGGACTAGACTGGCTACTGGCACTGGAAACTTTTTGTTGTTGTTGTTGAAGAAAAGGGTGGAATATAATCTTTATTTTACAGGACACTGCAAGATATGAAATTCCACATAGAAATTAGAAACCCACAGACAGGAGAAGCTTCATACAGTATGTACAGCTTGGAAATGTTCAAGTATAGTTTTGTTGTAAAAAGTGCTACAGTAACAAACCACATTTAAAAAGAGTTCTTAGTAGAGAAACAGTAAGACAAACTTAAACCAAACATAGCACACAACAAACAACTTTACGCCTCAGCTGTACAATCTAAAAGTTAAAGGCCCCAGCAGTGCCATCCTGGACTTGGAATGTATAGACTTCAGAGGTAGTTTCTGGCACAACATTTTGATCTTCCTCTTCCTCTACAGAGAAATACTTCTCAATCAGATTTAATGAGGCTTTGTACAGACTCATTTTCATGGTTTTGTAGAGCTTCAGTTTTGTCCAAACCTCCACATTCTTCAATCATTATACTTAGTTTCTCAGTTTCACCTAATTTCTCAGCAGCCTGAAAGATATTTGAAATGGCATCCAGAGTAACCAGAATAATCTCGGTATCTTTCCCACTTAAGATGTTCATCAATGGTTCTATTGTTCCACCGCTTGTGTAATTGGTCACAGCCCATACAGCTTCCTTTTGCGTCTTAAAGTCTGCCTTGGAGAGAACGCCAACAAAGAACGGGACTAACCCATGGTCTACAACTTGCTGCATCTGGTCCTGGTGGCCAGCCGTGATGTTTGACATTGTCCACGTAGCTTCCTTCTGAATGTTAGTTTTGGAGTTTGTTAGCAGACTGGGAACGATGGCAAGTGCTCCCGCATCTATTACAACCTGAGTCTGCTCGTCTGTCCCAGGGACAATATTTCCTGTGGCTCTTAGCGCAGGAGTCACAGTTGGCAGTTCAGCAGCTCCTAAAAGCTTCACAAGTTGGGGTATAACCCCTGTCTTCACAACCATTTCAATTCGTTCATTTGGACCATCAGTAAGGTAGGAAATGGCCCAGCAGGTATCTGCTAATACTTCCGGATCATCATGATGCAGGAGACGAACTAAAGTTGGAAGAATCTGCTCAACAGCATCCGAGGGGGGTGCAGGATTCTTGTTGTGACAAAGATTTGAAAGTGTCCAGATAAGATTATGTAAGTAACCACATGCTAAAGATGACATATCAGGAACCACAAGAAGAGCTAACAGCGGGTCAACTGCACCAGACTTGATAACCAAGTCTCGAAACACTGATCCATCACCTGCAATGTTCCCTGGAGCCCACACAGCTTGTTCACTGATGTGAGCGTGGGGCGATACCAACAGAGAAATGACTGCTGGGACAGCACTGCCATCTACCACCGCCCTGGTCTGTTCTGTTGTCCCAGAAGCAATGTTAGTGAGGGCCCACGCAGATTCAAACTGAATGGGACTACAATCAGTTCTGCCCAAGAAGGACACAAGTTTTGGAATCAAACCAGCCCAGATTATGCTGTCTATGGGGGGCTGCTTTTCCCTAGAAAGCAGTTTCCTAGCAGCTTGACTAGCTTGGAGCTGGCTTTCCAAATTGTTGCTATTTATACCTTTGACAATATCATCAACAGACCAATTTACGGTCCCCTGGTTGTTGCAGTTTTCCTGCAGTGGAGAAGCAGCGTCATCAGGAAAAGAGCTGACATTTCTCCTTTTCAGCATCTGGTGGTCCTTCTTGGCTTTCCTCAGCTCCACATTAACTTCTATTCGGCGCCGCCTCATTTCTGTACTGTCTTTCCCCTTGTTCTTGAATCTGTTAAGGCGGGCAGCTGGTGAATTAGCATTCTCATTGGTGGACATGGTTATGAGACAAAGGGAGAAAGTTCCACAGCTGGCTCAGGCTTCCACAGGAGGCGGTGCGGTGCGCACAAGCTGCGGGTGAGCTGCCCTCAAAACGTCCACCACAGTCAGCCAGAAGATGGTGTCTGGAAACTTTTCTCCATGAATGATTTTTATATGGTTTTGGCAGAAACGTGTAACAGCGGAGAGAAAGATCCTGCTGGCAGGAGAAAATAAAACCTTAACATAACTGTAATGGCCTGAGTGGTGTTTTACATGTTCTGCTTGCTCAAGATTTATGTTAAAGTCAACCTTGCAAAAGAGGCTTTAAAAAAGTCTATCAAGCTGCCAAAATTTCAACAGCTCTTTCTTTCCTATCCAATGACAGTTGGTTTAACAACCTAAACGACCTGGTACGAACTGGCATTTCCCAGCAGTCAAAGACATTGCAGGCCTGGTCTAATTTCACCAAGTAATTTTTCCTTTACTTTGCAGATGCCTGAGTCCTTTTATTCCTCCCCTCCCTCTCCCTCCTCTCTCCCCCTTTCACTCTTATTCTAGCCTCATTCTGTCCAAACTTGGACAGGGCCCAAGGGAAGTGATAGTAATTAATCAAAAGTCATTGAAATTAATGTTTTAATTTGGAGACCACATTTGGAAATGCTCTTTCTTCACCCCATACCCCTCCCCTCAGGCATCCCTGCCAGGCCCTCATCTTGTCACGATCTCTCTGACACCACTAATTGCTGCTGGCTTCTTCCTGAGTTGCTAGTTGTCACTGCTCCATGGGCACCCCCTCCCCAGAGCAGCCTGCTGCCGTGGCCCCCCGGGGGATGGACCAGTCATCAGTGCTGCTCTGAGAACCCCTGCCTCCACCCTCCAGGACTTCTTCCACCCAGGAAGAAGAAACACCTCTGCACCTGCGTAACTCAGCAATATGCATCTCTCCCTCAGCTGCCTAGTTAATTTACCCTGCAACATACTCTTTTTCAATCTCTGCCTCTGAGCATCTCAGGAAACAAGTTATTTTCTGCCTAAAAATTTCCTTCTTATAATTTATACTATACTCACCTCGCATGAGGACTGTCTCTAATAAGAAGCTGGTCTAACAACAAATCAGGAAAGTTTTCTCTCTCTCTTTTTATTTTCTAATGTATTCATCATGGAGACGCCACCTGCTTCCAAGAAGGAGCTGAGGCAGCAGAACCGGGCGGGCAGGTAATGAGTTTTCATGCTGATGCAGTGCCTCAGATGCCCGGGAAGAGAGGAAGGGTTGCGAACAACAGAGGGAAAGTGCAGGAGGGCAAAAGTCAGGAACCACCTTCAAGGAGGAGGGAGATTGGCCAGCTGTTTTCCATTCTGAGTGTGGCCAGAAGAGAAAGGACTCAGCTGAGCTAATGACATCGCAAGAGAGGACAGACTTGCCTGGAAACATGAGTCCAGGTCCGAGGCTGCACTGCCTCCCTTGGGACCATCTCCGGGGGGGTGGGGGTGGGGGTGGGGGGGGGCTGATGAATCCCCATGGGAAGGACCAGGTGGGGCCCCTCCGGACACAGTGTTCTGTGCAGGGACTCAAATCCCTGCTTGGACTAGGAATCCTCTTGAGTTGACTTGAATTTATAGTGTTTTATATTTGCTTTAACAGTTTTTAAACAAAAGGCAATGGTGACGACCATCAAAACAAGGGAATACGGTACTTAATCGCTCGGGGCTGCTGTGGCTGCCAGCCCTGCGCCCCTGACTCGTGCCAGCTGTGCATGGTTATCAGGCATCCAAACAAGCAGTAAAGCCCACAGTGCCCTACGGGGGTGGCAGGGCTGTCATCACAGAATCTTCCTCACACGGGACTTTCAGGTGGGGGTTTCCTACTGTGAGAAGTGACAGTGGTTATTCCCGGAGAATATGGCATGTTGGAAAAGGACGCCTGTGTCCTGTGAGGATGAATCAAAGATTCAATGATGCAGAGGGTGCCATTGGTTCTCTCAGTCAGAATGACCCCTGCTCCAGTCCCCCAGGCCTTGCCCCACTTCTACCAAGGCATCTGCGAGCCACTGAATAGAATTTGGCCCTAGTCCTCCTGTCAAGAATTGGGTGACCTAAGCAGAGGAGTGACAAGATTAAATTTGTGCTTTAGGAAGTCACTCTGACAGCGGCAGGGACTGCCCCACCAGCTCTGGGGCTGTATGCACCAGACGAGGTGGCCAGTGCCCTCGATGACGAAAGAAGTGGTCCCTGTGCTTTATATGACTCACACCAGGAGGCAAGGCTCCTAACATGTGGCAACCAAACAGGGTCTAAGTGTTAACAGTGATTATCTCCAGATAGTAGGTCATGGATAATGTCCTTCTTTATAGCATTTTGTTTCCCAAATTATCTATAATAAGCATGTTTTACTTTCACAATTAGAAAAGTTCTCTTTTTTTCAGCAAACATATTACCAAAAAGTTTAAACTAGCTTCAAATTTCAAAAGAATTTTAAGACTCAGGCCTAGCCCCTTCACCTTGCATCTAGTCAGTGTAGTTCTAGAAAGTCATTCCTGGGACATCTGTGATCGCACCACTTGGCAGCACCTGCCATGCTGGCGGCCACCTTGTGGATGTTGGGCAACTCACCCAGGTGCTGTTTCAGCCTGCTGGCCTCAGCTGGCACACTGGCCATCCTGTGCTGGAGCTGTGACAACTGTCATCCCGTGGGAAAGGGGCCACAGGGGTAAGATCAGAGATAGAACAAAGATCCAAGAAACAGGATCTGCAAACTGAGTGCAAGGCAAACTGAAGGGACAAGCTGGGTTTAGGGGGCTTACAAGAGTCAAGAGGTGGTGGCTGAGGGGTGAGTCAACACTGCGCAACTCTCCCCACCCAGGTCTGGAGAACCCAAAGGTCACTACAGAGCTGAAAGTCAAAGCCAAATTAGTAATCATGGCAATGGCAGCTCCCAGAGACAGGAAGATCTTGATCTGGGCAAATCTTGACTCAAGTGTGAAAGCTTTTATACCCTTCCTGCTGTTGGAAGAAGGTGAAATGTTTGCAACAGCTCAGCGACTTGACATGCCAGGCAGATTCTGACATCCAACCAATCATTTGGTTGGGTTCATTCATTCAACTAATACTGCTGTAGGCTGACTATCTTCTCAAAATTCCTACATTGAAACTTAAACCCCAGTGTGATGGCATTAGGAGGAGGGGCCTTTGGGAGGTGATTAGGTCATGAGGGTGGAGGCCTGATGAATGAGATTAGTGGCCTTATCGAAGAGACCCCAGAGAGCTCCTTCACCCTTTCCTCCATGTTAGGTTACAGTGAGAAGCTGGAGGTGGGCTCTCACCAGACACTGCATCTGCTGGTGCCTTGATTTTGGACTTGCAGCCTCCAGAACTGTGAGAAATTAATTCCTGTTTATAAGCCACCTTGTCTATGGTACAGGGTACAGCAGCTCGAGCTGAGCAGGACACTTACTGAGCACCTACCATGTGGCAGGGACCACGCCTGGTGCTGCAGACAGAGAACCAGAAAAACAAGTTCCTGACATGCATTATGGTGGTCCTTGTATGCCACCCTGCAATAAGTCACTCATCATTTGCCAAAAGTTGGAGGATATTTCAATTGTCCTGAGGTGCTGCTTTTGTACTGTAATCTGAATTGTACCGGGTCTTACAGTTGCCAAATGATTCAATCAATGGGATGTCCTCCTGGCCTCTGTGGTAAGCAACATGGTGGGGGTGGTGAGTGCCATGTGATCTTTCCATTCCAGTCCCTTTCTCTGTGACTCAGATTTCTGTGGGTACATGAACTGGAATTTCCTAAAAAGTTAACTTGTCAAATAACACAACTCTGAGAAATCTATCTGGATCTTGATACAATCTTCAGCATCCCTCATTCTGGTCCACTGTGATGGTTGTGTATCAGTGATGATGGTCTGAGACTGATCTTAGGAGCTGACGAGAATCAATAGCATTATCAGTGCTTCTTTTTTTTTTTTATTTCTTTTTTTTAAATTTAATTTCTTTTTTTTTTTAATGGAGGCACTGGGGATTGAACCCAGGACCTCATGCATGCTAAGCACACACTCTACCATTGAGCTTTACACACCCCTGTCAGTGCTTCTTGATAAATCTGGAGGTTTTTGAGAAGTGATACTTTAATCACGGAGTTTTCAGGTGTTTTTGTTAGGTTAGGTGAAATCCTCCTTTTGTGCCTTCTTGAGAGACCCTGTACCCTCTCTTCCGTGGCATTAACCGCAGTTGAAATTTTACATTTCTGTGTGTGTTTATTTAGTTAATGTCTCTCACCGTTTCGATGGTAAGAGTCACGAGGGTAGTCACCATGGCTGTTTTCTCTCACCATCTTATCCCCTGAATCAAATATAGTGCCTGGAACCAAGTAAGTCCTCCACAGAGGTCTGTGAAAGCGTAAAGGGTCAGAGCAGGGAAGAGGAGAATGAGGAGGGATAGGAAACAAGAGAAAGGCTGAGAAGCCTGTCCTGCAGCTGCACAGCAATGTGTGTTTCCCATCTGAGGAAGTTAGTTTTGCATCAACTGAGTTAAGCTGAAACGGTTCCCCTGAACCCTTTTCCCAGCGAGGTACCAGGTGAGATCTGGCCACAAGACACACACACAGAGTTTGGACAGCAGAAGCGGACTCTGAAGATCAGGGTAGGAGGACAGCAGTGCCTGTCCATGACCTGCAGGCCCCCTTGTCAGACCGGAGCAGCACCTGGCCAGCAGCTCCTTCATTTCCCACCAGATCACCTACCTGCCTGACCTCCTTTGAGGCCTTGGCTAGGGGTGCACGCAGTTCCAAGGCAAAGGATGCCGACTCTTCTGCAGGCTTCCTGGGACTCAAGGTTACTGGTAGGGAAAGAAAATTCAGATTCCAGTTTGTCCCTGTGGGTTCCAGTTGATCCTCAATCTCCTCCATTTGCATCCAGATTTTCCTCCCAACTGCCCACCCTGCCTACCTGATGGGACATCCCATCGCTGCAGGCTCAGGCGGCAGGAGCCTGCAGTCAACTAAGCCCTATAATAAATCCTTTCTTCCAAGTCACTCCTGGGGCTGCAGCTTCCCTGAGAGCCCCCAGATGCACCATCAGAGCAGTTTGAGTCTCTTCCTTTTGGGGGCAGTTGCCCTTATGAATTAAGTGCTTTCGCTATTGACATTATAATCATCTGTGGTATTCGCTACCAATTTCTACGAGCCTTGCTGAGAATCCACCTTTTGTCACACAGCTGAGGCCAGGATTTGAGCCTAGATCTGCCTGCCTCTAGTATCTATATTCTTATTATCAAGCCATGCTTTCTTTTGCATTGGTAAGGTTTTAAGTTGGACACATGTCCCACTTAATTTTTCACCAATGAGCCCTGATAAGCTGAGGTTTCATTTGAGAAAAAAATACAACATGTAGGGCTGGTTTTGTTGGTTGGTTGGTTTTAGCAGATACCAGTTTATTCGACATAGTGCGTGATCCAAAGCATCTGATATCCCACAGCCAGCAAGATGTCCTCTGTCCCTATTACAAAGTACTTGATACCCTGAATATAGTTACTTCAAGGTTCTTGTTCTTTTTCTCCTATGTCTAGAATTAAACAGGTTTCCCCATGTAGTACACATTTCACATTCACAAAAGGCTCTGAGGAGAGGGGGAAATAGGGTTTATAACCGCCCCCAGAACCAAAGGCATTTAATGTTAAAAGATGAAGCACAGTAGCCTCGCCCCACAGACATTCTTGGAGGTTCAGAATCCTGAACTGAGTGCACCATCACTGGTCCCACATGGGATTCATCGTGACAAGATAAAAGACACTGATTTCCTTGAAAAAACAAAGTACAGAATGAATATAAAGACTCATCACCAACACCACCCATCCTTTTCTTGAAAATAATACGTGAGAAGAATTATTTTACATGATTAGTATCACCCAAGGTTCACACATGGAAAAAAACAGCTAAAAAATAATCTGTCATAAATTCTCACTATGAAATCACAATAGAGTTGCACATACTCAGAGAATTTTTGAATTTGCTAATTTATCTTCCATAGGGCTGCTCAGAGACACCAGGTGCAGTTTCTCCAGCACTCAAAGGATCCATATTCCACTTGCCTGTGATTTTTAACTGTGAGATGTCATGAAACAGGGACTTGAGGAAGCTGATTTTCCGAAAGTGAATTCCCAGAACTGTCTTCAAGGACCATCGGGCGCTTAAGCCCAATACAGCGCTTTTCAGGATGCAGGACGCTCCGGGCTCACCATGGTCGCCCCTGCACAGCAGCTCCGTCAGCTTCATATGGCTTCTCTTGCACCTACTACAGCACCTGGCAAACAGCAGGTGCCCAATAAATGTCTGTTGTTGAACAGATGGGGTGTGAGCAAATTTCATCTATCCCACCCAGCATTTCATCCCACCCAGCATACTGTTCTCTTTATTTCACCACAGCTCTATCAGCCTCTTGGAATATTTTGACACATTTTTAAGTGTAGCAATTCTTACTTCCCCATTAGGTTGATTAAACAGTGATATGCTTAGTAGTTACGGCCAGATTTGGGAAATCTTTATGACAAAGAAATGAGCTGCGTCTGCCCTGTCTGACTCAGATGTCTGCCATGAGCAAAACCCCAGAGTACATGAAATGATGTAATCAGAGTCGATTTTTTTAAATATATTTTACTTCTCATAAAAGACTCCCATTTTCATAGGTGGGAATTACATGGCTTCAAAATACCCTCAAAATTAAAGGGAAACTTTTGTACAGTCAGATGACAAATGGTTTTCTGAGATGTCACTGTTCAGGGATGGACCTAGGAAAGGATGCCGTGTATCAGAGAGCAATCTCTTTCCAAAGTGACACATGGTTTCTCTGACAGGCTCCGTCATCTGGCCGCTGGTGACAGGTTTTTTTTAAGGAAGTTGAACTGCGACTTTCCGTGCTTCCTGGCCATTTGGAATTTGACAGTGAATTTGCTAATTTATTTTCCATATAAAACATTTATTTGCTCTTTATGAACTATGGATTTTGTTTCTATCAGGCCGGCCCCTTTGGGGGATTAACAAACTGCCAGTGATTTTTGGTAAAGCCTTTCCACCTTCAGAGGTCTTGCTAGTCTCAGAGAACTTGATACACCGTGAAACTATTCAGCCCTTTTCACCTCTGTGATTGCTCAAAAGCAGTAAGTGGTGTTCCTACAGTTAGCAAATATTTATTAGGAACATACCACGTGCAAGGCACCAGAGAGACTACAAAAACAGTGGAGGAGAGAGGCCCTGCCCAGGTAGTGAAGGGGGAGCATGTGGTGAAAGGTGCAGGTGGTTGTGCTGGGTGATCCAGGAGGGCTCCTTGGAGGAGGTGGGCTAGATTTCCCTAACCCCTGGGCAGCTGCAGGCTGTGAACAGAGGCCAGTGGGGGCTGATGACCAGAGGCCTAGAACAATACCTTTACTACAATTTTAAAGCATAGATTGATGGCTTAGTAAATAAACAGGCAACAACAGGGTGGGATAATATGATCTAAAAATAAATCCGCAGCCGAAATCAAAAGGGCTGGAAAGGCCACAGAGTGACTTCAGTTCACACTTTCCATGATTTCCTCAGCTTCAACCATCTTATCTTTATTCCATTCTCAGTATGCTTTGGAAGGAGAACTTGTCTGGGACCTAAAGTGATTCCAGGCCCAAACTTGGAGTCAGGCCAAGTGGGGCCCCCGTCAGCTTGAGAGAGAGAAGCTTAGCAAGAGGGTCGTAACACCTGCTTGGACAGATTGTTCAGAACATTAACTAACTCGAGTGTGTCGAGGCCGAGGCACAGAGCTCCACGAAGGTAAGGTCTGATTCCTCCAATTCAGCAACTTTGGAGGGACAGAAAGGCGTGTCTTCCAGTGGGACCAGGCGACCGGCATGTGACGGTGAATGCCTACTGAAAGAATGACCAGATTCATGCAACAAGGGTCCTTCCATTCCACTTAAAGGCTGCTAACAATTAAATCAATGTGGCATTTGTTTTATATTCCAGTGACATTTGAGCTCAATTGCTTTGAAGAAATAGAACAGAAAGTGCGTTTATCTGCTTGACCTCATGGCAGATGCGTGAACAGTCCTGGTCGCCTACCCAGACTGCCAAGCATGGCAGATGAGGCCTTCCGTAAATGTGGGGAGCTAGAATGTAGTCAAGCTAATGCAACAAATACTTTGACATGACAAATATTTGGCTGTCCAGTTCAAACCCCCTTTTCCTCCCATAGGGTTTTCCTGGGTCTTTACAGTAAGTGCCCCACCTACCTCCATGTAAGAATGAGCTCAGGGGAATTTTTTAAAAATATAAACAATACATTGGTTTAAAATACACTGCTGTTCTTAAAAAGGAAGGTAAACCACCCAGCTGAGGACATGATTTCCAACTCCTCTTGCTCAAAGAAGGGGCTTTGCAAGTTGCTTTGATAGGTGAGTGTTGAAATTTATAAAGAGATATTTCAAGCCCCAAGTATGCAGTCAGCTTGTTGGCACATTTTAGGAAGAACAGTATCTGTAAAGACATCAAAACTGGCAAAGGAAGGCCAAAGGATTACAGAGTGCAGTGTATCAGAATATGAGAGCAAGAGGGAGAACACGAATGTTTGCAGTAAACCTGTCACCGTGTGATTCCTTGGTGCTCTGGACACCACGTGGGTCAAATTAACTTCACAGTTCAAGGATATCCTGTTTTCCAAAGCGACTGTGCTTTGAACAATATTGTAGCATCTGTAGGAAGTAAAATATAACCTGTACCAACTTACGTGTATTTTTTTTTTAACTTTGCCTCAGCAACACCTTCAGATGTTTGAAGAGTTGGCAGCAGAACTTTGGTAAAAGCTGACAGTCTCCAAGAGAAACAAGAGGCCCCTGCTCCAGGCCACGTGTCCGGGAAGGAAGAGCGGCTGGGCGAACACTAACGTGGCCACGAAGACAACGGCCAGTGATTGCCTGACACTCACAGAGAACAGACATTGCTCTAGAAATGTTTTCTTTCCCTGACTTCTTCTTAGATTTGTTCTCTGCCTATTTGCAGTTTAAAAAAAAAAATCCCTTTCAAGATGGCCACAGAAATATTCTCCTACGTTAAAACAGAACAAGTTGGGGGTTGTGATTCACTCATGGGGCCAGCTCTGGCTATAGCCCAGCCGTAGTGTTGCTCTTGGGGACCCTGGAGAACTGGGAATAATGCAGGGTGAACCTTTACAAAACAGGGGCTTTGTGTGCGGTGGAGGTGGGGAGGGAGGGGGAACTTGGCAGGGGAGAGTAACACCTTCTGATCAGACCACTTCTCTCCACCCCAGCTCATGGGTGTGTTCCTGGGCCCTGGTAACTCCCTAGGAGCAGATTTGTAAAACAAAACAAAAATAAAAAATCTCCATGAATGAGTATTAAAAGATTCAGTGTGTGTGTGTGTGTGTGTGTGTGTGTTGGGGGTGGAGGAGCGTGCTTGCTAAAATGTACATATTTAAGGTGTATAGCCAGAGATTATATTAAATTAGGAAAAATAACTGATGTGCACAGCCTTTCCACTTCAGAAAGCCTTTCTAATTAGGGGAGAACGGCCCTGTGTAGTCCCCAGAGGCTGTCTGGCAGACTACCTAGTAAGATTACAGAAAATTTTTCTTTTCCCTTTTGGGAAAGTACAGGGAGAGGGAAGTGAAGGCTAAGTCTGAGTTAACAACATAACCTATCCTTTCAGATCGCTCCTGTTAACTTGAATCAAATCTCGTTTCTGTTCTTAGCTTTAAAATGTTTTTCCAGCTAAAAACATAAAAATCAGAGATGCCTATGCCTGTTTCTGTTAAAATAAATGTACATTATTATTTTTAATGAGAAACATAGAGGTTATATAAGCTTACTTGTTACATTGTTCTATTTAAGTGTCTGAGTTCAGCGATAGAAAACGGCAGAAGCATGCTCCATGCCCCTTGAGCTGAGCTTGACCTGTTAGAGTTGAGGAAGTTCACCCCTAATTAACTTCAAATGATCAACTTCAATTATTTTTGATAAATAATACTGTGTAATCAAATTACCACTGAGTCATCTGGCAGTGCTGCAAAATGGATCACGTAAATCATGGAACTCCTTTTTTTTTAATGTAGTTTACAAAAAAAAAAAAAATCACAAAGTCAGCCACAGGCTAGGACAATATTTTAACCATCTCTGAAAGACAAGATTATCATGTATAAAACAGAAAGAGATCATTCAAATTCATAAGAAAAATATTGACTCCAATACATAAAAAGTATATTAACCACAATTTACATCTAAGAGGAAAGACAAAGGAGCAGACGTTTAAAAAATATATCTTTTCTCATTTGCAATCAAAGAAATACACATTGGAACAAACCGAGGATGCAATTTTACACCTGCCTGAGTAGCATCTTTTTAAAGCAATAACAACATCCAACGTTATCAAGGCAAAGGTGAGACTGGTTCTCTTTCTTCATTGCTGGAAGAGTTATATACAATTGCAACCCCTTCAGAGAGCAATATGAATGGGTCGAGGAAGAGCCGTAGAGTTTTTTTCTTCCCTGGAAATTGGTCAGTAAAAAGGCTAAAGGTGGAGGTGTGGCAGCCTTGATTGTCACAGAGTAACTGAGAGCCCATCAGGGGAGGGCACCGTGAGCTGACTCGGGACCCCAGCTCAGCACCTTCCTGTGTCTGCCACCACCACTCAATGCCTCAGCTTCCAAGTCTGTGGAATAAGATTAATAAAACCCATCTTCTGGGGCTTCTGGAAGCCTGAAGTGAAACCTTATATACTTTTAAAGTGACAATATAGTGCTTAAAAAGTGGCAGACTACAATATCATTATTAAAGACCAAAAAGTAAAATTGAAACAAGCTACTCTTTCTTTTCCAAGGCATGGTTTAATACATTATGGTAAATCAGTAAAACAATTTTCACAGCCATTTTCTTAGTTTGAAGTCTACAGAAATCATGAGATGTTTATACAATAATATACTTAATAAAATGTAAAGTAATATGCTTACTGATTGAAATTCTTCATGTGAATGCATTGTTCAAAAATAAAACAGTTGTATATGGGTAGGGGGATTGTGGTTAATTAAATGTGATTTTAATATTGCTACACTTCTATTTATAAAACTTAAATTGTGCACCAAAATCAGGCCACACAAGAATGATTCCACACTTTAGCACATACTTGGCATATTAAACCAAATGTACTTTGTAGAAGAAAAAAAGACTAAATCACTTTTCTAACCAATCATTTACTTAATTACTTAATTCAAAATATTTCTACTATAAGACAGTCTCTGTATTTCTACCAAACTAGCACTTAAGAAGTTGACTTATTCTATATGTATCTCATAGATAGATATATTCAGAAGAAACAAAGAGAAAATCTTGTTACTTTGACTAAATATGGAGACATTAAAAAATTACGGAGCTATACATTATTTGGAGCTATTAGACTATAACTTCTTGGTCTAATTAGCCTTTCAAAAGTTTTACTAACAACCAAAAGCATGAGAACAATGATACAATATGCTTTTTAGGAAATAAATATACTGAGAATATTACTAGCTAATTAACCAGTCTGCCTGGATTTCAGTTTCTTTATCTGTAAAGAGGAGCTGAGTTATCTGGGAAATAAATAAGAAAATACACATAAAACATGTAGCTCAATGCCTGGTACCCAGAAAACAGGTTTTCCTTTTCTTCCCCAATCCCACCTACTCATTTTTTTCTGAGAAAGGATAACATGCCCTGTCTAACTCTTTCAATGTGAGAAGAATAAATGAAATAATACACCAAAAAAAAAAAAAAAAGCTTTGAAAATAAAGAAGCACTCTAAAAATAGAGTACTGTCACTAAAAAATGTGTCTGTAGGACTAGTGGAAATACACACATGTATTTAAAAGATTCTGAACTATAGCAAGGTATTTAATAATTACTGAAACAAGATGATAGCTTGAGAGTCAAACAGTTCTCTGAAAGTCTTTCATTGGCATTGATAAAAAGCTATGTATATAGTAATCTAGCCATGCCCTCTCATTCCCTCTCTCTTTCTTGGTTTCAATGCTTTCGTTTTGTTCACATCTAGTTTCTCTAGTTTATTACATCGATTTCAGTTAGCTTTATTCCTGCTCCCTCTCTCATTTCCTCCAGTTTAAGAGAACAATAAATAAGACAGCAGTGCTGTGACAAGCTTGCTGAAGCTTGAGGCAAAAGGAGGTATCAGTCATACTGTTTTTTTTGAAAAAAAAATTTGTTATTTGTTCATCGTAGAATTTTTTGTGTTGATGTTGGGGGTTTTTTAGAAATATTGCATTAAAATACTTATCTTGATTACTGAGTTTCTTGGCACCTCCAGAAATTTTGTGCACAAGGCACACACCTCACTCACCTCCCCCCTAGTCCCAGCCTGCAAAAAAGGCAGCAGAAGGTCAGAAAGCCAGAAGTGGTCCTAACAGAACAGACAGCAAAGGGCACACGCCCACGTGGACCTAACTCAACTCCGGAAGAAAACTATCTGTGGGCCGTCCCACTTCCTTGCCAAAGACAGAGGAAAAGGAAGGAAAGAGAAAAAAGATGTCTGAATTAAACACACACACACACAAACACACACACACACACACACACACACACACACACACACACACACACATTCCCATTCTGGAAGAAATTACTGTGACATCCTGGATTCAGTCTCTGGGCTAAACATCACCCAAGAGCAGGATGGGTTGTTGGACAGAAGAGGCAACAGAGCATCTCTAGCCACACGGTGGGTTAGCCCTCAGACAGCAGGGTTTCCAACCTCTGATTTGTGGGGACAGGATACGAACAATTTAGGGAAAACACATTGAAATGTGAGCAATCAGAATGAGTTGTAATGAAGGGAAAACTCTGGAGGAAGTGTCTAGGTAAGACTGCCTCCATTTGATCCCGAGTCCGGCACATTTACATGTTTCTCTTTCTGGGGGCACAGCAAGTCACTGGCTTCTATGTGGGACAGGCCGGCCTGGCCTAGGATCTTTTCAACAAGGGAGCCAACCTTCCATTCCATATTTCGAGATAAGGTGCCAAGTGCCAAGAGGAAACATCTAAAATAAGAGACCGTGTGTGAATATGCTTTGTAGGCTAAAAACACACAGTTGTGTAAAAGGCACTATTGTCACTCACCTACAGCACACCAGGCATTGAATGGTGGATAACATGTATTTTCTTCGAACACTTCAGCCCAGCTGGATTCAGAGCCATTTGGGACATAATCAGGTTACAAGAGGAATGAATGGCAACAAATCAACCCATTTTCCTCCAGGTTCAACCACAGGAATCTCAACTCCAAGGCGGAAGGTGTAAGGATCAGGGAGGAGGGACAGGAAAAAAAAAAAAAAAAAAAAAAAAAAAACTTGAAATGTGTTCTTTCTCAGATAGTGAAGACTTACTGTCCAAATGAAGCTACTTGGCATGAATGACCACATGAGTGATTGATTGATGGCTTGAACTAATGTACTGGTGAACAAAATTTAGTCAGATCTTGACTCTGCTGTTTACCAGCACTATTACAGAACAGCTCTGTGCCTCAGTTCTCTTGTCGGTAAAGTGGATCTTGTCATAGTCACTACCCCGTAGGGATGTCATGAAGGTGAAATGAGTCAGTACATGTCAAGTGCTTAGCACAGTTGCCAGGTAATGAGTAAATGCTCATAGGTAACAGCTCTCATCACCATCACTGCTTTGGGCAACAACAGCTGAGCTGTAATTTTCATATATTTATAAGTAGTTTACAAAAATCTTCAAATGCTTGTTCCATTATTTTCCATGCCACTAGGCTGAAGACATGAGCAACTCTAAGGAACAAACACAAAGATCCAAGCAAAAAAGAGGAAGACTTCATTCAACTCTTCTAGATCCCAGTCTCATTTTCTCATGACCTAACCAGGTCAGAGATGTCGATTAGATTGGGTGTTCAGGACCATGAATGGCGGGTGTGTCTGGGTGTCTATGTGATATAAAATTCAAGAGGCATTACAGGTCTGAGGTTGTTGAATGTCTAGTGCTAATAAATGTCACACCCTGCAGCTTCTGAGGAGGCCAGTCCATGGCCTTCACTGATGATCAAGGCCAGTTGCCTGGGCCTGTGTCCACGGACAGAGGAAGGGAAGAGGAGAAGCAAGGGGACCCATCGCCACCTGGGGGGAATGCCATGTCCTGCCGCTGCCTCAGCAAGAAAGGGCTTCAGCTTACTCAGGGAATGTCCTCCAGCTGGAAGGCCATGTCCTATGGAAAGGGCTGGCTCCCACTTGTTCTTTGGCTCTGCACCCAGTTTCTTGTTAGGCACTCACTCATCCCTCTTTAGTTAAGAAATGTGTTTGCCAAACAAAGCGGAGATGCAATTTCAATTCCAGAGTAAATTACTGATTAGCGTTCATAATGTCTACTGCTGACTTTAAAGTGACAGGTGTGGTAGCAAGGGCCCCATGTCAGACCCCCTTTCTCTCCCCGTGACCTTGGCCCAAGCACTTAACCTCTCTGGGCTTCAGGTTCTTCATCTGTGAATGCAGATAGTAAAGAGTTGTTGTAAGGAGCCAACAAGGATATTACAGCTTCAAAGCCTGAAAAAACGGAAGGTGTTTTATTGTGATTCCTGTCACAGCTCCAGTTGACGGAGGATCACTCAACACTGCTCTTGTTTGGTCCAGTCTGGCACCTAGAGGCCAGACTTAGCCGGCTGGTGACAGACCAGCGGCTTTCCGGGCCCTGTGCTAGTGTTGCATCATCCCAGGAGGGACGGGGTGAGGCTTAGCCAGAATTTAAAAGCAGCTTCCAGACTTTTACTGCCAGAGAAGACTTGAGGTTGTGTGTAGGGTTCTGGAGAGACAAGCTGGTACGTGACTTTGATCTTTATCAAGCTAAAACATTTAACACAAAATACAAAGGGCAGATTTGTAGTGGGGGGGGATGGGGTGAGAAAGAGAGAGAGAGATCCCAAGACTAACATCAGCAAAGAACAACTTCTGAATGCTCATCTCAGCCTTGTGAAACCCTTCTTGGTGGAGATGTTTCCAAGTCAATCCGAGAGATACTCCCACTAGCAGACTTCCAGATGCCTTGCTGTGCTCTAAGAGACAGGAGGTCCTTGTAGCTGCCCATCTCCCACACTGCCTGTCTCCACCCACCACGGCAGAAAGAAAATTCAAGATAGAAAGAATGCCACACCTTGCAGCCTCTAGGCCTAATTCTAAATCAGGCAGCTCAAGCTAAATTTCTCTTTAGAGAAGGCCAACCCCACTTTGTCTTCGTGTAGGTCTGCATCTTCTAACATTTACTCAACACCTGCTGGGTGCTGGAATAATAATAAATGAAACCCATTCCTGTCCAGATGCCCACTGCTGCCTGCTCCGATTGTCCGGCAGCTCAAGTTCTCATCACCACCTCCTCCCATACAGGTGACCAGGGTGCTGTATGGTGGAGACATGGAGGGGAAGACACAAAACCACAGTGCTAACAGTGGTAGCAGTGACCCCCTGTCCTGACCACCAAAAGGGGACCCTCCCCAACTCTGGGCCTCAGTTAACTACTTGCTGCCAGAGCCTGGAGCCTGTTAATGTTACAGGAAATTAATTTGGTCAGCAAAAAAGCTGATCTCGCCTCTGGAGTGATTTGGAGAAACTGCCTACAATTCACATAGTTACAGTCCAAGCATCTGACCTCTGAGGTCGATTTCTTTTTGTCATTTCAGTGACATTTGTCATGGCAGTTAACGTTTATGAAACTCAGTGACCACTACAGGTTACAGTAATTGACACTTCCGGTAGGAGAGCACATACAAGCAGTGAGTGGCTTTTAATTGGATCTGATAAGTCTGCGTTTTTAACTTAACTGCTGTGGGTGCTTTACCTAAATCCTTATTTTGCATTTTAAACTTTCCTCTTGATGCAATTTAAATGGGAATGTATGGAGTAAATCACCATGAATATTTTCAAATGATCATAATACTCGCTAAGATGTGGACAGCACCTCTGTCATGCGCAGCTCCTTGTTGGCACATAACTCCTCGGGTAAACAGAAATAAGTGGACAAGAAATAATTCGGCAGCTTCTCTTGACCTTTGTTGGTGCTTTAGAAATCTGAAGGACAGGGTCCGTGCGCAGATGGCTGGGCCTTCTGGAGGCGAGGATGGGCGGTGCGTGCTCCCGACCCGGCAACGCGGCTGGGCTTCTCACGTGCCCCAGGGCCTTTAGGTCCCACAGAGCCCCCTCCCATGCCTGGTTCTCGAGCCTTGTGAGCGAGGAGGGGCCTCATTTGGCCTCCACGAGCTCCCAGGACACTCAACGGAGGCGCGGGCCGGAGTGTGGGCCTGGGATTTAGGAGCCAGCGGGCGCGGAGGCGGGACCCTCACTCCGGGGCTTTCCTGGCGACTCCCAGCGCCCCGCCGCCTGCAAGCCTGCAGCACAGGTCTGGGTATCCGGGGCGTCGCGCCGAAACCCCAGTTCTCAGCTTTGGTGGCGCGATGCGAGAACGTGCGGCGAATGGCAATAGCCCTTGTCCTCAACTCCTACCTCCGACCCAGAGGAGTGCGTGCTGAGCCACCAAACAGCAGCCCCCCGCAGCCGATGCCCCTTCTCCACCGCATGCGGCTCCTTAGGAGCACAAGGAGGAGCCCTCCGGGAAGGAGTCGGCTGGCGGGGCAGAGGCACCCGGACGCTGCGGGGCACCAGGTAGGCCGGGCCCGCGACCGGGAGCGTCCCGGCCGCTGAGGGGCCGCTGGGCTGCTCGCCTGGGCGCAGCGGGGCCGAGCCCTTCTGCTGCCCGCAGGGCTCGTCCCGGGCCGAGGCCGCCACAGGTGACTTCGGGTCAAACCCGGAGCGAATCCCACCCTCTCCAGGGGTCTCCCCCCTTGGTCCAACCCCTCAAACTGTTGCTGCTTAGCTTGAGGTCCCGGGGGAGGGCAGATGAAGGCGGGGTCCCCTGGTGGCGGGGAGAGAAATAGGTCGCACGAGGCGGCGATGCCCGCGAGAGAATGAAAAGCGAAGGGGCGTCAGCTCCAATCTCTCCGAGGGTGATTTTAACACGCGGAGAGGCGCAGCATATGGTTTCCATGTTGGGCAGCGGATACAAAGAACGACTTTGCGCCGAGGGAGTCTCTTGACACCAAAACCCAGCAATCCCGACATAGTGTGGCCTGAGTGGCAGGAGGCTGGATTTTTGGTTGAGTTGCAATTAAAGGGAGATAATTATGCCCAAGTCTCTCAGCTTATTAATATTTATAGCCTGGAGCGACAAGACCTTCCCTCCCTGGAGGCGGATTTTTCAGGCCTAGGCGTGGAGCCTGGATGTCTCTGGAGCCAGGGGTTTTGCCAGTGACCCGGGAGGAGAAAATGTGGTGGGTAAAATGGGGATCTTCCACCTTCTCCGTTTCTCCTAATTACTTGAACGTGGAAGCCGGGCCGAGGTGTGGACGCGCTCGGCAGGAACCGCTGTCCGTGCGTCCCGAAGGCGGCCGGACTGGGCCCAGCACCTCGCAGGGCCTCCCGTCCAGCCCGCGGCCCGGCTCCGGTCAGCGAGCTTTTCGGAAGCCCTGTTGTCTCTATTATTACCCAAACATTACTTCTGCAATATGTTTCTATCTCCCAGTGTGTTAGGGACATGTTCCAAAAAGTGGGACTCGGAGTAGATGCCCTTTATACTCCCTCCCAACCCTTGGAGAGCCTGCAGGGTGAGGGCGAGGAGCAGTAAACGCGGCCTGGCTTTGGGACTGCTCTGCAAAAACGCCCACGTCCGGCCTCTGACTGTCTCCACCTGCGGGGCGCTGCGCTGCGGTTCCTCCACCAGCGAAGCCCCAGCAGGCGAAAGGAGCTCTCTGCGCCCCGCATCTCGCCCCAGGCCTAGGGGACGCGCCGAAGCGGAGGGGAAGTGGGGACTGCGCTGACCGATCCCGCACGGGCCTCCACCCTGGGCGTCCGGCTCAGCCACCAGGCAACGCTTACGAAGCCTTTGCAACGGGTCCTTCACGCCGGGTCTGATTTCTGTGTTTCCCGCCGGGGTGACGCGGGACAGGAGGATGAGGGTCCCTCAGCTCCGGAGGCGGGGGCGCCGTCCCCGCGGTCGATTCTCCAGTAATAAACGCCAGGTTCCCATGGCAACGCGGCGCCTCGCAGCAGCCCCCGAGTCCTGGCTGCGGGAGGCTGCGCTGCGGCTGGAGCTCTTCGCTGTGGCCGCCGCGGTAGCCAGCCTCTTCCTACTCCTGGTCTTCCTCATCTTCATCTCAGTCTACGTCGGCTCTGGGCCTCTCCACCAGGCTCTGTCCCAGAACTGTTAACTGAAAGAAGAGGAATTTGTCGTCGCAAGGGGTGTTCCCGATGGAGCTGCGCGCCACAAAGGAAGAAGGTACCTGCTACATCCTATGGGTACCAAAGCAGTCCCCACCTCTGGCACCCGGGCCCAGATGTGGCGACATCAGACATTGCTCCGCAATTGTGCTCAGCCCACCCGATCGGCTCTGAGGGCTGGTTAGCACCGACACCAATAAATGAGGAAGACTCCCTGTGTATCAAAAGGGAGATCAACAGGATTTAATTATAATGATTATGGATTATAGCATAAAGGTGTATTTGTCAGAGACATGGATGGCATCGTAAGCGAGTTTCTTCACACACACTCTCCCTATATACACGCACTCACACCTGAGAAGAAAACGTTTGGGCAGGCACGAAATGAATTTTTCTATTTACTCACATAAAGAATGTGTGTAACTGAGGGTTGGTGGAGTTAAACAGGGCGGAACAGTGGCACTAGATAATTTTACAATGAGTAATATGCTACGTCGAAAATAAAAACTATACTGTTTATTCTGTCCATTGTCATTTGTGTGTATACAACCTTTTATAACATTAGCCCAGTATTTTAAAAAATCTAGTAATGATAACAATCTTCAGTTTTATCATGGGAAAGTAAATCTGTTAGAAGGGTAACCTATTCGTTGTCTGGTAGATTTAAAAACAAAACCCACTTGCTCTTTATGGCTAATTTACACTTATTGCTTGAAATAGATAATGTATTCTGATATTTTCTTGACCTTCCAGTAGGGTCTTTGGTGACTGCCATGTTATCCATCCCCCAACCCCCTTATCCTGCTTGTTTTTATTTTTTAAAATAAGCTTTTTAAATTTTGGAATAGTTTTAGGCTTGTAGAAATGTGGCAGTTTTCCTATACCCAGCCCCAAGTTTCCCCAATGTTAACATTTTGCATTGGTGTACATTTGTCATAACTAATGAACCAGTACTGATATGTTATTAACTAAACTCTATACTTCATTTGGATTTCATTCATTTTTTAAAAAAATTTTCCTTTTTTCTGTTCTTAGATCCCATCCAGGATATCATGTTACGTTTGATCCTCAAGTCTCTTTAGGCAGTGACAGTTTCTCAGATTTTCCTTGTTTTTGATGACCTCGAGAGTTTGAAGATTTATTTAACTCGAGGTATAATTTACATATAGTGAAATGCAGAGACTGCAATTTACACTTATGTGAGTTTTGACGATTACATATACCCACCATAATCTACTTTTGCATAGAAAACATCAAATCTTATATTTGAAATGTTATCACACAAGTATTGCAGATGTATTTGAATAGTTTCTCCCACATATATACATAATTTACTAGAAAATTTCCCCAAATCTTTCAACTCCAACAAAATATTTAAAGCTTTTCAGTTCCAAAGAATATTAAAGGGCTTTTAGCCTATTGTTATCTTAATGAACTGTTTATCATTTAGTTCAATAATCTTTTGGATACAATTTAAGCTACTGATTGTTCTCTATTCTAGAACATTTTCTTTTCTATATCTTGGCGAGTATAGTCTAGACACATCCCTTAAGAAACCAGACAAATTGGGAGATGAATCAGTCTGGGGAAGCTTACTGGGGTGGCTGAGCAATTTTAAAAAACAGTTTCTACATTTTTAAGTTAATATTAAAGCGATAATTATTTCACTCATGCACAGCTCTTGGGGGAATGGTTTTTAAGTACATTTAAGCAATTTTGTCATAACTCACTGATTCTCCTAATTGTAAAAAATTAAAAAAAAGTGTTCCACACTTCCTCAAGTCCTTGAGAATTTGATACATGGTATAACTCCCAAATATATATATATTTAAGTGATGTTAACAAACTCAGAACTGGGAAAGGAAAGGAAGGTCTTAAACCCTTGTGCACATGGGCACTAAAACCCAGAACTTGTGACTGGCAAGTTAGCAGGTGAGTGAAGCACTCAGTTACTGGCAGACCTTGTTCCCTTGCCCCTTACTTTACTGCACTCCACAGACACTGCATGTTTTTTAATTTTAATTTTAATTTTTTACAAATTGAAGGTTGTGGCAACCCTACACTGAGCCAGTCTGTCAGCACCCTTTTTCGAACAGCATTTGCTCACATCATGTCTCTGTGTCGTGTTTTGGTAAGTTTCACATTATTTCAAGCTTTTTCATTATTACTATATTTGTTACGGTGATCTGTGATCAGTGATCTTTGATGTTACTACTATGACTTGAAGGCTCAGATGATGGTTAGCATTTTTTAGCAATGAAGTACTTTTTAATTTAAAAAGTGTGTACATTATTTTTTTAGACATAAGGCTTTTGCCCACTTAATAGACTATAGTGTAAACATAACTTTTATATGTACTGGGAAAACAAAAATATTGTGTGACTTGTTATCTTGTGTTTTTTGCTTTATTGCAGTAGTGTGGAAGGGAACCTGCAGTATCTCTGAGGTCTGCTTGTAATAGAATCTAATTTCCCCTTCATTTCTGTGGTGCTTTATGCTAGTGGGCTCAGTGGATCATATTTTTATGGCTGGTAATATGGAGGAATGGACATCAGAGAGGAAACATAAACTTTAAGGCCAAATTTCTCCTCTCGGATAGTCAATATTCATGCACGACTATTTTTAAGAAGCCCAGTGGGGTAGACTTCTGACCACATTTAGTTGAAGGTGGTCATGTTAGTGGACGCTTCTGTCAGTAGTTCCAGGAGCTGCCTTTCAGAAGAAATTTTTGGCTAACACAGCTTTTAGTGTCAGGCCATGTTGTGCCAACACAATTCTGGGCCATCCTATCTCTCCCATTCCACAATGAAAACCAACCAGGGTAGAAGACTGTTCAAAAGGTGTGGGTAGCAACAAGTAGATGTTTTTCATTCTTTTACCATGACAAACGAAGATTCAAACATATATGTAATTAGAATACATATATTTTCTATCCATTCAAATAAACAAAGCCAAAACCAAAAAACTCAGTTCCTACCCAAACCAAGTAATATGAATAAATATCTTCCAGAAAGATAATTCTGGGAAGGAAGAGAATGAATTTTCTTTGAGGAGTAATGCCTTTTTCATGAAATCTACCTTTACTTATAGCTAAGAATAGACATAAAGTTGAACAAGTTAGTATGTATAATATTTTAAATTATTTTCCCAAATTTGGGTAAGCCGTGACTATCAGAAAGGATGTCAGAAACAACCAGTGTTTTTCTGCATGCTTACAAATCATATTTCAGCAGCTGTCACTCATGGCTGAGAGTCTGGCTGAGGAGAGCCAGAGTCATGTGTGCAGTGACTAACACACATGGCCTCTGAAATTAGACAGCCGGGTCCGTATCTGGTGGCATCACTGACTTGCAGGTGACCTTAAGCATGTCACTTAACTCCATGCCCTCAACTGTGAAGTGGGGATACGAATACCAACTTTATAAAATTGTTGTGAAGATTAAATGACATACACACATAACACTCAGAATAGGAAACACATAGGAAGCATTCAGTAAGTGATATTTTTCACTATTTTTATTGTAACTAATTTTTGAATGGCTGCTGTAGCCAGATAACTAATTTTTGAATGGCTGCTGTAGCCAGATAGTATATTATGTGTTGGGTTTCCAGTAATGTAGAAAACAGATGTATTACTGCATGAAGCCTAAAAACTGAATCCCGAGGTTTGAGCCCTGTGTGACCATTATAATTAAACAAGCTCTTATTTCTGGCCTATGATATTCATAACATTGTCCTAAATGCTGTTGATTTTGCTGTGTTCTTGTCCATTATCACAAAAGATACAAACAAAAGGGAAATGTAACTTCTGGTGAGCCTACCCCAAGCCCTGAATAGATTAAGCTGTGTAATCACACACCCGTCCCGACAAGATTCCCCCAGGACACTGAAGGCAGGACCACCGGAAAGTCTCCTCCACTTAGTCAGCAGACATTAATGAGTGATGACTGAGTGTCAGGCTCTGTTCAGAGCTGGCTATTCATAGATAAGACACAGTCCCCACCCTCAAGAAGCTTACAGTGCACTGGGGCAAGATACAAAAGAAAACATGCAATTAGGGGACGCAGGGTGAGTGTTGTGACAGAGGAAGGCACAAGACGCAGTGTGAATTCCTAGGCACTGAGCCCAGGCTGAGTGGCTGAAGGGTGTAGGAAGGCAAGAAAAACCTCCCAGAGAAGATGCCTAATGTGGGTGCTGAGGAAACACGTGGCATTGATGCAGGTGAGTAATAAGGAGAGCTGAGCTGAGAAGGATGGAGAGAAAAGATCAGGCTTCAGAGGAAGAAGCAGCAAAGGCTGGCCGCCAATTGGATGTGGGGAGAGCAGGTGGGGAGGAAGACCCCAGGTTTCCATTCGGGGGACTGGATGGATGGCGGAGCCATTGACCAAGGAGGAATCTTGCAGAAGGCAGGTTTGAGGAGGAAGGTGTCTTGTTTGACCTCAGATACAAGAGTTTGGGGTATCCAGGGGACATGAACGTGGAGATGTCCATGCTACAACGGACACTTGGACGTACCTGACTTAGAAACATGTTGAAAGCCTGCTGTGAGGTTTTCTAAGGTATCCTTTATGATCAGTCCTACAATCTTAACCCTTTTAGGTTGGGAAAATTTCCTGGGAAAAATAGACTTATGGTTTTCATCAATGGGAAAATAGCTTTCTCTGTGCATGAAGTCACTTTATAACTAAATTGAACACTTATTCCAGTCCTAAGACAAAGTACGCACAGACTTACAATTAGTTACTTCATTTAGCTTAAAATATTTAACTATTATAAAATTTCTAAAGGAGTTTTAAGAATTGTGAAAATGGATTATAATAAATACATTTCACTCCTGCCAAGCCCTTTGCTTATTCTTCTGGGCACACTAATAACCAAAATATGAAGTTCTAATACCCGCAAACAAAGAAATCACTCTCACTGACTCAAATAGCCTGACTGGGGTGGGTGCTGAGGGAGAGGGTAACCCAAAGCCTAGGAGAGATGCTGTGACATGGCAGGTGAGAGCTCGGGCACTAGACTGAGCAGGGGAATTTGAATCCTGGCAGGCTTCTCTGCTTGCTAGCTGTATGACCTTGGGGAAGGTCATATCTCCAAATCTCAGTTTCCTCCTCTAAAAACTAGATACCGCACCCATACTGTTCTTACTTGTGAAGATTCAATCAGGTGATCCATGTCATATCCTTAGCACAGTACTTGCAGCACAGCGCGTCTCAATACGGATATGTTATGAATAACACACTTAACTATCTTGGTGTCACGTTTTGTTTAGGATAAGTTGGTAGCTCTTGAGTTATTTACTTCTCAAAGTCCGGTTCTCCCAACAAGCCATCCCAGGATCTGCTATTTTCTGTGGAATTGTACCTGCATTTAAAATAAATTATACCAGGAGGAATGACCTTGCTGATTTCAGGGACAGTAATTTTACATCAATAAAAACCAATGCAAAGTTTTAGGCATCATTTCTTAGGTAAAATTGAGCCCTTGCTCCATGCTTCTCCTAAACTCATGGCAGCATCAACAAAAGGCTTCTTTCCTCTCAGACGAAAGCCATGCTTTTTGACTTTCGGTTTAGTTGACTTTTCCATCAGCTCTTCCAGCATTTCTGAAAGAGGCCTGAAGGGTGAACTCTGCAGACTAGAAAGTGAGGCCAGCCCTTGTGTCAGTGACTTTCTGTGGTATCATGAGCTTTGGTTAAACATGGGTATAAAAGCTACTTCTCTGAGAGCTCAAACTGGCACGCTAAAACACTGCTTCGAAGAAAAAAGCACAATTAAAAATTTTGTTTCTAGCAAGGAGTTGTATTTAATTTAGCAGAAAGCTGGCATTTGCAATAATGGCATTTGGCCAGCATCCCTGCCAGTTTGTGCCTAGGAGGAAAGACATCTGGGGACAGGGCCAGTGAGAGGTTGTGCCTTGTAGGTGACCACCACTCTGCATGGGAAGCCAGAGCATGGGAGGGGCTCGGGAGGGCACCCCAGGGTACAGGATCCAGGATGAGTGTTGTTCTCAAGTTCAAGCATTTTGTTCTCAAGCTCTTTGGCATCAACCATCCCACAGGACCTGTGAGGAGGCAGCAGACAAACCTCGCCTCCTTCTCACACATGAGTGTCGGCATGACTTCTGCCATTCTAACCTTTCTTGTGCACTAAGTGTATGTGATTTTCAGTCACCTGGTTATTATCCTTGAGTTAAAAGAGAGCCCTACAGTGAGTGAAGGTGTGTGGGGTTAGGAAGTAAAGAGTCCCAGAACCTGGAATAACATCCATGAATATTTTTGAGGCAGAAGAGGAAATATCAAATAAATATTTGTTGAATACTGAATCACTGCCTAGACACGTATCTGTATTTCCTAAGCATGAGAGTATATGAAGACTCATATAGTATCCCATTTTTGACAGGTTAAAGCAAGCCACACCAAATTAAGCAATTTCTCAATGACAGCAAAGAAATCAGTTAGCTGAATTGGAATTTCAGACCCCTTATGAGCTGCACCCCCTGCCACTACCCCCAACACACACTTCTCAGTATTGAGAATACTATTTATGTGCCATTTGCAGCAGCATGGATGGGCCTGGAGATCATCATTCTAAGTGAAGTAAGTCAGAAAGAAAAAGAAAAATACTGTGTAATATCACTCATATGTGGAATCTAAAAAAAAATAAAATAAAATAAGACACAAATGAACTTATCAACAAAACAGAAACAGACTCACAGATATAGTAAACAAACTTATGGTTATCAGAGGGGAAAGGGGGTGGGAAGGGGTGAACTGGGAGTTCGAGATCTGCAAATACTAACTACCATATATAAAATAAACAATAAGTTTCTTCTATATAGTGCAGGGAACTATGCTCAGTCTCTTGTAGTAACCTATAATGAAAAAGAATATGAAAACGAATATCTGTATGTATATGTATGACTGAAACATTACGCTGTACAGCAGACATTGACACATTGTAAACTGACTATACTTCAGTTTTAAAAAAGAATACCATTCATAGAATATTTCTTGACAAAAATGCAGAGAATAGGTGATGGGTGAGATATATGGTAAATGTTAAATTATTTCCTATATTTTTATATTAAGAAAAAAGGGCAGAGCAAATTACTGTACTTCTGATTGTTCACGTAAGTGCTTGCCTAGGGTTATTTCTAGTTCTCAGCAAACAGCTCAAACTATATGAGCTATACAGTTACTTTTCTTTAAAAAAAATCATTTTCAATATAATCCTAGCAACATCCTATGTGATACTTTCAATAATTGCTGTCACCTGGAATAAAATACAGAAAGAAGCACAGGCTTGTGTAAGAAGGACAAGTGTTGAGTCACGGGATGACTGTAATATTATTAGTCCACTGTGAAGTTACATTTTCTAAACCAAAACCTGGCCTCTGATCTGCTAAATACATGTGGGAGCCATAGGGCAAATATTTAAAACCAGAACCATCTAAGAAAATTTGGATGATCATTTTACTGTACTATTGTGAGGAAAGTATTTGGGGACAACTTGGAAATACCTGTACATTCTATTAATATTGATTTCAATTGTACCTTTCCAGTTCTTGTTTTGAATATTTGCCTCTCTTGGAAACCTAAAACAATGATTAGTAGTGGCAATTCAACTTAAGCATCTTAAATCTTAAAATATTAAACATTAAAAACCTCAAATAATATACTGCTATTTTTGCCTCAAGATAAACTCCAAAGACTACCTCTACAAAGGCACTGGGAAACTGTATACTGAATAACATCAATATGGGCAGACATAGTGGAAAATTAGACAGGAACATCTCTCCCCTTGACTTAAAAATCTGTATTTTCTCTGAAATGTGGCTGCTTTTATCTATCCTGAATTTCAGTCACAGCCAGATACATCATTATTTCCTTCATTTGAAAGAAAACTTTAAAAAACCCAGAGAATCATAATACCTGGAAAAAAATTACTGAGTACTTAACTCTGTGCCAGGTCCAGTGCTCAGACACAGAAAAAGAACAAACAGCCAAAACAATTCATGACAATTGGATCCTGGCCTCAAGGAGACTCTGAGGAAACAGATGAGTAAGAGGATGACTGCAGTACAAGGTGGGTAGGTTCTGACAGGGCAAGGGTACCTGCCAGGAGCTGAGGTCTGCCGCTCACCCTCCGTCACAAAGCCAGTAAGTGGTTGAGTGACATCACAGCATGGTGGCTACCTCGCTGCACTGCTTCTCAGGGATCAAACCTTCTAAAAGTTTCCACTGAAGGATATTGCTCAGGATTTAACAGAATATATATCATAGTTGAAAATATACTTTGTGGAGATAAAGATAGGTGGTCACCTTGGGGATGAATCTGAAATGACTTAGCATGCTTCTGATACCGATCTGTTTCTGCTCAATGACGTTTTAATGTCAAGTCTTAAGAGTAAGCACAGGACTGCAAAGCACAGGAAAGGAGATGCTGCTTGACAAGTTGCAAACTGTAAACTAACTGTGCCCCCATTTCAATGGTAGGATTAGCCCTGAATAGGAACTAAAATCAATGAACTTGCTCATTTACATATTCTAAGTGTTTGATATTGACCAAGCAACTAACTTCATCTGTAAAATGGGATGATAGTAGTATCTACCTCACAGGATTGTTGTGAGGATTAAATGAGATAATTCATGTAAAGAACTTAGAACACTGCCTGCTACATGGTGCTATTATATTGTAGGCCAAAATATAAATAGTGTCTAAGTAGAGATGTTAATAAAATGGAATAGATGCAGTTTAAATAATTTGGTTTAAGAGAAAGGCAGAATTTGTATTCTGAAATCTTCTTTTATCTTTACTTTTTACTTATTATCCATGTGGGAATCATTTGTTATAAATAGGGTCCTTACCTTTTAGAGATTCATACTGTGGTATTTGTGGATGAAATGATCTGATAGCTGAGATTAGTTTAAAAATAACACAGTGGGTGAGGGCTGGAGAAGGAGGGAGTGTAGGAATGAATCAAGATTGGCCATGTATTGATGATTGTCAAAGAGGGTAACAGACATGTGAAGCTTCATTAGACTTGCCTCTACTTTCGTACGTGTTCAAACCCATACTAAAAAATTTTTAAATAATAACAATAAAGTCAGAATATGTAGCTACTGTTTCTATGTATAAATTCTCTGGTGGAGACTGAATGTTCAATTTTTCTTTTCAAACCAGGCAAGCATGAATTTATGTCAACCTGATGCAGAAATCATGTTGCTACGGCAACTCTTCAGCACATTAAATGACTGTAGAGGCAAAGTGGCAGCAGGTTTTCTCCAGGAGATGATCTGAGTATTGGAGAGAGAAACCCATCCCAAAGACCCCTCCCAGCCACCCCCGTACCCTCAAAGGGCCTCCGCCCCCTGCCTGCCATAAGGGATCAAAGGGTGTAGCCTCCAACAGAGTTCTGAGCCCAGAAGATTAGGGGATGAGTCTGGTGCAGACTCTCAGAAGAAGCCACCTAAATTCTCACTCTGTCAACTGGACTTGATGTGAAGTCCTCACAGTCCACATGAGGGCCACTAGTTGACAAGCAATGAGTTCTTAGGGAAACACACCATCAATGAACATCTGTTTCTTTCTTTTTATGCTCTTTCTCAACATGTGCAACTGGGTCAACGACAAGAAACCGAGCCCAATCCCAACTTCCTGCACACAGAGCTATGTTTACATAGAGGCCCACTGTACACTTTTAGGACCACACGGAAGCCATCACGTGACCAGGGACCTCTGAGCATCATTAAGTCCATGGCCCTGCCTTCAGAAGACTTTCTCTAAATCGTTCCATATGGTGACTTGAAAAGCAACACGAGGGCAGAGGGACCCCAGGCAAGAGACAAGAGGATTCATTCCATAATTCAGAATGTCTTGGCTTTGCTCTTTGGAGGGATTGGCTGTGGTCCCCACTCCTTGATCTGTTTGCCACATCACTCTGGGCAAGTATTTTAACCTCTGTGTGTTCATCTCCCTGCTTTAAAAAAAAAGTTTCCCTCAAAGTTGTGATGAGAATGAAACAAGATAAAATAAGAGGAAAAGCCCTGAAGAATGTATGGGTGATTGTTACTCATGGGTATGGGGTGGGGGGAACTACAAAGCCACTGAAATCATCGCTTTCCCCCTTTTTTCCTCCCTCTCTCCCTCTTTCCTTCCTTCCTTTCTTGAAAATTCCACAAACCTGCCTGAGATTTTTTTTTAAAACCATGTTCTTTGAAGACAGTTTACTCACATTTTCAACAATTAATTTATTTTTAAGCTTCTGGGCATTGTCAGTAGGCACCTAATATGTGGCACACTAGTCCTTGGATTCAATCATCCATCATATTCCCTGCGAGGGTCTATCACACCACCTCACAGTGCTGTCTTTCTCCTTCAATCTCCTTCCAGCCAATCAAATTCAATACTCTATCATGTACACTATTATGCTGTGCTTCTGAAAACTGCCGACACAGTACAACCTGGAAAGCTAGCTATGTGGAATTTCATCTCCTCCATCAAGAAGTTGTCTTTATTATGGAAGTAATGAAATGTTTATTTTGGCTGAGTCAACATGGAGGGTTTGTTTTTTGGTTTTTGGTTTTTGATGTTTTCCCAACACTTGGTGCTGGCTGCAAGAAATCCCCAGCATCCTGCTTGGCATCAGGGATTCAAAACATTTTTAAAGTGATAGAACGTCTGTGCTGGTGTGTATTTTAATATATCTGCACGGTTCTGAACAGGCTGTTTTTCAAAAGGCTGCTTATGTTCTCTGTAGTTTTTTGTTTTTTGTTTTTTTCAAATTTCAGGTAGAAATAATCACAAATGTAAACAGTCCTTATTTGAAGCTTTTTGGTTTTTATTTTTTATTTTTCACTCTTGAAAACAGTCCTTCTAAATCCGGTCTTTGGTTTTCAGAAAGCGTGATGCTTGTCAGGCCTTTGAATGGTATGTTAATTACAAATTGATTGAGCATGTCTTCATTTAGTTGCCACAGCGTGCAGGCTGTGGGAAGGGAAGCTCATTCTCCTGAGAGCGCCCCACAGGGTGGAGGCCCCTGAGCGGAGGGGGCTGAGGCATGAAATGCAGCACACACTGTGGGGAGCCTGCATGAGGCAGAAGGATGAGAGGGTGGATCAGGCTCCCGTGAATCCAAAGGGCAACGGGGACCCACTGTAAGTCCTGGAGCACTCACACAACAAGAGTCTGTTTGGAGCCGCGTTTTGTGGTCTCCTCTTGTTACTCAGGAAGTCTATAACAATCCCATCAGCTCATAAAGCAATCTGCTTGATGGCCCGGCTGTCAAATGGCAAGTAATGGTCTAGATGGGGCTCAAACCCACTAAATCTAAGATGTGTCAGCATTACACAAAGGAACTAACACACTGTGAACATACTTAATGCAATTATTTAAAAATGGCAGTGGAACACCTCCCTCATTTCTAGGAAAAATATACCAGGGATTTGTTAGGGGGAGGGCCCTCCAGAATTAAAGGGCTTTGTGAGGAAGACCTCTGTCTCTAGTCATATTTGCCATCATCATAGAAAACAGACAAAACACCGAAATTCATGCAACACTGCAAAATCCTGAACAAAGAAGCGGGGGAAGCCTTTGCATAAAAGTTTGAACTCCAACTCGGAAAATACGTACACAGATGGGAAAGAGATACAAGATTCATTGGCCAAACAGACTATTCACATACTATAAATGTAAGACCTATTTCCCAGGCCCACCAGTTTGGGAGTAAACAGTGCCCAGTCAATAGCTGTAATCTTGTACTTCTCAAGACAAAGCATCACTCACTGGGCAGAAGCCCCAGCCCTCCCCTCAGATCCCCATCATCCTCCCAGGACTTGCCAGAACTTGTGGGAGCTGGGGAGGGATGGCCGGGGAGAGTGGAAGTTGTCTCTCTTGGTTCCCATGTCAATTGGACAGTTTTCCTTCTCTTCTGCCCCAGCTCACCGCAGGCTGTCGTGTGTGGCTGGGCATGGGGCAAGCTGGCAGCTGTGGGGCCAGCTCAGTGCACCCTGAGGCTCCATGTTAAGTGTGCCTCCATCTCCGTGGCAGCTAATGCTGCTTCTTTGCTGTCTGTGTTCTGTGGAAATCTTTCCCTCCCTTATCATCCACTCTAATTGTTAAAAGCAAGGGCTCTGAAGCCAGACAGACATGGAATTTGGTTCCCAGAGACCCTTCTCTCTCTCACTATGTGGTCTCGGCAAGTCACTGAGCCTTCAGTTTTTCAGCTATAAAATGAGGATGATCGTAACAGTGCCTATGTAATCAGGACATCCTCAGGGCTGAACTAATCGATCCATGTAAAAGGGCAATCGGGTGCCTGGTCTTGGTCAGGCTCCAGCAAACACAACCTGTTTCTGTCCATGTTGCTGTAGTTAATGTTGCTGCAGGTGTTCGGATGACAGTCCCCTTCATGCTGGTATTTGGTGATGAGTCCATGGGGACAGGCAAGAGAATGATCTGTGTGGCCCACACTAGGCTGTTGTAAGAAAACCCAGCCCCATAAAGCACCCAGCACAGTGCCTAGCACATGGCAACGGCTCACCAATGCTGACTTCCCCATTGAAATGGCCCTTCCCTTCTTTAAACACCAGCTGATCCAGTCACCTGTGGGCTGAAGGGCACACTTGACATATTCTTTCCTTGAGTTTTTTCCTTTCTTCTTTTTTCTTTTCCTTTTTTTCTTGTTTCTTTTCTTTTTCTTTCTTAACCATTTTTAAGCTTTTTAAAAAGCTTCAAAAATATCTTTGTGTTGCTGTTGTTTAACTTTCGTGTCCCTGGAACACCTAGCTTGCTCATGGAGAACTCCCCCCTCCCATCCCTGAAAATGGACCAGCTCAGGTCCTGCCTTCCGGCTCCACCAGGGCCACAGGAAGTGTGTAAGTCCTCAGCCGCCATAGCACCTACATCGGCCTGCTCCAGGCCCTCTCCTCCCCAGAGTCTCATCTGCTTGACACAACAGGCCCCAACTTGTCAAGAGTCTTCAAGACACTGAAAGGAGTCCTCAGACTCTTAAATATTTCCCAAAGTCCAAAAGCCATCAACATGGGCCTGCTGCAAGAGCCCCATGCGTGGTTGAAGCCCATGAGCTGTGGCATTTGGCTGGGACAACATTAGCACGCGGGGGTGTTACTTATCCCACCTGCTGATCAGGTGCTCTGAACCTAAAAAGTGCAAAACAAATTAATGATTACTTCTTTTTTTCCATGACTGGGGATACTAAAAAGAGTAAATATTGGGGAAAGGCTGGATGCCTCTGCTTTTGTCATTTTCATGAAAATTTAACCAAAGGGGGCAAAATAGTTTAGACAAGAATGTGAGAACATTATGAGCCTTTAAGGGCAAAGCCCAGTTTGCCTGAAGCCCCAAAATCTGGTGTCTTTTAGGCTGGAGGCCCATAGCCATGGTTGCTTTCCAAGAACAGCATATCCCAAAGCCCTTTTTAGATTTTTGACTACCTACTTGGTGGAGGGCAGAGACACCTGGATGAATGTGGGGAATCCCATTTCTTCACCACCCTCCAAACCCAGGTCCACTTCTGCCTCACTTCTGCCTGACAGCTGGCTTCACTGTGTTTGGCCAGTTATGGCAAACATGTGGACAGTCTCTCCTGCCCCAGAGCCCTGTGGGGAGCAGGTGGGGACGAGACTCCTCATCCATCCCTAAACCACAGAGTAGGGCAGAGGATAAGCTATTCTGACCACACGAATCCTTCTGTAAAGAAACTTTCATTATAGCTTTATATATATATATATATCTTAATGATGACTCTGAGCCTTAGGAACCAATACCACCATCAAACCAAAGAAGAGGTGGGTAGTCTGGAGGGGCTACTTCACAGTTTGGGCAAGGTGATGGCTATTTTTACTTTTGTGCTCTTAGGACTCATTAGTCCTCATTCTAATACTTTATTTTTCTCTGGATTATTCTTAAATAAAGCATGTGTAGGGAAAGATCTCTCCTAAAAGAGGAGCTCAC
Organism: Camelus bactrianus; assembly: GCF_048773025.1. Taxonomy (NCBI): domain Eukaryota; kingdom Metazoa; phylum Chordata; class Mammalia; order Artiodactyla; family Camelidae; genus Camelus; species Camelus bactrianus. The sequence continues at coordinate 21,125,500 of NC_133573.1, forward strand.
TCATCTTTGAAAGTGTGTAGGATTTTTTTTTAAGTGTCTATTTGGGGAAATGCTGTGGGACCACTAATAGACAACAGTATTTTAGTTATGAATCTGAACACAGAACCTGGCAATTTCAACAGTAAAGCACTATGATTGTATGAAACACTAAGAAACTGCTGAAAATACGCACAAACCACATTAAGATTCAAATTCAGCTCTCGTTAGAAATATCAGATAACATTGGGTATGTCAGTTCTTTTAAAGTGTGTTCAACGCGACTAGGTTCTGTATTGTCAGAAATAATAGTGAGAGACACTATGCAGTCACTATCATGCATCCCACCCCGGCTCCTGACCCGTATGTGTCTAACCATAGAAGATTTATGTAACATTTTAATTTTCATTATGTCTTATCTTGATTGCCCTACAGACACTTGCTATATTTTCCTTTCCAGTGACCTTGGACTTGTCTGTTTAATATGAGACGGGGTCCAGCCTGCATAAACGCTGAGCACCAAGCCTAGGGTAGAGCTCGGGAGACCAGGGCACTGCCCCAAGTGCAGGTTCATGAGGCAGCTGCATCACTTCCAAGCCCCTTCTCTCACATGATCACTGGTTCTGCTACTACTGCTAGCCCTCATATCTAGGTCACAAGTATGAGTTTGTCACGCAACATGAGTTAAGACTTCAAACATAACTTTATGCCATTTTTGGCCGGATCATGAAGCACTGATTGCAAGCTTCCCTGGGACCTGCAGCAAGGGTCTGGGTACCTGTAACTCTTTGATTTTTTTCCTGAAAAACATTTCAGGGTGTGTTTAGTAAATACAATAAAACAATCACATGCTTTCCTCTTCTTGAGTATCTGGATGAATACAAAAAAAAAAAAATGAAAGTACATGAAAAATTAGAGCAGAAGGCAAGACCTTAAATGATCAACTTATGGCACAGAAAATGCTTGTCAAGAAGGACTGGGGGATGCCTTGAGACAGGGAAGGAAGAAGCATTTTCTGGGCAAGAGAACAGCACATGCAAAGGCCTAGAGGCAGAATGCACTGGAGAGCTGGCTGGGCTGACGGAAGCAGAACAGGGAGTGGAGGCGAGGCTGGGCCCAGACAGGAACTGCTTTAAATTTCAGAGTTTGGTCTTAAGGCCCTAAGCAGCCAGTAAAGGAAGGGGGTGGAAGTTGTCTCCAGAAACATATTTTATACATTAAAAAAAAAAGTTGCCTCTGCCCATATTCAGTGTTATAGCCTGCTTTATTCACTGAGTTGTCTATCATAAACATTTTCAATGCTCTTCATTAGAGCCATTTTTAATTGCAATATGGCCAGTCATTCAACGATTCCCATGTAACCAGATAGATTTTTTTCTACTTTTAAAAATTATTATAGAGTAGTTCTGAGTAACTTGTACATAAAACCTTTCCTCCTATTTAGAAGTAATTCTGTGTCAGGATATGTTCCTAGATGTCACACTAGCAATATGTGGCCACATTAGCTTCTTTGCTAACATGACTCTTTGATGGGAGAAAATCATTACCTTCTAGTTACATTCCTTTGATGACTAGGAAAACGTAATAGGTCTTCATATTTAACAACAAGTATTCTTAGGGCAATAGGTAAAGTCATAAAGTAATTTAGTGAACAGATAAAGAGAACATCAATTTGGAAATTTACACCCCAGTAAATCTATGGAATGTGCAGACAAGCAAAACAAATTTAGCCAGGCTAAAGTTCTTTTATAAAGCTATATAATTATTTAAAAATCAATGTGTTTTCTAAAGGCTAAATAAATTGTTCTTTGGAAGAAAGGCATTAAGACAAGCTAATAAGTTATATCTACAGACAGGTATAGATAGTGAAATCAAGTTATCTATATGGCTTAGATACCAGAGTAATCTCTTTTTGTGGTTTAAGCACAAATCTATACCTAAGTCAGTGTCCAAGTACCTGAGAACTTGTCTATTCCACTAACAGAAACACAGGCTCAAGTTCTTTTTATTGACCAGAAGAAGTGTCTGGAATGATCTCATTGGAGGGGGTGCTGTGTGGACCTCCAGTGGTTTTAAAATAGTGGTTTCACTGAGCCGCCCCACACAGGAAAACTGTGTTTTCCAGCCCATTTGGACAAACTCCCAAATCAATTTACAGTTCACAATGGTGTTCATGAAATGCTCAGAGCAAGATAGCTGGCAGAGTCCACTTCAAAGCTCAAGTTCTAAGAGAAAATCTGTCCCCTTCCAGCTGCCCCCAGGATAGGACCCTACTCTTAAAAGATCTGTTTGAAATTTACGCAAAATCAGACTGGTTCTCTGTGAAAGCATCATCATCACTGAGCCTCAGATGGCGCAGATGCCGGAGGTCTGCCTGACTCCACCACAGGGAAAGCCATCGGGCAAGAAAGGCTCTGGTGCTAAGTAGAACCAGCCTCTTCCAGGGGCTTGTTTCCCAGGGTTAAGGTGATGCATCTCAGAGGCCAGCCCTGGAGAGCCAGCCCTGGAAAGCCCCAGCAGACCAGTGCAGAGCTGGCCCCTGGCGGGCACACCCAGTAAAAAATCAGAACATAAACTCTGGAGGACTGGGGAACTCTGTGCTGAGGCCACTGAGATGTGGACAGGGAAAGCCTCTGGAATCCACAAACTGCCCTGGTGTGAAGTACTCTTCAGCCCTGATATGGGCCCGGGCAGTGGAGAAATGCACGTGGGCTCTTCTCTGATACAGAGCCATTCTTGCAGGTGGTGTAGACTGGAGACCACACACTTCACCATCAATGCCTCTACCCTGCAGTCATAAATTCAATGCTCATTTAATACCCTTGTAAAAGCCAGATGTTTATAACTGGTTTTAGAAAAGGCCATCAGAATTCTCTATGCCCCTCCAAACTGAAACATGGGAGGATAATCACTTGTTAAACCCAGTCAGCGTAGAGCCACTGGGGACAAGGTTCAGCCTCTTAGTCCTATCAGTTCATTCTTACTCTGGAGCCTCTGTCATGCTATTTTGAGTGACCTCCATATTCATCAGATTGAAGAAGAGAGAGCATTCTGCTGAAACCCTCCATGTGGAAAGCCAGCGTGGCTGGACAGAGCCTCCTCCACTTAATTATTATTTCAGGTAGAGTTGGTGAGTAGGGCAGTGCACAAAGGACCTGAGGAGAGATGGGAAGTCTCTCTAATGTACTTTCTGCCCCAGGAAAGAAGGGCTGTTCATCTGGGAGGGGCTCATTGTTCTCTTCTGAGCCCCTGAAGCTGGACACCACTCTGGTGAGGGATGAGGATGGAGAGCTGGGACAGCACAAAGGAAAGGATAATCAGGTCGCTACTTGGCTTACAGCCATAGCTTCCTTGGCAACACAGATCCGTCAGCTGTCAGCAATCAGTCTACAGACAACTTTCAATTATCAACGCTCTTGGAGGGGGCAGTGATGTGGATAATCCAAAACAGCAAATAATCCCTCCAAATCATTTAATTTATCTTTTGAATGGTTTTCACACGTACACATGTGCAAACACACATGATTCTTTCCTTCCTCATTATGTTCTGCTTAGGCCAAAAATCAAATTGATGTGCATTCCTGGGCATACACCAATTGATAAGAAGGTTGATTGAAGGAAGCTAGTTCTCAGATTAAACATTTTCTGTGGATCATCTACTCATGGATAATCAAGGGTTTAATATATTGATTGCATTCATAGACTCCCATGACTGGAAGGAAGCAGGGAATTAGTCAAGTCAAACCCTTTGCTTTGCAAATGAAAAAAATAAATCCCAAGGCACTTGCCTAAAACCTCATGTCTGGCTAATGCCCATGGGTTGTCATTATTTCATTCACAAGACTTGTCCTTCCATTGACTGTTCCTTTAACCAGTTTGTGACCAATGGGAAAAGCCACAGGAACCAAAGTGTAGTGTCTGCTCAAGAGCTTCTCATGAACTGCATAGTCGGATGCCGGGCCAAGACCAGAGGCCAACCCTGGCCATTCATTAGAATTTCCCAAGGAATATTAAAAAATTCCTGACCAATCAAATTAGAATCTGGAATTGGGGCTGGGCCTACTAGCTAAATAACCTCGAACAAATCCCCTCTCTTCTCTGTGTCTCAGTTTTCTCCCCTGCAAAATGGAATGATGAGGGTGATGGTTTAAGAGTTGCTTTACTGAGTTGTTGGCAGGATTAAGTGGCTTTATAGAAAACATTTACAACAGTTCTGTTATGGATGAAATGTTTGTAGCGCCCTACCCTCGCCAACTCACACATTGAAGTCCTAACCTCTAGTGTGATGATGTTAGGGCGGGGCCTTTGGGAGATGATTCATGGAGCCCTCATGAATGGGATTAGTGCCCTTATAAGAAGAGACACAAGAGAGCTTGCTTTCTTTCCTTCTGCTCCCCACCACATGAGGACACAAGAAGTCACCCATTCCCACTCCATGAAGTGGGATCTCACCAGGCCTTGAACATGGACTTCCCAGACTCCAGAACTATGAGAAATAAATGCTTATTGTTTAAGCCACCCAGCGTATGGTGGTATTCTGTTACAGCAACCTGAACGAGCTGACAAAACAAGTTCCCAGTGCACAGAAAACACTGTACGAACGTTAGCTGTTAGTACAGTTGCTGTCATCACCACCACCACTACTACTGCTGTTACTATTATATGAAGCCCTGTACAAGAAGGGGCGTGCTGAGGGTACGTCTGGAAACACTGGGCTTTAAAAGAGACCCCTTTTGGAAAGTTGACTTGGGACCTTGAGATTTAAGTTGATCTCTACTCAACAAAATAACCAAGGAAGGGGATGTAAGTACAAGATCTGGAAAGAAATTAAGCAGCTTCTGAAAACAGATTTACTATTCAACTCATGGCAAAAGTTGGATTTGAGAGCTGTCTCTGTTTTATACATTACTATAACATCTGTCCATTTTTCACTTAACTCTTACCATACTGATTTTAATCATGCAACAGTATATTATCAGAGTCTGAATTTAAGGCATTACTGATCCTGTATCACATTGTAGGCACAGCTTTCTCTGAGAAGCTGTGATGCACTTTACATTGGAACAAATGTCAAAAAGTGTATTTCCTTTCTTGGGCCCACAGTGTCAGGGAACACTTTTGATATCAGAGTACTGGTGGTTTTAAGAAGTTTTATCATTTCACTCTGATGCCAGGAATTTTTTGATTTCCCATGTTTTATTTTATTAGTAGATTGATGGGTTAGAGATTATCAGCTATTGACCTTCATAAATTGACCTGTTTACTGTTCCTTTACAAAGTGGCAATCAGTTTTGTTCTAAGGAAGCAAACATGATGTAAAAGCAGTTTTAAGCTATACAGAACTCATTAAATGATTCTTACAAAATTGCTAGCAAATGGACTTCTTTCTAAATGAAAACTATTTTACAGAAAAAAATTTAAGACTAATCATTCCTATTAACACATAAAGCATCATGATGCTTATTTATAAATGCTACAAGAGTTCAGAATTTAGTTCAGCTCTTCTCATGAAGAAACAATGTCAGAGTTAACCCACAATTTTAGAGACTTTCTTTAACAGAGAAGTTTCAAAGTATTCACTGCACCATTTTTTTGTAAATTGTATTGATGTATAACATACATACAGAAAAGTGGACCAATCATAAGTGCACAGTTTGACAAATTTTCACAAAGTGTATAAACCCATGTAATGAGCAACTTTATCAAGAAACAGAACATTACCAGTGCCCTAAACCCCTCTGTGCCCAGTATTAGCGCCACACACCACATAACTATCATCCTGATTTCTTGCAAATCGAAACTACAATGAATATCACCTTATATCAGTCAGAATGGCCATCATTAAAAAGTTCACAAATGACAAATATTGGACAGGGTGTGGAGAAAAGGGAACCTTCCTACACTTTTGGTAGGAATATAATTTGTGAAGCCACTATGTAAAACAGTATGGAGAGTCTTTAAAAAAACTAAAAATAGAGTTACCATATGATCCAGCAATCCCACTCCTGGGCATATATCCAGAGAAAATTCTAATTCAGAAAGATACACACATCCCAATGTTCACGGCAGCACTATTTACAACAACCAAGACAGAGAAGCAACCTACATGTCCATCAACAGATGACTGGATAAAGAACTTGTGGCATATACATACAATGGAATAATACTCAGCCAGTAAAAAGAATGAAATAATGCCATTTGCAGCAACATGGATGGATCTAGAGATTATCATACTAAGTGAAATAAGTCAGACAGAAAAAGACAAATATCATATGACATTACTATATGTAGAATCTTTAAAAAAAAATGACACAAATGAACTTATCTACATAACAGAAACAGACTCACAGACATAGAAAACAAACTTATGGTTACCAAAGGGGAAAGGGGTGAGGAGGGATAAATTAGGAGTTCGGGATTTGCAGATATAAACTACTATATATAAAAGACATAAACAACAAGCTCCTCCTGTATAGCACAGGGAACTATATTCAATACCTTGTAATAACCTAAATGAAAAAGAATATATATGTATAACTGAATCACTATGCTGTACACCAGAAACTAACGCAACATTGTAAATCAACTATACTTCAATTTTTAAAAAGATCCTGATTTCTAACTACAGACTAGTTTATCTTTAGAAAAATCTTTTCATATTTTAATATAAACAACTGTCAGTCTGCAGTTGAAGTGAGAAAGGGACTGGCATGGCATGGCAGCAGCCACTGTCCCCACACATTCCATGGCTGAGCTCCTCAGGCAATGGGAAAAAGAGAAGATAATGAAGGTGGTCCTAGTTCTCACTCAGGGTGCTCTGATCCCTGGAACAGTCCACAAATATTTGCTTTGCATCTTCCAGATTGGAGTCTCATCAGGAACCCAGGACTGTCCTCAAAGAGCCTGCAGTCGCCTTGATGCTTTAGAAGCAAGACTATGGTAGCTGTTCTGGGCACAGTGCACAGGCCAGGGAGGAACTGAGGCAGGAAGTCTAGACAGAGAGGAGCAGGTGCTAGAAACAGTGGGGCAAGTTTTCCACCAGCTTCATCTACTCAATTTGTTCCTTTTCTGTGAGTTTGCTTTCTTTGAAAATGCAGACTCTACCTTAAAGTTAGTTTACTTTTGGCTTTGTACTCTGAATGTTAAATACTGAGTTTCTGCTCAAGGGCTCATTGAGGGTCATGGGCCAGGCCTCCATTTGTCTTCATAGTTTTCTCCACATCTTTCTGGGACACAGTTCCTCAGTAAATCTGAATGCTTATTAACTTTTGCTACAAGAGCTCGTTAAACACAAATCCACTCTCATGACACTGCTGGCCATCCTCACCGATCATCACACCTGTGAGAACAGACCTGGGCTTTAGAGTTTGACAGAAACACCCAGTTTTGAAACTTCTAGCTGCAAAATCACAACTTCCTGAACCTTAGTTTCTTCATTTGGTTCTGTAAGAATTACAAGAGATAACTTGTGTAAAATGTTGAGTACTGCCCCTAGGAGATATTGGGCCTGAAGTAAATGGCAGCTAATATTATTAGCTATTATTTAATATCTCACCTGTTATATGAACCTCAATTCTCCAGGAGAAATAGAATCAATAGGATATACAGAGAAAATGAGACAGAGACAGATTTATTATAACTAACTGGCTCATGCAATGACAGAGGCTAAAATGTCCCAAGATCTGTAGTCTGCCAGCTGGACACCCAAGAGACCAATGGTATAGTTCCAGTCTGAGTCCAAGTCCAAATATAGGAGAAGACCAATGTCCCAGCTCAAACACAGGCAGAGAGAAAGTTCTCTCTTACTCCCTTCACCTTGGGTTCTACTCAGGCCTTCAATGGAGAATGAGGCCCACTTGGTCTAGAAGGACCATTGACTTTTCTCAGTCTACCAATTCAAATTCTAATCCCACTCAGAAACACTCTCACAATCACACCCAGAACAATGCTTAACCAAATATCTGGGCACCCCATGGCCAGTGATGTTGACACATAAAATTAATCATCACACTTGTCAAAGCACATGGCAGTTTGAGTCATGTGCCTCAACTCTGAGGAGGCTGCACTGATTCCATAGATAAGGCCACACCAGGGAAATAGTCCTCCTTGGCAAGGGGAAGTCAGACAGACACCTATGGGCTGGGGAACGGAGTTCAGGGAGTGATCTGTTGTATTTTTATCTCTGAAAACTCTGTCTTCCAGAACCATCAGGTGCTTTGACTTAATCCCAGTGTTCAAGGAATTTTCTTCCATTGGTTGTTAATTTCTCCACTGGTTCTGAAGTAAGACTGCATACTAAAGTCCAAACTGCATCAAACTGTCTGGTTGATTTGTCATTTTCCAAATTTAAATCTCAATTTTTCTCAACCTTGATCATAGTCTTTGGCATCATTCTTTTCCCCACTTTTTCTTTATGTAATTTTAAGCTTCCAGAAGTATTCTCAAACATTTTTCTTAAGTGGTTATTACATAATCATAGACAGTCAGTTCCAAAGGCGAGCTTGGAAAATGTGGGCAAAGAATCCCAGCTCCAAGCCTAAGGAGGTTACAGCTGTTATGATGTTGACACTGCAATGATTTGTTGAGATTATCTAACAAATATTTGTTAAGAACCCACTTGGGTTAAGGAACCATGAAGGTCCCAAAGACTAATGAAAGACTGCTCTTGAAGGGCTCACAGTCTTAAAGAGAAAATAATTAAATTGGGCAGAAGGACAAAAGAGTATAAACCAGGGTAACCAACACTTGACTTCATGTACTGTTTACCACCACCAAGCTGTGTGACCTTGGACAAGTGTCTTGTCCTCTCTGAGCCTTACTTTCCCCATGTGCAAAGTGGTAACAGTAAAACTGTTCTTGACTGCATATGGGAGGATTAATTGAAACAACATCTGAAAAGCAACTGAGCATGTTAGGTGGCATAGCAGACATTCAATAAGGGTTGGTTCTCACCTCCCCCTCTACTTCTCAGTCATACTGCAACACTCACACACAAAAAATCTCAAGATTGTTAAAAAAAAAAACCTCGAGACACATTTAAAACTGAGAAATTTAATTAACTTAAAAACTAAACTCTTACATGTAACTTTGCTATGTTAACTAAACACACACATTTAATGGCAAGCACTGGTTCCAAGGACCAACTGCTTGAGTATCCATATTTCACAGGGTAAGAGTTGAAGGAGGCACAGGATAATATCCCCTCATCCCCAGATTAGGTGGGGCAAATCTGACAAGAGAAAATCCAAGTTTTTGATACTTAATCTTTAAGTTTCAGAAGATATTTCTCATTAAAAAAAAAACTGAAAGCAATATTACATTGAAGATATTAGGTGATAAAATGTTCTTGCTAAGTAACCAATATTGTGCAAGCTGATTCAATGAATTTTCTTTTTCCTTTCAGAAGCACTGCCTGTGTGGGTATCACCACACCTTGTTTATCCACACTGATAAGCACCCTCAGAAACTCACTGTTTACCTTATAGAACTTTGGACTTTGTGGAAGTGAACAAACTTTAAAATCTACTTATTGCTAACTTTGTTGGTGATTGTGCTTAGAAACTATTTTTCCAAATTTGCTTTGCACCAGAGAACTGTCTGCAACTGGCAATAAATATTAAAACAGTCTACTATTTGATAAATTCAATTATATATATTGCAAAAACAGGTGTGTTCCTAAAAATTGGCTAAGAAAATGAATTTCTAAATATAAACCCTCTATTTTCTAACTGGTTTTACTTATCTTTTTTAAATAAAGATGTTCCTTTGGAAAATATTCTGGCAAAAATACATAATAAAACTACACATGCATACATTGAACAAATATTTTTCAAATTGAGGTGAGGAGTAATAATTTCAATTTTGTTATTAAAGTAGTTACTGTACCACAAAAGCGTAAATGCAAAACATTCAAGATTTTTAAATATTCCTTAAACAATGCAATGACAATTATAGGCATACCCAACAATATGTATATTGTGATTCTTTTCAAAAGCACCACCCATCATGTAGCCTCAACATTATCCAACCATCAACCCCATGGCCAGCCCTGCCCCATTCACCCTCTAAGCCACTTCCTCCCTCTCATATTATTTTGAAGCAAATTCTGGACATTAAATTATTTCACCTATAAACATTTCAGAACTTATCTCTAAAATATAATGACTACTCTCTTTTCAAAATTAACATAACACTGTTATCACACCTAAGCAATTAACAATCAGTCCTTAATGTTATCAAATGTCCCATGTTCAAATTTCCAGGGTCTCATACATGTCTTAATCTAATATATTTTAAAAAGCAAGATCCAAATAAAATCCAGGCTTTGCAATTATTTGATGGGTCTTCTAAGTCTCTTTTAAATCATTAGTCTTCCTCCATCTCTCTTCCCTCACCCCTTTCAATTTATTTTTTAAGAAACTGGATTGTTTGTCCTAAAGGGTTTCCTCTCTCAGGATTTTGCTGATTGTATCCTGCAGCAGCAGAAAAGAAAAACATCTTTTTCCATACTCTATATTCTGTAAATTGGTAGTTGGAACGTTAATCCATTGTATGATTTTTAAAATGTTTTCTTTGGCTTTCATCCCCTTTTATTCACTCAAGGTTTACTGAATACCTACTATGTGTCTGTTATTGCTGGTTGCTGTGGAAACAAAGATGCCTCAGGAATTTAGATAAGAGTGAAGAAAATGCAGGCAAACAGAATTATTATCTGTGTGTTCAGTGTTTTTTAAAAAGTGTAAAATAGCTGCTAAGGGAGCCCCAGGATGTAGCAACTAGCTTGCCTGACGGAGGTTTCTTAAGGAGGTGACTTTTGAGCTAGATTTTGAAAGGTAAGTAGGAGCTTTCCAGTTAAGAACATAGGGAGAGGGGGAGGGCAAGTAACTTGCAATCCAAGAGATTAGCACACGTGAAGGCAGAAAATTGAGTAAGAAAATAAATACAGCCCAAAGATCTATTCATCTCAGTTAGGAACATTGATGGCAGAGTTTCTGATCTGGATAAAAATACCTTTAACTCCCTCTCCCCTATTCCCACTCAAGGAAAATTAGCTGCTTGGTTCCTGCCTCCTCAGCCTCTAGAAAAATGTATGGCTTTTATAGAGTCAATTGTCTTGGCCAAGGGGAGCAGGGGCAGAACATGCAGAAGATTCCAAGAGCAGCAGAAGGAATACAAGGGGATGAGAGAGAGGTCAGGTGATCTGAGCACTGGTGACAAAGCTTTGAGCAGCACCCAGCTGGCCTGGCCCATGGCTGGGACCTTTGGCATGTTAAGTGACTGGCACAGTATTTTGCACGTGTATTCAGAGGCGCCTTTGGTAAGGTGGTCAGGCAAATGAAGTTTATTCTGGATCCCTTAGCACACTCCTCTCATCACCTGTCTTCTCTCTCCCATCACCCCAGCTCCCAACAATATAAGGGCAGAATGTAATTGTGCAGTAAAAGAAGATGCCTGAGGGAGAAAGAAGACTGGAGGGAGGCGTTGAGGAAGGAGGGTGCTCCTAACTACCCCAGGCTGCCTCTCTGTGACAGTGTCAGTCCCAATCCCACCCCAATCACTATGCTAACAACATCCCCTCTGCACCCCAGCCCTTGCTGGACTATTTGTCACTTATTTTTAACATGCTGTGATCATTTCCACCTTTGGTCATGCTGGTTCCTCTGATATGATGCTTCCATCTTTCCTTTCTCTGACGGGCAAACTCCTACTCAATCTTCAAGGCCACCTCAGAGGCCACTGGCCCTCATCCCTGGATGACCAGCCCCATCACTGTGCTCTCCCAGCACATGCATACATATTTTCTCCTGCATCCATCACTCTGTATTGTGACCATTTGCTCATGTCTTCTGTTTCTCCTCCATTTGACTTTTTTCAAAATAGGGACTGTGTTCCATTCACCTTTAAGTCTCAGGGCCCAGTCCAGTGCTGACATGTGAAGATATCTGCTATGTGACCAATTAAAAGTATTAACTAGAAAGGTTTGTCTTGCATCCTTTGCTTCATTCCTCCTTACTTTTTTTTTTCCCTCCCAGTTATGAGAGGATATTGTAGATGGTGGTCTAAGAATAATGTCGTGACTTGGCTATTGTGGCATAAGGCCTAAAATTAAGGCCCAACTTTATGTATGTCTTGATGTCTAGGGAAAAATGGGAGACCTCAAATGGCCTAAGCACAAGTTCCTTTGCCCTCTCTGCTCCAGAGGGTAAGGTCCCCTAGCCAGACAACCCTCCTCATAAAATGGATCTGGCGCTAATCCCTGAGTAGTGGGTTTCAGTTTCTGCTAGCCCTTGGAATTCAAACAAGTCAGTCACATTCTCCTGTGGGGATGGTGGGCACCTCATCCTCTTGATAATATTACAAAGAAGCCTGCCTTCCATGCCCAAATACAGTTCCTGGTTGTTCATTCTGCTACCAAGAGCAACCTCCACTTGGCCATATGTACTGTGTCTTCCTCCCCCCGGACTGTGTGTATAGGTGACCTATAAACTGCTGTCAGTCTCATCTGTCCAGTGTCAGGGGTTGTGTGTCTGGTCATCCCCATAACTCTAGGGTGGGAATCCCTCCCTCACCAATGGTGTGAATGGTAGGTGACTGAAACAATCATCTGTTCCAGAGGAATAGCAGTGATGGTGGGAAGTGGGAGCCAGGCTGGCAGAGATGTAGAAGACCTAGCAATTTTAGTCCATCTCCCTTGTGAGTTTCATGTCACACTGGGCTACTGAGCTCTTAAGGTAGTGCTGGTGATCTGTATGCGCTATCGAAAAAACCTTACCAAAATGTGCATGTTCCTCAGTGAAAGCTACAAGGCTTATGAATAATAGTACCTGTTGGGTAATCCAGATATTTCAAAACATGGCAGCCATGGAGTGAAAGTGTAACTTTTAAAGGTCTTTAGTTGAGAATGTCTGGCTTAGACCAAGCTAAGCTTGCAGGATTGCTGGGGTTAAACTCTAACAGAGCCCCAGACTGATTCCCTTACAGCCCATATTGTTTCACCCTCTTTAACCCAAATTAACCTAAGGGGAATCCATTCACGAGCAAAGCACTGCCCAGCTAGGGTAATCCAAACAAAAGTAGATTTCTTTGGCTTGAATTATTTCCATAAATACATCACTTTCCACCTGGCATTAGTGTCAGGCCAGTGGAGTTACTCTGCAACTGAATTTCAAGTTTGTGAAAAAACAGGCTCCTCCCAAACAGAAGCTTTGAGACAGAAAAACCACACAGTCAAGATGCAAATCAATGTTCCTTCCCTTAATATGATGTTTACTATAAGATAATTTTTAAGGTATCAGTATTAGAGGCTACTATAAGATACTGAATATAGTTTCCTGTGCTATACAGAAGAAATTTGTTTTTTTAACCTATATTATATACAGTAAAAAAGAATATGGAAACAATTATATGTACATATATATATGACTGAAACATTATGTTGCACACCAGAAATTGACACGTTGTAACTGACTATACTTCAATAATAATAATAATAATAAAAAGATATTGGTATTAGAAAAATGGGGAAATAACAAAAACCTAAAATGAAAATGAAAAAAAACCCAAGTTTCAGAAATCTATTTAGAGTGATGTTCTTTTAAAAAAAACTTCCTTTGCTGAATGATTCATTTTTTAGTGTTTTGGCAACTAATTTCAAAAGTAGCTTAGTATTAGCAAACAGTTCAGATTCCATCCACAGCTCAAGTCCGTAGTTCCCTGGGTAACTGCAGAAGATCACTGGGGTATTACTCTCTGTTGTACCAGCAGAAAATCATATCAGCCTACAGCATTCTGCTGTCTCTTGTAGATATTTTTTAAAAAGTTCTTTGGCATCCAAAAGAGTTGAATACATTTGATAAGTATCTGAGACACTTTGGGCAAGGTTCAAAGTCATTTTTTCTGAGTAAAGACAGTATACTAAAGGTAGAGAATGAACTGTATTCATTTTTTCAAATTCCCTAAGTATGTTCTAACATTTGCATATTATTATGGGTGGGTGTCAATATTATTTATTATTATTTCAACCTTATCTTACTCTATTCAGCACTTTAGGAAGGCTTGCCATAATTCATACCTTACGAGCCTGAGAAGTGGGCTTACTAATTAGGTAAAACTTAAGTAAATAATGTTTCAATAGTTCCACAGCCCTGCTGGTCTTTTCCTACCAATGGCTTCATAGGAGGCCCAGAGACAGCACTGCAGACAACAAGTGGCTGTGGTGAAACTGTTCTTCTTTTATTTTTTCCCACAGTGTTCAATTCTAGGTATAAATATTGCTCCATTCACCTTTATTATAGGCACCAACTTATGGATGTGTTACAGGAACTTGTCCATCATCTCTCAGAACTAGGAACAGAGCACAGACATCTGATTTCTCATATTGACCTCTGGAGGCCACTGGAAACTTATGCAAGGGATACTGACAGCTCTCATGATCCAGCCCTCATTCCCAGACATGCTCACATCTAAGTGAGCCTCAGTGGAACACAGCCCCAGGGCATCCTTCTCCCCAGTTTTCTTAGAGAAAGCCTGTGGTCGGGAGTCTGGGTTCCAATCATGGTTTTGTCACTAACTAGCAGAGCATCCTTTGGAAACCTCCTCTTCCTGGACCTCACTTCCCTTCTCTGTAAAGTGAAGACACTGGACAAGATGATCTTCAAAGTGTCCTTCAGATCTAAGCTTTTATGTACAGTAGTTTATTTCTGGCCCCACAGTCCCTTCTACCTCCTACTCTTTTTTTTTTTTTTTTTGTATAATTTACCTGATAATTATAATAAAATGCACACATTTTGACAAAAGTACCTTGTCCATACACCACCACAATCAAGGTACAGAGCATCTCTATCATCCCCAGAAGTTCCCTCATGCTTTTTTGCTGTCACCACCTTCCAGCCCCAGGTGGCCAGTGATTTACTTTCTGTCACTCTAGATTAGTTTATCTTTTCATATATAATGTACACTTTTCTGTCTGGCTTCCTTCACTCAGCAGAACCACATCCCCTTTGCAATGTGCCTATTCTCTTTGCGATGTTCTCTCCCATCAAGAATGGAACCTATTTTCCAATCTTTTGACTCCATGCTGGCCGTCTGACTTGCTTTGACCAACAGAATAAGTGAAAGTGATGCTGTGCAATCCCTTTCCCCCCTTGGAAGACAGTCACCACGTACAAATGTTTGAGCTAGACTACTGAACTATGTGAGACCACGCGGAATGAGAGAGAGCGAGCGAGCCCGTGGAGGGGAACCAGGATGCCCCACACAGCTGTCAGCACCAAGGCCCAGACACGTGGATGAGGCCATCTTGGATCCTCCAGTTGAGGCAACCCAGTCCAGATAACAAGGAGCAGAGAAGAGCCATCCTCACTGAGCCGTGCCTGAACTCCAAACCCAAAGAATTGTGAGCAAGTAAAATGGTCTTTGTTTAAGCCACTAAATATGGAGTGGCTTGTAATACAGCAGAAGTTAAAGGAAAAGATGTCTTCTGCCCTGTCTGTTTTGTTTTAAGATCCATCAGAATTTTTCAGGCCCTAGGACTATTAGCTAACTATACAAATGTTTTACCTTAAATCTTTTCTACTTCGCTTACTCCCTTTTCTTCCTTCCTTCCTTTTTAATTGGCATATAACATTATATTAGTTTCAGATATACAGCATAATGATTCAATATTTGTATGTATTTTGAAATGATCAACATACAAAGAATTGTCTTCTTTTGATGAGAACTTGGAAGATTTACTCTTTAGCAACTGGTAAATATACAATACAGTACTATTAACTAAAGTCATTATTCTGTACATTACATTTCCTAGCTTATTTATTTTGTAACTGGAAGTTTGTACCTTTTGATCTCCTTAACCCATTTCTCTCACCGTTCCCCACCCCACACCCCATCCTCCACCTCTGTTCTCTGTCTCCATGAGCTGGTTTTTATTTGTTTCTTTGCTTTTTAAAGATTTCACATATAAGTGAAATCATATGGTATTTGTCTTTCTCTTTCTAACTTATTTCACTTAACATATTGCCCTCAAGGTCCATCTGTGTTGTCATCTTACTTCCTTTCATAGTGTTCTTCCCTAAGGTAACATAAATTGTATCTAAATTCTGACTACACGTTAACCCTGTTACTTACATGGACTTGAAAAACTTAGGGTGTTTTTCTTAGATTTCATTTCTACAAGGTTAAAAAAAGTCTCAAATTTGTTCCCTCTTCCCTTCAGATCCAGTGTCCTGGCATTTGAATTGCAGCATATTCTAGAGAAAAGAATGCAGAGTTTGGGAGCTAAGAGCCCTCACTTCATACCTAATGAGTCGTATGGTTCTGGGCAAGTTTGAAAGCTTCCTGCACTTGATTATCTCCATGTAAAACAGAAGTCTCTCACGTGCTGGTAGAAAGAAGATAAACTTCAAAAACAGATGGAAAAGTTATTTAAAAGCAAAAATAACTTTCATTTCCATAACTCTGACAGGTACTCTTACAATGATATTTGCATGCCTTCCATGGGTCAAGTTCTCTGTCACAGGGTTGAACACGCAGGATACATTTGCCTATCACCTGGAAGACAAGATAAACACTATTTCTGCCTTTCAGCTTTCTTGTTGGGAGAAGTGTGAAGTGTGTGTGTGTGTGTGTGTGTGTATTTGCTGCTCACTGTAAATGTTTATTGTGGGCTACTTCGACTTGTTATGGTCAGGGAAATCTGGCGAAGGAAACATTCTCACAGAAGGGTAAAAGCTGTGTTTTACATGAAGATACGCATTAGTCTGTGGAGTACTTAACTGCAGGGCTTAAGACTTTTAGAAGCCACCCCTAGCAATGAAAGAACTATGGGGGTCTTGTCTCTTTCCCCAAATACAGCTTGAAATCAAAAATCATACTAACCATAAAATAAAGGTAAGGAAGCCCCCAAGGTTTCTCATTTGCACCGTGACAGTTACTTTGAAGCTGTTTGAAATACCAAATACAATCTTCCTGTGTTTTTCCTTTCATTTTTTCTCAGCCCCCCATTTTTCTCGGTGTCCTAGGACAGTGGTTTTAAAGTGGGATCCCTGAACCAGCAACAACAGCAGCATCACCTGGGAACGCGTTAGAAATGCTAATTCTCAAGCCCCGCCCCAGTTTACTCAATCAGAAACTCAGGGTGTAGGACCTAGCAATCCTTATTTTAACAAGCCCTTTCAGGTGTTTCTGAAACACTACTAAAGTTAGAGAAGCACTGTCTTAGACAGATATTTGAGCTGCCCAAGCGCTGTTTCTCAAACCAGCTTTCATTAGAGTCTCCTTGAGAGCTTTATAAAAGTACCAGTGCTGGAACTCTGACTCCACAGATTCCAGTTTCATTGGTCAGGGGTAGGCCCAAGAAGCCGGTAGTTCTTAAAGTCTCCCAGGTGATTCTAATATGCCAACCAAAGTTGAGAATCACTAGCATGCTGGGTAACCTAGCTCTAAGCCCTAGGCTTCAGCAGTTGGGGGCTGGCAGTTAAGGCAGGTGAGGGAGGACAGAGGTCTGCTTCCTCGGTTTAGGCTGAAGGGAATGAGCAGGAATATAAGGATTATTCAGCATGTTTAAGCAAGTTTGAAACATACTGTATTTAAATGTGAAATGGGGAAGGGGGAGTATTGCAGTTGAGCCATAGTCTTCAGGGAACGTTTGGGCCTGTGAGCTTTTTGAACTGAATCAAAGGGAGAAAACTGAGAGAAAACTGGTGAAAAAGAGAACAATTAGTACAACTAAGATAAAATACACTTGAAAATTCCTTCTGATACTATCTGTGTTGGGCACTAGAACCTTGCTGTACATTCATATGTTGAATCCCTAAGTCAACATTGTTTACTCTTTAATAAAATAAAAATCTGGGAAAGGAATGCTTCTATTAAAAACAAAATTCTTTACTATTGCTATTCTCCACAGGTTTTATTGTATGCTACTGTAAAACTGGTATGGTCAGGCAAAGTCTGGGTGAAGGAAATATTCTCATGGAAGGGTGAAAGCTGATTGAATAGTCATTATCTCCATTTACACAATAGCCAACTGAAGGAAACCAGGAAAATCATTTTTTAATTTTGAAAATTATAGCTATAAAAGGATAATTTTAGAAATGGATTTTTTTAGGGGGAAACAGGTTTTTAAAAGAACTTGATTTGTAAAATTTATCTCATTTTTATTTGATATGATCATATTGTGGACAAAGTAAGGGGCAGAAAATAGAAATGAATTTTTTTTTAAGTGGTGCAATAAGTGGCAAATCAAAGCTGAAAACAAGGAAAGAAAAAAGATGTAAAAGCATAGAAGGGGTTGGGGTAAACAATACAAAACGGGAGGGATTTTTGTCTGTTTTGTTTTGTTTTGTTTTACTGCTATATCTACAGCATCTAGAGCAATGTCTGACACATAATAGATGCTCAGTAAATATATTTGTTGAATGAACCATCTCCCAGGATACCAGGATGCTGATTGCTGGATGGTTAAGCATTTATATATGAGATCTTAAAACTTATTTTTTATGAAGAATTTTCCAACTTTACAACCTGTCAGGATATACCTTTAAAGTTTTAGTTTAAAGTATTATAAACTTTCCTAGAAGTGTGGCCTTTTGCTTGTCAAAGTTCCAAAGAAATGGAGGTAGAGACAGGGGTAGGGTAACTTCTTAGAGGAGCTGGCTGTTCTGATTCTCTTCACTCTCAAAATAACTCCATTTCACTTCAAAACTAATCCATTTATGAATTAACATCCTGTGGGGCTGTTTCTGAAAGGGTGTTCAGGTAGGGGAAGGATTTAGTCAGCTAATTTTCATGTAACATACACTTCCCAGATGTGTCTCCACATGCTGTTCATGAGAGTCCAGCGCATAAAAATATCTATGTACCGCACATTGATGTCCATCTTGTAAGAGTTCTGAATGTCCCACAGGCCCATGTCTTGCTCATCAGATAGGCACCTCAACTCCCAGATGGAGGTGACCGTGTGTCTGAGGATTACACAGGACTAGGGAAAAAAGAATTCCATTTTCCTAATAGATTTTTGGTGGGCTCACCTTGGAGAATTAATCCCTAGAAAGAAGTAGAAAGCACCCTAGAAGTGAGAGCTCATTTCTTTCATAACTCTTCTTTGTAAAATAGAATAGCGGTATCACTATGTCTTGGCTATTCCTTACCAATGATTGCTCCGAAAAGAGCAGGTGTGAAGGGATCAATTTTCCTCCTGTAACGTAGCTTTTGGTTTTGTGCTTCCCTCCCAATGCCTTTAAGTAACAGGCCACGTTTGCTGTTTATTCACTGATTCAGTAAATATTTACAATGGCTCCAGAGAACTGCAGGGAATCAAACTCCAGCTCTCTCACAGGTTCATATCAAGCGGAGAAATGAGGCAATAAATAAATAAATAAATATGCAAAATGTGCAACATTATCATGTGGGTAAGAAATGCTATGAAGAGAAATAGGCGTGTGGGGGATCAGCGGTCACAAGGTCCAAACTGCTTGAATTCAGAGCTCTCAAAGAATACCCTCCTTCCCACTGCGGGCTGCTGTGCAACCAAATAGATGCCTTCTCGGTGGATTGGGGGCCCCTTTCTTCGGTTCAGATGCCCCCCACCTTCTCAATGGATGTGCACACAGGTCATAGGAGGAGGGGATTTCAAAACAACCTTAACCCCCAGCAGCCCTCTCTCTGGGCCTGTGTCTGGGGCACCCGGCTGTGGGCTGGGCGAAGCATATCTCAGGGGCTACGAGTCTGTGAGCATCGCCCACCTCCAAGGTGTCCCAACTCGGTTCTTTCTGAGAAAGGAAAATATGTTCAAAAGGTCCAAAGAGAACCTGGTTACACCGGATCTCAGAATCACGAAAGAACAGAGGAAAGGAGATGGCGTGAGCGAAGGCGGAGGGTGGCTCTCCTCGACTCAGACACCAAGACTCCAACGTGAAGGAAAATGTCGGGAGGGGAAGGCGCAGACTTGCCCCGGCTTTGACTGAAGCGGAAAGAGTCGCCGCGCGGCCCGGCGGCCATTCAGGAGACGCCGCGGCGCAGCAGCTCTTTCTCCTCAGACAAAGCCTCCCTGTCAGTCCCTCTGCCGCTCGCCAGGCGCCGCGTCCGAAGAAGAGAAGCAGGGCCGCCGCTCCCCGTCAGGCAGCCAGACAATAGCGGCCGGCAGGCCGCTCGACGCCGGAGGGCAAAGCATCGTCAGCTTTGTTTTCTGCAAAATCAGGTCTCTGCAGAGGAGGAGGAAGCGCCTGGGAACCACTCTCCTCGCTCGCTCCTCTGCAGCGGCAGGGAAACGGCAGCACCTCCGGCGGGGACCGGGCAGCGACTGAGCCCGCGCTTCCCTCGCCGACGACTGGGCTCCAGAGTCCCGGGCTGGAAGTAGCGCCGTCTGCCCGCGGAGGGAAACGGCGGGCGGCGCGGTGAGACGCCTGGGAGCCGTGACGCTTCCGCGGAAATGGGGATTCCCCCCCCCCCCCCCCCCGCTCGTGCGCGCCGCTCTCCCGCGGCCCCGCTTCTGCCTCTGGCGGGAGCTCCGGGGCCGCCCCGCGGGAGCACACAGCCCCGCAGGCCTGTGGCCGGGGTGGCGGCTGGTGGGGTGCGGCTGGGGCCGGGGGGCTGGTGGGCGCCGGGGCCGGGGTGGGGGCTGGCTCCGGCCTCGCGGGCGCCCCGGGGCGGTTTGGCCCGCGGCTGTACACGGCCAGGCCCCCTGTGCCCGCGAGCCGGACAGCAGGTGCCGCGGGTACGGCTCCGCACCGCGGCGAGCGTAGCAGCCTGAATGTCCCTGGGCCCCCTCCCCAAGCTCCCCCTCCGGGCACCCGAGCCTCGGGTCCCGGTGCTGTGAAGCAGGCTAGTTGTGCAGTCTCCAAATGAGCGAATGCAGGTAAAATGCCCGACGTTTAGCACCTACAGTACGTTCTCTAAAATAGAGCGAGGAGTAAACAAGGAGCCAGTATTAATACTCGCGGCGACACGGATGGATCCAAAAAGCATGATGGGGGCGGCAGTAGGCAAACACAAAAAACCTTGGTCTATCTGATTGCGTTTATCTGAAATGCTAGAAGCAGAACTGTGGTGACAGCAGTCGCCTGGGAAGGAGTGAAAGTAGCGAAAGGGTGGAAGGTGAGCAGGAGGGAACTTTGGGGGTGATGGAACAATTTCCACGTCTTGATGGGCATGGATGTTACAGGACATATGCAGGTGCCAGAATCCAACGCTGTGTAGTCTCCAAAAGGGTGGCTTTTATTATATTCAGATTACACTGCAGAAAATGTTGGGGGTGGGGAGTTCAAGTCATAAGGATAATCGAGGAACATGGGACGTGTTGGTGGAAAATAATTATATTTACAAAATCCGAGAGCTAAATGTGTGCTTTCTCTGAACTGAGCAGCCCCGTCCAGTTTCCTAAGAGTCAGTGAACATCAGCACTGGGAATAGCTCAGGTCCTAGAAGGATACAGACTGCTGCAGACCCAGTTTATGCACCTCCCCAGTTGCCTCAGTCCCACCACACCTCCACCCGCACCTTAGCCGCCGGCTCAGTGCAGAGGCCTGGCCTCTCCAGCTGTGGCTTCCTCTGGGGACAGCCTCCCCCTGGATGAAGGTCAGGCTTTAGCACTGCCTCCCTCACACTCTGAATCTGATAGGAGGCACTGGCTCCTTCAACCAGCACCAGACTCAGGTGAAAAACCTTGAGGTTCAGTTTGTGTTTGTCTCCCTGGCAATTGCCTGGAGTGGTCCGGAGGCACGCCCAGAAGAGTGGGGCGTTGGAGCCCCATGAGGCAAACTTGCACCAAAGAGGGCAACTGAAGAGTGCAGGGAGCAAGAGTTTCCAAGAATATAAACTCTCTCCTTTTCTCCATAGGCCGCTGGTCCCAAGGCGTGATGGTTCCGCATGGTTTGTTTGGAAGCCGTCCTTGGGGACTGAGCACTCAGCTGTACTTTTCTTCTGAAGTTGTTTTCAGCTCAATGAAGCACCACTTTCCACTTGCTTTCCTTTGCCTTTCTCCTCACCCTTGCTGCCCTGGGACTGCACCTCCTAACAAAATCTTAGCACTTAAACTTGGCCTCGGGCTCTGCTTTCTAAGATAATCCTTTAGCCGTGTTTGGGCTTTCAGTATGTGCTTTACTGAAAATTTCACAGCCACAATAACAAAGAAAATTAGATTTAGTTTTGGCTCTGGTTTACTGTCCTGTTAGCCCTAAACTGCTAAAAACAAAAATGTTTTAACTTTTAAAAAGGCAACTAGTTGAGACCAATCCTCAATATATAAATTTATATATACATGCCTCCATGTTAGTATAGATAAAAATGTTTTTCCATTTATTGGTTCTTAGTGGTACTTCCTCTCAAGAGTAAATTCCTAGAACACAGGCGTTTGTATGTTTCAAACATTTGGAAGCTTAAACTTGAGATGAACGTGGGTAGAAAACAAAGAAAATCCTTTTCAATCATGATCATAAAGCTGTCAGTCGCCTGACGGTCTAGTTATATGTTTTTTGGTTCATTCATAAAGCCATGTTCTGACTTTCCTAAAATCTTACTAGGGAAGGCTATGTTAAAGCCATTTAAAGAAACATTTGCTGGTCCAGGATGCTTTGCAAAACAGCTTTTCTCTGATTTACTTAAAATATTGAAGACCTGACTATGTATTTTTCATGATCACAACCACTGGCTTTGTGGCCTCCTATTTATTGCAGGTTTGTCAGACCTTTCTCTTCCTCCCACGTGGCTTGCTAACCATCTGCAACTTGATCAACAGTAATTTGAGATGAGACTGGCCAGGGTCATATGTTAAACAGGACATTTCCACTTTCTTGACGACAAAATCCTCCCTTTCCTGGCCACTTAAACACTGTTGCATAATCTAAAAACATATGGATCTGATGATCTTCTGCTACACGTGTTGGCAAAGGTCACACCTGCAGTCTACCTTTCTATTGGCACAATATTTATTTCATTAGAGACATTTTTATTGCTTATAATCTGGTGTATCAGAACATTTAAAATAATTTTTTTTAATGTTCTGCCTTCACCTACATTATCATGAATTGATTTTTGCAGGGAAAACTTTGTCATTCTATCATACAAACAATTTTTAATCTTTGCATTTGAAAAATGTTTTATGGGCTTAATTTCAATCACAAGCAAACATGAAGCCAGGCTGTACATATAATGTCTTTAAATACATTTTCACAAAAAGAAAAAAAACGTAAAAATATCTTGGGTTATAGATGTGGTATCAGAGCACATCCCATTAAGCAAATGTGAAAGCTTCTCTTTAAATTCTAGCACTTGGCTCTTTCCAAATGTATGAAGGCAGATAATGTTCTGGCAAATATACCGGTTTTATATATACAAATAGGTTTTGGCGCTTTCAGAATAGGTCATAAGCTTGCTGCAATTGTATTGCTGTTACCCAAACATTTTTAGAATTCTTTAGAGTTCTAAAAGAGACTGAGTCACATTCTTTTAAATGACATCATCAGTGATAGCAAACCTTTCTCTTCTGAGAATGGATTTCATTCTTAGAAATACCCCAGTCATTTGAAACCATACCAAGCTTAGAAATGTTTAGCAGGGAAAAATTGAACATGAATAAAAATAAATGAACTGAGCCATATTTTTTTTAAATTAAACTTTGAGAAAAGGAGAATTAAGGAGAGATTGAAGCAGAAATTAATGAATGAGAAAACAAACAAACAAAAAAAAACACAATTATTGATCAATTCCAAAAAGAATTCTTTGGAAAAATGGAAAGAAAGTAGAGAAACATCTGGCAAATCTATTTAATTTAAAAAAGAGAAAATATAAAAATTTTAAATGAGAAAGGAGACATAATACATAATAGATATGGAGAAGTTTGAGATTTTTTTAAATTATGTGGGATTAATATATACAGTTAGCTATATGCCAATACATTTTTTTTCTGGAAAAACATAGTCACTCAAATTTAATCAAGAAAAATTTAGAAAAACTAAATAGCTCAAAACCAGAGAAGAAATCAAAAAAGAAATTTTATAGGCAAATTATTACAAATTTTGAAGGCCATATTATTCCCTTTAATATGTATGCATAAATATATTAAAAGTTAATTCATTTTATGAAGCAAATATAATTGTTTAAAACCTATCAAAAGTGTTACAAAAAGAGCAGTCAAAAAATATAAACTCACATAAGAAATCAAAACCCAGAATTCCCCCTGAAAATATCAGTAGATCACATCAATGAAATAAAAATTTTTAGCATGATCAGGTAGATTTTATCCTAGAAATGCCAGGCTATCTTAATAATAGGAAAATAATGGAAATAATAACTCATACATTTAGGCCATATAAGAAAAGACCTTATCTCAATAGACAATAAAAATCTAACATCTACTCCTGATTAAAACCACAACTAAATTTTTTTAAAAACCTCTTAAGTAAATATTAAACCAATAGCCAGCATCATATCTTTTAATGATGTTCTATAAAAATAATAATGCTCATGGTAAGATGGCCAAACTGTAAGGAAGAGGAGGAAGTGTAAAATAATTCCTCAGCCTCCCATTGTCACTCCTTATTCTCGCTCCCAGACATAACCTCCATTAACAGTTTCTTGCATATCCTTCCAGAAATCTCCTGTGCACAAAAAAGTTCTGACCATCCCCTTTGAAAAAAACATAGAATCATACTATACATATTGTTCTGCACTCACTTTTTTCATTGTATACCATGCCTTGGATATCTTCCCATACCAGTACATACATCTACCAAAATTTTTCCTAACAACTTAATATATGAATATATATATGAATTACATGACTATAACTGTTTATATATTATACAAATGCACCATAGTTTTTCACTCATCTATTGGGGAACACTTTCTAGTTCTCTGCAATTATATACAGTTATAGTAAGCATCCTTGAGTATCTGCCTATTGATGCTGATGTATTAGGATTAATGCCCAGCAATGGAATTACTGGATCCATTTCTGGATGGATATTTCCAAATTAGCACCTAAAAATTCTGGATTAATTTATAATCCCTCTAAAAGTCCTTGCAAAAATGTTGATAATTGTTGAGGCTAGGTGATGGGCACATGAGAGTTCATTTACTCAATCTAATTTCGTGTTTATTCCTAAATTTCCATACTCAGTGATAGAGGCATTCTCATTAAACTCAGGTATAAAGATGCCCAATATCAACAGTATCCTTTAAAATTATGTTGAAATAATTCTAAGAAACAGAAACAGGTAAAACTATTGAAAATAGAAGAAAGGTTGCCTTTATTTGCAGATGATACTTTTGCTAGGAAACCCAAGAGACCTGATTAAAAAGCTCTTATAAAATAACGATTAAAAACCAACAACTTTTCCAGATCTAGTAATAACCTATTGGGAAATATATATTTTTTTAAAGATTCTATTCACATATAAAATAATATTGGCAACAACTGGAAGGGATTAATAGAAAAAAAGGAGAGAAGAGAAAAAACACAAAGGTAAAGAGATTTAAATAGATTGAGAAATCTGTTATGTTATCTTCTAGATAAATGTATCTATTCTTTATTTGTGATTTTCATAAAAATTCCAATAAGATTTTTTTTTGGAAGTTTAAAAAAAAATTAATTTCCGTTTGGAGGAAAAGACAGGAGAGTAGCCAGAATACTTTGGGAAAGGAAGAATAGTAATAGGAGATTCACCAGATGTACCAGATGTTAATACATATTATAAAGCCACAATAATTGCAATGACTTTGAACTACTGAGAGAAGCTTGATAGATTAATATTTCAGAAAAAGGCTTGAAAGAAAATTTAATATGCCCATAAATGAAGCATTGCCAATGAAGAGGACACAGATTATTCAATAACCAGTACTAGCAAAACTGGCCAATAATTAAATCAATAAGATGTTCACTTCATACTATTTACTCAGATACATCCTAGACGGATTAAAGGGACAAATGTGAAAATGAAACTATGAAAGAACTAAAAGAAAATGTAAATGAGTATTTAAGTGATTTTGGGTGGGGAAGAAACTAACAAAACATGGAAGATATATAGATGTACCTGCATAAGCATTTAGAACATCTGTATGTGTCAAAGATTACAAACATTAAATAAGTTGAGAAGTAGAAAGATATTTGTTGTAAATACAAAATGGCGGAGTTAGTATTTGCACCAAGGTCCTTAAAAGCCTTTTCAAAGAAGAAACCCCAACACCTTTTGGGCAAAAACATCATCATTGTATTATGGGTTATATATTAAGAGTTCAGTGGGAACAACTTTGAAGAAGAAGGTTCATTTGGAAGAATCATTTATCCCATTTTTAGAATGCAAGATACTTGTTTTTTGCATGTTTTGTTTTGTGTTTCCACCTTATTTCATGCATACAAAGTGATGGTATTTGGATTACAAATGCTTTTTTTCCAATTTCTTTTTCAAAAGCACCCCTAGAATATTGTGCTTCCCTGTCTTCTCTGGAAGGGGTTTACTTGATTTAATCTCATTGCAAACCTAGGGGTAGATACTCTTCCTCTCCCCATTTTCCATATTAGGAAGCTGTATTTTTGTAGCTTTAAGTACAAACAGGCAACAAACTGAAATACCAACATAAATAAGTCATTAGAGGAGAAGCCAAGCCACGCAGAGTGAACACCATTTTGAGAGAGAGGCAATTGTTAAAAAGTACCTGCCAATCCTCAAAGGTCTGTGCTTAGCTGGGTTCTCCCAACCTGCCCCATCTTTAGATGTCACAGACCACGCCCAAGGGATATAGCCTAGCTTTCTGCAGTGCCTGAATGAGCACGAGTTCCAGAGGCCCTATTGGAGAGAGGCTGTGAGGAAGTTCACAGATGCCTGCAGTTGTGCTAACACCTGCTGGGGGCTTAAAACAGGGGCTGTATTTAGCATGTACTGACTTTGCAATATGCATGAATTGTCTCATGTAACCATCACCAAACAATCTCAGACTTAGGTACTTTTATGATCTCCATTTTCCATATTAGGAAACTGAAGTACAGAAAAGGTAAGCAGCAGGCTGAAGCTCACACACTTCTACCGGAGTGGTAGAAGCTGCCCTTGACCCAGGCAGCTGGGGCTGGAGCCCAAGCCCCTTGGCCACGTGTAACCACGTGTACAGCCCTCCCATCCACAAGAGCTCATTCGACCCTCACAACTTTGTAAGCAGGTCAGAAAATATTCTCCCCAACTGACGCCACGGCAGTGGGAAGCCAGAAATGGGTTACTGGAATTAGACTTTTTTTTTTAAATGATCTGGAAGAAGCTGACAGCAGAGCATGGATAGACATGTAATAAGGAATGACTGGAGGGAAAACAAGACTTACAAGGCTTGGATCAGAGAAAGAAGTGCCCTGGACTTTAAGTAGATTAAACACAAGCTGCATGGAGGGGAGGGAGCTGGGGAACAGGCGAGCCACGGTTATCCTGAGTGTGGGGAGGATGAAAATCTTCCTAGCTCACGAGTACTGATGCTCGATGATAAACAGAGAGAGCCATCACACTCACAGCATTCTCACCACTTTGAGCTCGTTTACCTTCCTGAAATACCAGCTTGTACTTCGTATCACTGTTTGTCTAAGAATCCTCTAGTTAATTTATGTCTCTGTTTATTTACCTGGCCTTTGTTAGTTTAGATAACAAGGCTAGAAGTTATGTCTAAATGACCAAAATGAAGCTGAATTGCACAATAGGATTTTCATGCAGTTTTAAAATACAATCATGGTACTAAAGTTTATACAAATAGTTTTAGAGTTTGCTCTCATAGAGCTAAAACAGTATTCGTTAACCTCTGAACTTTCTGCTTGTTTTTTGATCACCTTATTTTTCCTAATGTCCTGAATACAAAGAAACTTCACAAGAAACATGCATGTTCTGATAAACTTACATCCATAAAATGGTCCACGTTAGATGCACCAGAACTCTATCTAAAAGTAGGAAGATAAAGAATCCTTTTGTTATATGATTGTTGCTCACTGATTTGTCTGGTTTTGTTTAAGTCTCAGATGATAGGTATTGGAAAAGATACATATATTCTGTACTCATTTCAAAATGAATATGTTCTTAAAATCAATATGCATCATCAACTGCAAAGGAAATTTTTTTACCTATTATAAATTCAGCATTAACCTAAGTTTTATGTATTGTTATATCAGTATCAAGATTTATAAGAATGTTATCTCTTTAAGTATAAACATTTTCATAAATAAGTTTCTATCTAAATCCTCTCTCAAAAGTGAATAAATCTTGTGTAGTAAGTCCTTCCTAACTTCCTTTTCCTGCTCCAAGTCCACATTCTTTCCTTCTGTAAATCTTGGCCATCAAAAGCCTTCAGTGACCTGTAGCCACCAAACAGGTTCCCAGTATTTAATCTCAAATAGTTTAAAAAAAAAAATGAGGGGATTGTTCAGAATGAAATATCTGGCTGTGCCTCAGGGGAAAGAAATAAAAGACACTCAATCCATGGTTCTGCCAACATTGTTCTGATTTTTTTTTAAATTATTGCTGGTGCTGGCATGAATGAAATATAGAATGATTCATCCAATGAGAATGTGAGTGCTGGTAGAAAAGAAATCCAGGTGAGTTGAAAGAGAAAGAGATGAGGGACTTCTGAGGAAAATGCAATCAGAAAATGAAAAGAGAGGTTCTATGGAGGCAGGAACTCTTATATTTAAAGCCTGCTAGAGGCCAGTGACAGATGACACCAGGATGGGAGAAGAGCCGGCGGTGAGAAATTTCCAAGCTGACTGTTAAATAGATGTAACTCACTGATGAGTGTGCCCATGTGGGATTTTAATTACTCAGACATCTGTTTAGCAAAGTGTATACTAAATAGGGATCAAATACAGAGATCAAATTATGTGGGGAGGTGGGGGGAGAGTGGAGATGACATTCATGACTCAGAAAGGAGAGCCATCGGCCAGGGGAAAAATCAATCCCGGCTTTACATCTCACCAACAGAGAAGCAATTATTTTAGATGTGCAGCTGGTTAGCATCCTAGGTCATGAATTTAATTAAATAACCCTCGAGTGGCAGAAAACAGAACAAACCACTGTATTTAACTGTCAGTAAGACATGCTGCAAATCAATGGTCCTAATTCCTCCTCTTCTCCTTCCCGCCTTACAGTTGTCAGTAACAAAACAAGGTAAAAGATGCAACAGCATGGATGGACTTGGAGGATATTATACTTCGTGAAGTAAGTCAGACATAGAAAGACTAATACCGTATGATATCACCTCTGTGTGGAATCTAAAAACTAAAAGGAATGCATATAACAAAACAGAAGCAGACTCACAGTTATAGAGAACAAATAGTGGTTACCAGTGGGGAGAGGAATAGGGGAGGGAGATAAAATAGATGTAAGGGTAATATTAAGAGGTACATACTATTATGTATAACATAAACTATAAAGATATATTAAACAGCACCTTCAATACAGTCAATATTTTATAACAACTTTAGATGAAGTATAATCTGTAGAAATGTTGAATCACTGTGCTGTACACCTACATAAGACATAAAATATTTTAAATTATTATATCTGACTGCATAACACATATAATATTATAAATCAACTATGCAATAATAAAATGATAAAAATAAAAGCCAGTTTAAACCTAAAGAAAGTCCAAAGTGCCTTAACTAAGTGATAAATACAACAGTTACAGTTAAGACTCTAATTTGATCCTTTTAATCTCTGAAACTTAGAAGAGCTTCAAATTAGTCTTGTCTACACAGTGAATTTTGTGGCAAAATAAGGCACAGTATACACAAGCCTCAACATTTGCTAGCATCTAACTTAATCAAAGTTAGGCGATTTGAAAACACAGCAGACAAATCCTTCATGCTTTCGAGGTCAGTTTCTACATTTGACATCTTAGATTGGAGATGGCCTCACCCAGGAATTTAAGGTCAAGGTTTATGAATTTAAGGAAAGGGTTGGAGATTTGAAAACACAGCAGACAAATCCTTCATTCTTCCAAGGTTAGTTTCTAAACTTGACATCTTGGATTGGAGATGGCCTCACCCAGGAATTTAAGGTCAAGGTTTATGTTAAGCAGAACCTCAAATCAAGTTTAGAAACAGGCAAATCTTTAATCCTGTCTTTAAGAGGGTGGTTGGAGAGGAAAGGTTAGAAAAACAGGTCAGCCTCCTGTAAATATGAGGTTGTCATTCGCTTTCACACACTGCATGGAAAATGCCCGCGTGGTGCTCTGTGTCCTGCGCTTGTTTTACTCTCTGTGTCTGGGCAAATGTGTTTATATTAGAAAACTCCATGAGGGCAGGAAATTTAGCTTTTCTTTATCATAAATCATCTGGTATAAACTCCACTTATCTAAGAGTATGGGGCCTGGGTGCCCAAGTGCTGGCCAAAATGCGTAATCTGTCATCGACTATCAGATTGCCCATAAATCACATACTGGTTTGCACAGAATGGAACAGTTTACAAAATTGTTACATGCATCATTGCAAGTTATCTTTATAAGCATCTTATGAGTAAGCTGAGCAAGAATGATCACTCTTACTATTTAACAGACATGACTAGAACCCAGATTTCTATCATCTCCTTTTAAGCATCACTGATAGATGTGCACTTATTTCCACAACAGGTGAACTGAATGAGTAATAATAAGGTTTAACCAACAATACAATTCAACCATTCTATTCCTGAGCTAAAGCCCTAAAAATAAATTGTTGTTCATATAAGGTAAATGGGATATCCTAATGAAAGTTGATTTTTAAATAAACTGCAGTGGGGGTGGGGTGGCAGGGGAAACAATAAGGCAGGTTGGTCAGCCCAGAGAATTATAATTGACAAAATTCAAACTGGGGTGAAAATATCAAAGGATAGCATCATCAAGAGACACTATTTTTCCTCTAGCACAAGTAGGAAAATATTTTTTAAAGCCTCATAATAGAGTTTTTTCAAAGAATAAACAAACCTTCATTTTGCTTTAAGTATTTCATGTCAAGAAACATTTCATAGCATATGAAATAAATAAATTGCAGATGATCAGGTTAAAGCAACCATCCAAATTCTATTAAATATCTTATTTTTCTTAGTTTAAAACTCTTTGATAAGTATGATGTTAAGAAGTGAAAATTTTCAAATACAACACAAGATAGCAAGAAATACATAACAGGAAATTCACCATTCTTACAACATTTGAGGAGGTCTTATCCCAGATAGACTGACTAGTTTCTGTCATTATTAGCACTGTCATCTAAGAAAAATAGTATTAATGAAGACAGATGAAAACTACTTTTATTTTCTCAGATTGCTAAAATGTTCATAGGAGAAGCTGGGCAGGCAGGAAGGAGAAAAAGGGATCCACAAAATTGCAGATAAAAATTACATCCTCTTATGCAATGGATCAATGAAATTACTGCAAGGAAACAAAATAGGCCCAAAAAACATACTAAAAAGTCAAACTAGAGGCAATCCTAGATTGATACAAGGCAAAAAGAAATGAGACAATCTTGGGTATGATGAAGTTTTAAAAAGATGCAACAAAACTTCACTGTTGGGAAATGATGACAGAGGTAAATCCAGAAAATGCCAAAAATAAATGGGTAGCTTTCTTTTGAAGGGGAAAAGAAGAAAGAGTCCAAGAAGGAAACCTGAAAGCCAACAAGATGGAAACAATGTGTCCAAGTGTCATCATTTACCTCCTCTCCAGGCCTCCCTGGCCATCACTGTAAGGAATGTCCCTTTAGATTTAAAAAAAACACACACACACACATGCCAACTAAAACTCCTCAGTCTAATCACATATTCCCCAAGGTCAGAAACACACTAGATATGAAAAATGAAAGAGACAATTCCAATGCTGCTTTTACTTAAAATTTTATTGCAACTCCCTCTCACCCTTTCAGCTCCGCAGACCAAAATGCATGTGAAGTCTGAGTCTGATGGTACTCTTTTCAAATTATTCCTTGAATCTGACTTTTGAAACTTGGGTAAGTGAAGCAAGGACAAGGGAACACTGAGGATCTGACTTGCCTGCTTCCTTGTTTATTCATGAGCAGGGCTAGACTCAGAGGAAATCTTTCAGTGAAAATGAAAAGCGTGTCTGTATAATGCTTCATACTGACTTCCAGGAAAGGCAAGGGTAGAGTTTAGGTAGAATAACAAAGGAGTTAGAAAACTTGGGATGAAGAGGAGAGCTTCCTAATTTCTTAGGAAAACTGACATAGATTCCATGTGTTGGGTTAGCACATTTGTACAACTAGCATCAGTGTGTCTTTCAAATGCTCTGTACTTTGTCATCCATGTCCTCTTTCAAAATATCTAAGAGTTTTTGAACATCCTCTTTCATCTCCATCTAGTTGAAAGTGTGTGTGTGGTCTTTAACAGAACAATTTAACAAATGCCTTAAGATTCTTTAATATCTTTTTAAAATTTACCTTTAGAACAAATCCAATACCAATTACCACGAATAGTTCCACATATATTCAAGCCACTAATTCTTAAAGTACTACCTAAATTTAGAAAATATAATCCAAAGATATTTGCCATTGAATAAACCTAGAATGTATTTTGTTCAACTATTTTGAGACATTCTTCTATGAATTTGGGTATAAAATTATAACTTTGTTCAGTGAGTAAGTGGTTGATAGCTGTCCACTCTCTGCAGAAGTGTGTCTGAATATCCAGGAGAGTAATACCTGAAAAAGAAAATTTTCTATTAGATCTTTGTGAAAAGATTCAGCACAGTAGGCACAAAAGATTCAACATTAGATATTTATTTGAAATAATTTTATGAGGGAAACTTCAAATACACTGACCAGTGATGCTCCAGAAATGCTTTGTGCATGAGGTTAGAGATGATCCAGGAAGACCATGTTAGATAAATAGCAGGACATTTAAAGGGTGTCATTGCAGTGGCAAAGAAGGGGTATTTCCAAAGCAGGAAACTTGGATCTAGTGACAGTGTTTTATTAGAGAGACTTAGTCTGTATTATGTCAAGTGACTGATGTTGCTTTGATCATCACAGCTAATAGGGTTTTTCCCGTAAGTTAGACAACACAGTCTATCATTACTAACCAATGCCTGCATCCTGACTGCCTTACAGATAGATTATTCTCAATGTATGTTTTAATTAGATCTGGTCACTCACGAGACCAAAAATTTCTGGGAGTATCATTCACATTAAAGAACTATTTAATAAATAGTTTACAAACAGCCCAGCATACAAACCTAGGAGATTAATCATTTTCATTGGTTTGGGGCATCTATAGTACTATAAATTTATACTTACAAATTTAATGTTTTATAAAATATATAGTATAAAAGTATTACATATGTTGATCAATGCATTGTGGGGTGCTTCATATATCATGGAAAGAATTTATATGCATATAAAATTATGTCAAAAATTTTGGCAGACATTCTAGAATAAATGGATAAAAAAGCTAGGTAGGTGTAATTAAAAATTTCCCCAAATATTCAAAATAATTAAACCTTCTAAGGTGTTTTCTCCAGATTAAAAAAAAAAAAGAAACCTAATGTTCAAGACTTGTTTTATCCTTTGTTAATTATCTTTATCCTCAAATGCCTGACTTAAAAGCTCATAATTTATATTACATTAATTTCTTCCACAATTTGTCAGGTTAAGGTGGATAAAACAGAGCTGTTTTTCTTAATAGTGTGCTTACAAACAGTCATAGATAAACAGATACATACATGCATACATAACGAGCTACCTTAAAGGATGTTTCTCCTCTAAAGGCTTCCTACCCTCAAAAAAATTGTCCCCCAGCAGTGAGTCTCTTTGAAGTATTCCTAAGTGAAAGAAGTTATAACTGTTTCTCGCTGAGTTAGTCACAAATTTTAAATCAGTCTTCACCTTCCCAGTCTTATAAATGTGTTAGACACAAGATAGGTACTTTTTAGAGAAAGGGTAAAAAGTAGATTTAGAAAACCAAAACTTGAAAATTGTGCTGTTTCATATGGTAGCCACTAGCTGTGTGTGGTTCTCAAGCCCTAGAAATAAGCGGAATGTGAATACGAGAAATATAACTAAGTGACTGAATTTTTGTCTATTCAATTTTAATTAAATATTAAAAACTGGTATTTGATTCATTTATTGGAAAAAATTTAGGTGTGTTTGTAACAACTTGTGAATATACTTTTCAACTGTAAACTTAACATAAGCTAAATACAGATCAAGTATTTCTAATGAAATTTAGTATCTGAATTGAGATGTGCAGAAAGTGATAACTACCTACCATATTTCAAAAACTTAGGAGAAAAAATGTAAAATAGCTCATTAATAGTTTTTATGTTAATTACAAGTTGAAATTATAATACTTAGATATATTGGACTAAGAAAAATACATCATTAATATTTATTTACCCTGTTCCATTTTACTTTTTTTAAATATGGTTACTAGAAAATTTTAAATGACATATGTGGCTCACATTATATTTCTATTGGATAGCATTACTTTAAGATAAAGCTTCCCCAACAAATCAATCAGAATCTACCAATAATCCTTGAGGTTTTACCTGGCTAATTGCCAAGCAAACTGCCACTGCATATTTCCCTCCCCGGGGACCTGGAGATGCCACAATCCCCAGGATTCCCCACAGGGTAGGAAATGTGCTAAGGGAGGACTTATACTGCTCACCCCCATCAGCAGAATGCTAAATTTAGCACTACCCAACTGCTCATAAATGCACACATGTACGTATCTTGGTATATGATCCTGTAAATAAGTACATCAGGTTGTCCATTAACTGTCAGAAACCCCCTACCAGCTAGAATCTGTCTGATGCTAAGGCATTCAAAAGCAGCTTTCCATTAGAAAAAAGTGTGGAACCCCTACATTAGCAATTAAAAGCAATTTAAATCTAACCAGAATATTTGTTTATGTCTTTTATATTGGCAAAAAATGACACAAATATTTGCTTGATGTACATTTATCATCAAAACAAATAGTGAAAAAATGTAAGTGGCCAAGTGCTGCTACCCAGTTTCCTCAGTATTATTATAATGTTAAGTTTGATCCACCTAATAATGTGATTTAACCCGGATATAAAAAAGAGAATAGGGGCACCCACAGAGGACTATAGAATATTTACTGAGTTGAATTCTTCCCATGTGCAAACCCTTTGGCTAAACATTATCTCACTTAATCCTGATAGCAACTCTATGAAGTAGGTAATGATCCACATTTTACAGATGAGGAAAGTGGCTAAGAGGGTTAAGTAGTATCTCCAAAACCACATTACTAAGTAGTTGGGACTGAGATAGGAATTTTGATCTGTTTCATACCTAAGTCCGAGCTTTTAGCCATACTCCTTATGAAAGAACCAAAATAAACCTCCCCCAAAGCCCTGGAAATTCCTTTCTTCTGCTGTCAACCACTGCTATTTCGACTTACCTCTTTATGGCCTTTAAGAATATAGGGGAATCAACTTCACCCTAGACCCAGGTAGAATTTGGGCTATTCTATTGTTATCATACCAGAAATGTGCCTACTGGAAGACTGTATGCATGCCTCCCTCCCCAAATTAGATGTTTCCCAAGAGCAACCTCGCCTTCCCAGTTTAGGCAGAGATCCAGAAGACAAGAGTTCCAAAAATACTTTCTGGCTGTAGGATGGCCCAGGACTAGAACTTAGGTCTTCTGACATCTAGTCCTGGGCCCCTTCCCTCTCATCATACCAACCACCTTTATTAAACATCTTTAAAGATTGCTAAAATTAGGAGGTAATATGAAATAACTGTTTAGGCTAAAAATAGCTGAGAGAATGTATCCACTGATACTGTGTCCTATAAGGAATAATTCTAAAATAGTCACCAAGTCATTTTTGAGAATTATGATAGCAAAAAATAAAACCCTTTTGAGATCATATTTGTCTGTTTTCATAGAAAGACAAGGTTTCAAAGAATTCTATAAAACTCCTCTAAGTTCTATAGAATCTAATGCTTCAAAAAATATCAGAAACTAGAAACAGTTGGCAAACCAAAATTCTTCATAATTAGCCAGTTTTTAAAATGAAATCCCAGATCACAGAATGTGAGAAGTGGAATTTACAATGGTATTTTGGCAAAGC
Organism: Camelus bactrianus; assembly: GCF_048773025.1. Taxonomy (NCBI): domain Eukaryota; kingdom Metazoa; phylum Chordata; class Mammalia; order Artiodactyla; family Camelidae; genus Camelus; species Camelus bactrianus. The sequence goes on from NC_133573.1 coordinate 21,161,520, forward strand.
AGCAGATCCAATTCTAATACGACAGAGTTTTTGATTTCCCCTAGTGCTCTGTAAAATAATCCTAGAAAGGAGCAGAAAGAAGACTTCTACTCAAGGAAGTACCTTTCCATTGGTTGATTCTAATAGGTCACTCCATTTGGGGAGCCCTTTAGTTTGCTTTTCTTCATTTTTCTGTAATTTTGTTTATATTAGAAAATTGCACTGAAAGCATTCTTCCTGAAGGGACATACATTCCATGTATAAAAATTAATTTTATATTCTTGATAAAAGATTTTCCTATTTCCTTCATTTACTGGTTTTTGTACATATTTTATATGTTATATAATCCTGTGGGTATGTTATTTTATTCATATATTATATATAGTGGATATACATGTTACACTACTCCTGGGATGTATTTTATATATATATATAGTAATTTTCAAAGCTGTTATTGAAACCCTTTTGGTCAAGAAGTTCTCATAAACCTCCCCAAAGTGCATTAACTTGTACCTTTGGAAAGAATTTACTGGCAGAATACATGTGAATATAGAACAAATTTCAATCTTAAAATTATTTTTGTGCTTTTAAAATCAACGTTACCATATGTATTAAAAACCACTGATGTTAAACAGGAATTATAGTTTATATAACTTATATAAATTGTAACAAATTTTAAACATTGGAATTTATGTTCTCCAATATCAATTAAGAGAAAATAAGAAGTAAGTGTAGTATTAGAAAAATATAGATAAATATGGCCTTTAATTCTGTATGTTTTGTGGACACTTTTCAAGATTCAGTTGCTTAATAACTCTGTTTTTGGTAACTTTCTTATTTATTTGGGGTTTAGTGGTTTAGTTCTCCTCTAGTCTTACAAGGACTGAGACTTAGGTTTAATGCTCTGCAAACCAACATCATTTTAAAAAATTAATCTTGAAAATAGCTTCCTAATAAAATGTATCTAATTTGCAAAAAAGAAAAGAGCTTCCTGCTACATTACTATCAAGCATCTGCATTTCATAAACATTATTTATTTTTTCAAATATAGATAGTAACTTTCTTTTTTGCCATTCAACATCTCTTTTCTATTTGTAATACTCTCATTGATATGAAAGTGAGCTTAAGGCAGAAAAATAATATGCAGGGAATGGTGAAAATCAGACTCTTTCTAAATCAGGCTCACATTAAGGATTGTTAATGTAACTTGAACTCTGTATTTGGGTACTCTTCAATAAAGCATGTATTAAATTAGTACAGAAATGTCTCAAATGACATTCTAGTTCGATTTGGAAATGTATGTGTCAATCAGAGCATCGTTTAACTTGAGGGATAAAAGAGATCAAGAGAGTAGTATACATTGGTCTTATGTGGTATTTCAAAGTCCACATTTTGATTTCAAAGTAGATATAAAATCTAGATATAGAAGAACTGTATTATAACTTTGAACTTCTCAAAGTCCATTTTTCCCACCTTACTATTTCTTCTGGGTAACAGCTGTTAATACTGTTGATGTACTCCTGAAGGAGAGATCCAGGCTCTGCTTTTATCTCTTGAATCTTTTTAAGTCCACCACTTGTTACAAAAAGCCTTCGAGCTTTGCAGTCATGGGGCAGCACCTTGAAAAGTGAAGCACATAAAAATGTCAGCTTTTCTTTTCCAAGTTGGATTTTTGCTACTGAAAAGCAGTAATACATCCGAGGAAATATAAAAGAGAATTTATGTCCAATATACCTGTAACATAATGAGCCTCAATTTGCTGATGATTGGAAGTAAAATGTGGCCTTTTTAGAAATGTATTAACTTTTTATGTTGTGGAGATGGAATAAAGGCAATGAACAGGAATAAAGGTGATGGAGATCCACTCATATATGTAAGATGCCAAGTGGTGTCTGTCCTTTGCTTATGCCCACTTGAGGTCTCTCCAAAATTAAAGGCAAGCTCCTTAACAAGGCACAGAAGGCCTTCTGTGACTCAGGTCCTAAATACCTCTCCAGCTTCCTTCTCCACCAATCTCCATGCTGAATTTTGTGTGAATAACCTCAAAGGGTGCATCCAAGCTATTTCTTGCCTATGCTGTTCCCTCTTTCTAGAATGCCCTTCCTCCCTCCATGCACGTCCCCCATTTCTTGGCTAACTCTTGTTCATCTTATAAGACTCAGTTCAGGTGTCACCTCCTTCAAGAAACTTTCTCTGGGACAACCCTACTCTCTTTTCCCAGGATGAGTTAGGTACTTTTCACCTCTTACAACATTCTGTTAAACCCCTATCAGTGCACATGCCATGTAATATTTTAATTATCACTTTATATGTCTGTCACATGTAAATGTCATCGAAGGAAGAAACCATTCACTCATTCATTTCTCTAGTGCCTGGAGCCTAGCAGACACTCTACACACATTTAACAAATGAGTGAACATACTAAGGAGTAGCCAGAGAAAGGAAATTGAGATGTTAGAGACAAGAAAAATCAGGGAAGTAGGGAATCAACAAATCCAAGCGTAGATTTTAAGAAGCAACCAATGAGAACTAAATAAAGCCACAGTGGATGTTGTTGTGTTTAGAAGAAAGAGGCAGTGGAGATGAAGTTAATTATTCAAGCCAACAGGACGATCAGACAAGGAGGGTGGGGCTGGGAATTACTGCTCTCTCTCATGGTCATTGCTACTGTTGCCTCTAACAGAAACACCCTTTCTTCCCCCTCCAACCTTACTCTTTTTTCAAAGACCAGCTTTTTTCACTTGTACTTCCTCCATTAAAGTCCTCCCTGAATACCTCAGGCTGCATTCACTTATTCCTTCTCAAATGAAAAAAATAAATAAGTAACTTTATCTTGAAGTCTAGCACTCTGAAGTGTTTTCTAATTGTTTTATCTCATGCCTGCAGCTAGATTATAAAGTTCCTTGAAGAAGAATTTGGTCTTATTCTTTTTGGTCTATTGCTTAATCATTAACAGAGTGCCAGGTACACATAGGCATTTAACAAATACTTAAAACTACACAAGGATCTTGCTAATAAAATGATAATACACATCAACTGGACAATAAAAGGTGACACGTGTATTTCTAGCAAATGGAATAGCCTACTGATGTGTCTGTTTAAAATATTTTGTTTGGCCTGGAGAGTTTTCATTACCTCCTATCTGTCTGCAGCCAGGTTAAATTAATATCTTTCTCATTCTGCCTTAAAGCACTTTCCCATCTCTTTCTAGGGCTCTGGATCCTTAGATTATGAAAACACAAAATTCCACCTGAAGCAAATATTCCCAAAGGCACATTTATAAGAGTATATGATATGCAGTATTGTCTTCATTTGATCTTGGCTGACTTCTACAAACCCCCCTGATTTACTTTAAAAGTGACTTATTTTGAACTCAGTTCAGGTTAGTGTTCACTTTCATAGCAAGTTCAATAAAACTAGAATATCTCACTCAGTAGCTGAAAATATTAGACTGTAAAATGAAGCTTGGAGAAGTCATGTCAGCTGCTCATTTTCAAGAGCTGGTGACCCCCTGTCTGTAGATGAACCACTCATCTCCTTACTCCTCCCTCCCCCTTCGCTGGTCAAATTAGCAGGTCACTCCCTTACTGAGCACTCAGAAAGAAAAAAATGTTGATTATTTTCTTAGAAGGAGGAAGACAGAGCATAAGTGTTAGATGCAGAGAATTGTACACTGAGGTGCCTTCAACAACATAAAACCTTCTACCATTCAGGGACTGTGGTCCTTGAGGGGCAGCCAGGCTGTGGGAGATCATGGAAAGGGTTCGGAGAACTGAGGGCTGCTAACAGTATTATCTTCAGATGAGTACCAAAAACTAGGCCCATGCAGCTGCAGGGCCTAGTTTAAATGCTATAGCAATATATACTTTTGTTCATTGTTTGTAGAAATACAGAACACAAGCAGTAGGACCTCCTTTCTACAGCATTATAACTGACTATTCAAATGAATTTCCACTCCACCATTCATTTTTTATTAATTTTTAAAAACCAGCCTTAAAACATCAATGTTTTACTTCTTAAAAACAACTTTTGGGTTTTTAGTGGGGTTTTTTTTTTTTTTGAATGCTTGATATGTGCCTGGGATTAAGCTAAATTCTTTACATATAACATCTCATTAATCTTTACAATGGCCCTATAAAATAGGTTCTCTTATTAGCCCCATTTTATGGGTCATTATACTAAGTTTCAAAGAGGTCAATACTTAGCTAAAAATATTACAGCTGGGAAACAGGAAACCCAGGCCACCCAACTCCAGAGCCTGAGCTCACAGCCACTGTGGGACACTAACTCCAAAAACCCCATTTGCTTAAATCCAGTCCCCTGAGCACAATGTGGCCAGTTCTCGATAGCTTAGCGTCCCCATCCTGGCTGTCCATGGCTATGGGAAAGCACTTTCTCTCTCTCTCTCTCAACCTCTGCTGTCAGTAGTCAGCCCCACTGGCTGTACCCCTTCCAGCAGCTCAAACTTTCTACCTTACTACTTTTAATCTGCATTGACCTAAGAAATATGACGGCCACATTTGTTAAAAGTGTTCACAAAATAAGTCAATAAACTCCAAATGACTGAAAGCATCTCCAGTAAAGTGCATGAACTTTGCAAAAAATATTTTGGTGACTCAGAGACCTTTTACCTTTTCTTTATAAGATCTTTCAGATGCATGAGACTAGCAGACACCGGAAAAATTACCCAAAGTTGCTTATCAATATAAATTATCTGCATTATAAGGTTTTCATATGTTGACTCTTTCCTCTCTCCAAGAACATAAAAAAGACAGTACAGAGGCTGTGAGAAAAATGTGAGGAAGAAGAAAGTGTGAATTTTATTAACTTATGTTCATTTTTTAAACTATATTACCTTCCCTGTCAATACAGCCCATGAGAGAGAAATAAGAAAACCCTGCCCCCAGCTTGCAGAAGACAATATTGACCCAATGGGAAAAAAATGAGCTAATACCTCATTTTAATTTTCTTCCCCCACTTCCAGGCTAAGAGAACAGCCCTTACCTTACTGAACTGTCCAACCACATGCTTCAGAATGTTGGGAGGAGCGTCATACAGTAATGGCTCAAGAGCTGGTAAATAGGTGCATTGTTGTAGGATATTCTTTAAGGCTTTTTTACTCTATTGGAATACAAAGCAAAATACATACCAAAGTAAGTAATCAATGAAAGCAGGACAAAAATTCATGTCTTGTGTTCCTGGAATTTTAAAGTGACATGAATTTCCTGGTATAACCTGGAGTTTCATTGTTTAAAAATGGTTGTCAGAAAAACTATCTTTCATTAGTTCACCATCAAATACCTTGACAGTTGTCTTCATGTTAAATTTTTAAAGGTACAGTGTATTATTGAGCTCTTAAACTATCTATGTGGAAATAAAGCTATAGCATAAAGCTATAGATTGTAAATTAATATATATCATATTTTATTAGTATAAGAATTAATATATATTAAACTGTGAGATAACTAATATGTCCTATTACTTCCAATCAACAAATGAGAGAAGGTGGTTTATTGTAGAAAGTCATTATCAGGCATTTCACGTTCTCCAAAAGGTTTCACGGCGTACAGGCATGTAGTGAGAAATATTCTATTATGTGCATCATTCAATGAGCATTTGCAGATATGCTGCTACAGCACATGGTTAGAAATTGCTCCATTCACAGACAGAAACAAAACAGAGAGGACCCACTCTACTGTGTAGAAAAGCTCCCCTCAGCAACAGGGGCTGTAACACCAGCAGTAAAAGAAGAGGCACCTGCATGGCCCCTTCCCACTCTCCCCAGAACCCTGTATTTCACAGTGATACCCCTTGGCACTGCCCCCTACCATAAGTGGGGCTGAAGAAGGGCCCCCCTGTGACTGTAGGACATCCCTGAGGCAGCTCTTGGGCCACGGCTGGTGGTGATTCTGTTTCCTTATAGTATGAAAGCCTGCCCCCTTCACTCTAGGAGCTTTGTGTTCACTAGAATTCCACACCTGCTTGTACATGGTTCTGTGCTTGAGCGCATCCTTACAACCTCTCCTCTGATCACCTCTTCCCTCTTCAAAGCCTTAGCCGACCTAGTCTTCTGGGAGCTTGCTATTGAATGTCTAGCAATGCTTTTGAAATGTCAGAGAGAATTTTGATTTTCACACCATGAATTCTACAATTAGTAAATGGATTCACTAAAAAAAAAAAAAAAACCCTTTCATCACACTTGTGCTGTCAGTAAAGGATCTCTTGATTTTACGGTTTCCCAGAGACCCAAGCTAAACAGTCTTATGTGACCGCTTATCTCTTGACACTTTTGTCCTCAAACATTGTTTTAAAAACTAGATTAAATAAAAACAAGGAATGTAAGAATGTAGCCCAACTTTTCTCTACAAGTAATAGAAGCTGGAATTAAACTCTCAATTCCCAACACACCTAGTTATATCTTTATGAACCACCTTAGGATCACAGTGCACTTAGCAGGCCAACACATTTAACTTAACTGCTGTTGGTGACAAGGTCTACTAACAGGATAGCCAAGATCACATCCACTGTACCACGCAGACAGATTTATTCCAATCCTAGCAGTTCCAAGGTGTTGATAGACTGTCAAGTTATTAATCAAGAACTCCAATGACACTAGAGATCCACTGAGCTTTACCATCCTTTGTCAAGAAACATACTCAGTTTTCAACTATAAACTTCCTGATAGGGATCTATGTCATGATCAATAATCAGCTGTATTATCCAGAATGAAATAAATATTAGTATATTAGAAAAGTAAGATTTTTGTTTACTTGTCAACTTCTGGGCTTAAGATTATGAAGATGTAATTTATTTACTATAAATTCACTCATTTAAAGTGCACCATTCAATGGATTTTTAATAAATTTACAGAGCTGTGCAACCATCACCACAATCTAGTTTTAGAACATTTTCATCACCTCAAAAGAAACATCATGCCCATTTTGTAGTTACTCCCTATTGCCTCCCCCTACTTACCCCATCAGCTCCAGACTACTCCTAATTGACTTTCAGTCTCTATAAATTTGACTTTTTTGGCCAGTTCATGTAAGTGGAATCATACAATATGTGAAGTGTTGAGTGTGGCCTTTTTCGCTGAGTATAATGTTTCTAAGGCTCATCCAGGTTAGACAGCGTGCATCAATGCTTTGTTCCTTTCATTGTTAAACAGTATGCCATTACACAAATTTACCATGTTTCATTTAGCCATTCACCAGCTGATGGACATTTGGGTTAACTCCACTTTTGGCTAATATGAATAATGCTGCTATGAGGATTCATAGGCATGCCCTTGTGTAGACAAATGTTTTCATTTCACTTGGGACAATACTGATGAGTGGAGTTGTTGAGTGATAATGGTAAATGGATGTTTAATATTTTGAGAAACTGCCAAACTGTTTTTCAACATGATTGCAACATTTTACATTCCCACCAGTAATGTAAGAAGGTTCAATTCTCCATATGATGATCAACACTTGTAATTGTTTGTCTTATTAATTATAGTCATTCTTGTGGGTGTGAAGTAACATCTCATTATGGTTTCAGTTTGCATTTCCCTAGTAACTAATGATGCTGAATATCTTTTCATGTGCTGATTGATCATCTGTCTGTGAAATGTCTATTTATATTTTTTGCCCATTGTTTAATTGGGTTATTTGTCTTCTTATTATCAAGTTGTAAGAGTTCTTTACATATTTTGAATACATGCCCTTGCTCAAATACATGATTTGTAAATAATTTTTCAAAGTCTGTGGCTTGTCCTTTCATGTTCTCAGTAGTGTCTTTTGAGGCATACAAGTTTTTCATCTTGATGAAACCCAATTTATCAATGTTTTCTTTGATTATTTGTGCTTTTAAGTGCCATGACTTGTATCCAGAATATCAAAATCACAATGAGATACCAATTCACACCCATTAGGATAGCTATAATAAAAAACAAAGACAATAACCAGTGATGGCAAAGATGTGGAAAAATTAGAACCCTCCTATATTGCTGGTGGGAATGTAAAACACTGTAGCCACATTGGAAAACAGTTTGGCAGTTCCTCAAAATGGTCAAAAGAATTATCATGTGACCTAGTAGTTCCATTCCTAGGTGTATACCCAAGAGAAATGAAAACACAAGATACCTCTAAATCTAAACAAATGGAAATGCAATTGCCTGAATATTTTCAAAATACATGTAGGTAAGCTTCTTATATACAACATATATATTGTTTCAGTTTTTATAAGGTATTTGAAATTACACAGGTGCAAGCAGATAGTCAGGCTATGCGAAAATGTGCAAGAAATTCCAAGGGGCTGCTCCTTGGCTCTCCTGGATCAGAACCAATTAGAGATGCTTACAAAAGCTGACATACCTTTGGGACAAAATGAGCTTCACCATGGCCTTATAATTTGAAAGCTGCTACAGAGTAACAAATGAGAAACACCATTAGACAGTTCTTAAAGCTCTTGGATATATTTTCCCTACTAAGATAGTGTCAAATTGAAAAGGCTTGGACTTTAATCTAAAGCCTTTAAAACAACTGATAGAATCCAAGAGACCTTGGGGAAGAGAAAAAGGGAATGATTAAGTCCCTACAATAAGAAAATATCTGGGTGGACTTAAAGCCTTGGAAAGATTGCTGACAGGGTAATGACTGATAAATCACTTTTAATTTAATACCCACTGTATTTCCTGAAAGTAAACATTGTATCAAATAAAGGCAGAAGGAACCTTTTATTAGTAAACCTAAATGTCTTAATAAAACCACCTTTGTTAAAATAGTACACAATAAAAATTATCTGACTTCAAAAAGTGAAGTTTTCAAACTTATTTTACTCCAGGGATATGTATACAATATAACATCATAATAATTCATTAAAAGCCAAGTTATATAAACTTGGTAGTATATAAATAGTATGTAGTGCTCCCCAAGTAACTATTTGCAAGGGTTTCTCAAACCATATTTACTATTGGCTCTGCTATTAATAATTCATGCTCTGGCTCATGTATTCTTTTATTTCCCCAGATCACCAGATATGAGGGTGGGGCAGATGAGAAGTGAGGAGGAGGAAGGAGGGGAGAGGGACAGGGAAGAAGGAGGAAGAAAGACAATGATGATAATAGGATAAAGAAATATGAGGCAAAAAGAGAACTCCATGTATGGGTTAAAATTACACATATGTAAGTCAGCTGTACTTGGACAGCTCATGACTGGAAATGGAGTTGTGGTTTCTCATCAGAAAGTCAAAGATGTACAGAACTGTTAAACAGGAAAAGACTTTAGCATGTTGTCAATCTCACTCTCTACAAAGCATTGCCAAGGAATGGACTCAAGATTGGAGATGTGTAAGGGGACCCCTAAAGCTATTAAGTCATTGCTTTGATCTAGAAAGTCTTATAAAAATTGAAAAAGGCTTAATCTTAGAAATCAACTTCCCTCAGTGAATTTGTAGAGAAAAAAACATGTACACATAATGAAATCAACATAAACTCACTTTTATAAAATTTATAAACCAAATAAATGACTCCCTACATCACTTTCAGATTCCCTCAACTGTGTGGCTCAAAAAGACTACCCGCTTCACTCTACCATCTAAAGTTGCTCCAGCAAATATGTTTTCCTATGTTACTTTATTGTTCAATTAAAATTCAAATGTAATTTAACTTACTGTTGATATTATTTTAAATTATTGTCTTTTCTGTGTAATTCCCCCAATCCAAGTCAATTCTGAAAGTGGCTTTCAAAAAGTTACATGTTTTCCTAATAGTGAGCATTCTGGGAAATATTTTTCTTTCTTTGTGACTCTAAATTATTTAAAAATTCATTCTACTTTATATTCATGTTTTATGAATCATTTTAGTAGCTAGTAACATTTTTTTTCAGAAATTTTGATTTTTTTTAAATGCATGATTTAAAATGCTTAGTGAATCTTATGGTCAATTTTCTTTTAAGAAACAAAGATATAATTAAAAAATCAGGAAGAAGGGGGAGGGTATAGCTCAAGTGGTAGAACGCATGCTTAGCATGCACAAGGCCCTGGGTTCAATCCCCAGCACCTTCATCAGAAAAACTACATAAATAAACCTAATTACCTCCTCCCTGAAAAAATAAAAATTTAAAAAAAAAGATCAGGAGGACTTGGAGTCAGGAGAGGTAGCTCGTGGCTTCAGGAATACCTTTGGAAATCACCTAAAATTCTTTTAGACTCAATTTTTTAATGTAAAATGGACTAAAGTTCTCTCTGGCCAATTTCACATCCAAAATTCTATTATTCAATCCCTGTTTCATAAGAAAAGTCCACAGAAATGTAGAAGGCAGCAACCAGACATTCATTGTATAAACAACTTTGTACTTGTTGAGAACTTAATTTAAAATACCTCTCGGATTCTTTGAGTCAAGGGTAACTAATGCATTTTCAGTCACCTCAGTTCTTCTGATAAATGTCTTTCTCAACACAGAAAAGCAATATTGTCCGTAGTGAAAATTAAAACATTTTAAATTACATATTTTTAAGAGTGAGTCAAAAATCTAACAAGTCTTCATTAAAACGGTGAAGAATTAAACCCTTACTTTTATTTGAAGATCCTCAGAACTTTCTGTTGACATGTACAAAGAAAGCAGAACAGGCAACGTATTGGTGACCACGACAGCCCGGGCGTGCTCGGGAGTGTGTCTCCCAATCTGTCCTAAGGCCCAGGTGGCAGCAGCCTTAATGTGGTCTTCTGGCTCTTCCGACAAGCAGACTGACAACATGGGCACACCCTGCAGCGTTGATCAAAAGAGCAAGTGTTATGAATCTCGAGCGGGATTAAAGAGTCTTCCCTGCTTCACAAACATTAGAAGGAATCATTTTGGTCTTGATCCTTTTTTCCCCTAAATGGTTCAATAAATGAGCACTTCACAGGGGCTGTCATTTTTCAAGTTGATAAAATGGCTAGAACTAATTTATCTTAATTATCTGTTACAATCCAACCAAACTAAATATCTCTACTAGCATTTACTCCCCAAACAGAGGCATTTAATCAAAAAACAGATGCCACAGATTAGTATTTAGGCAAAACCAGATTCCACTGTGACAAATCAAAAATGCAAAGGACTTTAAAACCTTTTGTTTTTCTTTTGTCAAAAAAGTTAACTTAGAATCCTTTTAAAAAATTGCCTCTTCACCAAGTACAATAGATCTGAGAACAAAATAACTACTCTAGATCCAAAATCAAATGACTAATATGAGCAAGGATTCTATTTAAGTGAATTTTTCACTAAATATTCACTAAAACCTTTCCTGAAATAGTAAATTTCTGTTAATTTTGGTCAACTTTTAAATGATATTTTTGCCCATTTTCATGTGATTATCAAAGCAGAGATGAGTATTTTTGTTATACAGATGGCATGTGCTTATATTCTGCACTTCAAACTTCAATTTTATCTAAATAATCAAAACAGAATTAACTAAAGGACCTCAAATACATTACAGTTTATGTATCCAAGGAAGACTCAAATAACCATATCAAATTATAATTCCAGATTCTGTATAGGCATAATTTTCTAACTCAAGACAGTAAGAATTATCACTTTAAATTGAGGACCACAAAAGCCACGATCACATGGTCAGGCTACCACAGCAAAGGCCAAGTGATCATATATACATTTTTTCCCCTCCAACTTAACATTTGGTTTTTTAAGACCAATCTCCTGAGGAAATGTGCCCTATTTCTTCATTGGTAGTCCTTACAGTGCCACTTGGAAAAGGAAAAGCCTGAGACAGTGTTGTGTGGTTTGTCTCAAACCGCTGCTGCCCCCACCTCGATCCTCAACTGAACAAAGGACAAACCAGGCGGGAGAGGCCAGCCGTGGCCCCGGACCAAAGGAGGGGAGCACCTCCTGGTTCATCTGGGGAAGAAACAGGAAGGAAAAGCAATCACTGCGCCTTTCAACCTCCTTCCTACATGCAGACTTTCTGACTACCCAAAAAGGACTGAGAATCAGAAATCCCAAAAACATCCCCACGGTGACCCTTCAGAAAGCAGTGCTGCTGCTCTGGCCATGATCGGAGACTTTCATAATAGAAGGGCAAAAGGAAAAGCGCAGGATAAAAAGGGAATGAAGTAAAGAATTATCAAGGAATAGGTAGAACATAAAGATCTGAGGCTCTTTTTTATCCTGAGGATTAGCAAGGGATTGAAAAAAAAACAACACTTCTGTTTAACATACAGAGGCAGATTTTCCATGCTGATAAGAAATCCATACCCTAGAGGGTCTCCAGAGACACTGGGAGCACACAGCCTTTGAAGCACGTTTTGAGAGATCAATACATTCAACAAATATTTTTTTTGAGCACCTACTATGAGCCAGGGCTACACAATCTGGTGGGTTAATACCAAGTTGTAAATTGAGATACCACCAAGTCCCCAGAGCAAGGAAACAAATGTTGCTATCCACCACATGCTCTGAATTGCCTCAGTCCAACAGAGAAACCACCTCATGGAAGCTGCAGGAGAGGGAGCCTACCCAGTGGCAGGAAGGGGGAGGATGTACAGACCTCTGAGAATAATGAAAATGACCATGGGGCATGTCCTTTATGATAGCTGTCTTTAATCAAAGTATGCTTTATATTATTTGTAAATAGATACAGCCAATCCTTCAAGATACAAGCATGTAATATTTAAGTACAGATAATACTAATAATACTCAGAGGTATTGATATTAAATACTGAGTAGAACTCTAAACTTCCTGCCAAGTAAGCCTTACTTCAAGCATTGCTTTGGGAAACTTACTAACTTGAAAAGAACTGGCAGTTCTTTGACTCTGGTCGGTTGTATTTCACATCCTGTGGAAGAGCATTCATCTGTGGTTCTGTCTTAGAGTCCCTCACTGCAATCATGAGAGGAAAATGCAGCCAAAACAAACCTTGGAGATGATGACAGCCATTGCCAGGTTCTCAGAATGAGCCGCCACATAGCCAAGCATCATGATGCCCGGCAGCCTGATGTTCCCTTTGCAGGATGCGATGCAGTCGATCACAGCAGCAACTCCTCCTGCATTCACGATCAACTGCGAAAGCTAAGAGAAGAGGAGGAGAGCTGGATAACCCATGACCCTAAAGGGTAAGGTGGTCTTTAAATGGTACTCTAGCATTGCCAAACTTTGATATTTAGGACCTAGAATGCATCTGGTAAAATCTGAACTGTCATTTAGTGAAACTATTATATTTATCAAAGAACTGTGCAAGGATAACCATCCTATTTCTGGCGTGTAGACAGGGCTCCCTGTGAGGAGCCTCTCCGTGGTTCGACTTTCCATGCATCGATGGCACAACTTTTATCCCTGTCATTGTGGATGTCAAAATTCCTCATCCAAACACTAACCCTAGGGCCACTTTGTAACTAGCTAACTGCTGAAATCCCCCATCCCTGTGCGTGAGTATGAAGCAGACTGGTCACACTCACTGAATGCTGAAAGGCAAGGTCAGACTTGAAGTAGTCCAGCCTAATTATCCCTCCTTTGCTAGCAATGGTCACTAGCTGATGGCATTGCCATCTTGAAAAATCTCAGCCAGATAAAGACACTGGGTGAAATAAAGGATGAGGACTTTTAAGGTTTAGTGAAATGAAACTGATTCATCAAAATATACACAGAAGAAGATACAACTTCAGGATCCACCTGTGGTCACTTGGTCTCTATTCCTTTTGCATCTAAGTGCTCGGATGCACCATGTACAAGTGGCTGTTAGGTTACACCAGGTTGGGGGCCTGGTGGGCTCTCCCAATCTAGGGGTGCACTATCTCTTACTACACCCAGCTGACCTAAAGTGATGGAATGACAAAGTCTACGGTCCCTACAATCTAGAAATGGAAAGTAGAAAATGGTTAAAAACTGAGACTTCAGATTGAAACTCTGTTGATATAACCCAATGGTTCTCAACTGGGGACACTTTTGTCCACCAGGAAACATTTGGCAACATGGGACACTTTTGATTGTCACAACTGAGGGGAGGGGTGCTACTGGCATCTAGCAGGCAGAGGCCAGGGATGCTGCTGAACACCCATCCTACAGTGCCCAGTACAGCCTCCCACAACAAAGAAATATGTGGTCCAAAGGTCAGCAGTGCTGAGGATGAGAAATCCGGAGAACATGTGACATCGTCCCGGGACTTTGTGAATAATTTGACATCTTACTTAAAAACTAAAACTAACTACATATTATTGTAATCAGAAACTGTTTTTTTTTTTCCTTCTTTTACCTCAGGTGTATGCTTTGCAATCTCTCTAATTAAAGTGGAAGCATTTTTCTTCACATAGTCATCTTTGTCCTTCAGACACGTGAGTACAACAGGGAAAATCTCCGCTTCAACCACCATTTCTGCCATATTCACAGAGTGTTTTGCGATCTGACTGAGAGCGGAAAGGACCTGACGCTGTTAAGCAAAAACCAAAGCAAAACATCACGAAGAGTCCGCTGAAGAGCTCAGGTGTAATTTAAACAGCTTTATGTACAAGCAAATTCCTTTATGAAAGGGAAAAAATAATCACATATCCAACATGGCCTAAGATTTCTGAGTCACGAGGCACTCACATCCTAGTCTTACACCTAAAAGCTCAAGTTCTTAAATTCCCTAATTCCCAAGTTAAAGGTCTTAGTTCACACTACTGACTATTTAAACCTCTATCTACTGAGGCTGGTCAAAGAATGATCCCTGGATGAATACTATTTCTTAATTATGCAATACTTAAATAATTACAATAAAGGCAGTAATGTAACACAAAAATAGTCAAGCAGAACTAATATTTTTGGCATGTTGCTGATACCGTTTTAAAGAACTTTCCATTGCTTAATTAACACTACTAATTTAAACCTAATAGAATATAACTATTAGAATATAAAAGTATAATTGGTGACTATGAACTAAAAATTAGATTTTAGAAAACTATAAAAAGACTAATATAAATATGGCAATTTTCATAAGAAACTTCAGTAGTCTAGTGGGCTAGAAAACTTTTAGGTCTCTTCTAACCCTGAGATTCAATCATTTTGTTATTCCTGATTTTAACTATAAATATTAACTCTGATGCTACTCCTAGTTTTCAGCATTGCACACATTTTTCCCAGTCACGTTTCTTATTGTCTAATCCTTACAGCATAATTTTCATGCATTAAAGGACCAAATACATAATATATTCATATCTCTTTTCCATGATAATTTACTAATTATTTTTTAAACACATAATAAGCTGCACACATTTTCATTTTCTTAGATTATCAGAAGCCTGGTTTGTTTGCTGGTTAACTTTATTTTTAAATACCTTCAATTTAGCATCAGGGTTCAGGATCATCTGGGCTAAGTGAGCGATCGCTCCCACATCCACCACTGTCTGAGCCAGCTCTGGAGAATGCTTTGCTATATCACTAAGGGC